>NC_133461.1:112628395-112929937 GCF_048565385.1 Saimiri boliviensis | reverse complement strand
TTCGCCGAGGACGTTCTCTTGCTCTCTGTTCCTCCTTGGCTCACTCTCAGTTCAAGCTGGTGGTTTGTGTGGTTGAAGCCCGAGACATGGCCATCACAGAGGAGGCGCCCCTTGGGATGTTTCCTAGGCCCTCTGAACACACATCGGGTCCTTCACATGTGCGGCCACGTCGGGGGAGGAGCATGTTCTGTTCCCCACTCACAGACTCAGCCAGGTGCAGCGCCAGCCCTGTGCCAGCCTGCTATTTTCTCCTCGAAGTTTGGCCTTTTAATTTTTGGCCTCACTCAGGCTGGATACATCTGACACTCCCTGCGAAGTTCCATCTCACACGGGCTTAAATCTGCTTCCCTGCGCTCTTCCTGTGGTCCCCTCTGTTGCGGCGATTAAAGTTAAAATAGAAGATGAAGAAAGCCCTCTTGGAATTCTGCCTGCTGCACGGATACTGTACCGTCTTTGTGACAGACAGTGCCCGTGACAGATGCTTCCTGGCCCCACAGGCTGCTGCCCCAGGGAAGATCTCCTCATCTCCTCTGGTCTCTGTGTGGCTGACTCTGTGGGGACTTCCAGCAGCCCTGTGGACACCCTTGCACCAGCTCCTGCTTTCCAGTGCTCCCCCACGTCCACCCATCACAATACGCATGCCAGGTTCTGCTGGGACCCTGTCCCATGAGTATGTGTTGTGTGCCTGGTGATTGCACCTGTGTGTTCTTATTTCACCTCTCTGCAACATTGGGGTCCCTGCCAGCATGGCTTCAGTTTTGTAGATGGGGAAGTTGAGACCCTGTACTGGGAAGGCATTTCTTTTCCTCCTGCAGCTCACAGTGCTGGGGTCTCCATGCTCCCAGCCGTCTGGTCCCTGGGTGCCTGTGTTCTCTGCCTGCTCCCAGCCGTCTGGTCCCTGGGTGCCTGTGTTCTCTGCCTGCTCCCAGCCGTCTGGTCCCTGGGTGCCTGTGTTCTCTGCCTGCTCCCAGCCCACCGGCCCCTGGGTGCCTGTGTTCTTTCTGGTCCATATGATGTCTTTTCCCTGTTCCAGTTTTTGATCCAGTTACTCAAAGACGCATGCTGCTCTTTCCTTTCATATCTATCCATAGTCAAGAGCTACCTGTACAGACTTTCAGCTTTTGAACTGCGTTATTGGTGTGAAGAGTTAAGCGTTTTTGAACTAACTGCCCACCAGGTACTGTCCAGTGCGGGATACTTTGAGCATCTTGTGGGTTGATAAGGAAAAGCCACAGGTTCAGATTAAAGGATGAGAGGAGAGGGGACAGCCTCCTGCAGGCTGTGTAGAGCCGGTGCTGTGGCGTTCTAGGGAGAAAGATGGGAGGTGCGCTGGACCAGCTGGAATCGGGACAGGAGGCAGAGGAGCCAGGCTTTCCCAGGAGGCGCAGCATCCCAGGGTCTCGGTGGGGGAGTGGAGGGGTGAGGATGGGTGACGATGTTGCTGTGGAGGTCTCTACGCAGTGCAGCAAATGGCCAGATGCCACCTCCACCCTGTGCATGACCAGGAGCCTTGGCTCATGTGTTCCACGGGGTTTCCGTGCCCCAGGGCTGCCAGAGACCATTTCCAGAGCCTTGGAGACAGGACGGGGACTGCGGGAGCCTGCAAGGAGCCTGCTGTGTGTGGGTGGACTTGTCTGGGTGTGAGTGGGCACCTAACTCCTCTCCACGCAACTGGGTTCATCCCCTTCCCTGGCCTCGGATGATATAGCTAAGGTCCAGAGTCCCCGTCCCTGTCCCCGGCCTCTGGGTGTTTTAGCTCAGGGCCAGTGTCCCTGTCCCTGGCCTCCAGGATGCTTTAGCTCAGGGCCAGTGTCCCTGTCCCCAGCCTCTGGGTGCTTTAGCTCAGGGCCACTGTCCCTGTCCCCAGCCTCCGGGTGCTTTAGCTTAGGGCCAGTGTCCCTGTCCCCAGCCTCTGGGTGCTTTAGCTCAGGGTCAGTGTCCCTCTCCCTAGCTCCGTGATGCTTTAGCTCAGGGCCACTGTCCCTGTCCCCAGCCTCCGGGTGCTTTAGCTCAGGACCACTGTCCCTGTCCCCAGCCTCCAGGTGCTTTAGCTCAGGGCCACTGTCCCTGTCCCCAGCCTCTGGGTACTTTAGCTCGGGGCCAGTGAACTGTGGCCTGCACCCTGTCCTGGGTTTGCAGATAAAGCTAGATTGGGACGAGCCAAACCTATGGCTCTGGCCCCACAACTTAAACTATTTACACCCCATCTCTTTGTGGAAAGTGCTCACTGGCCCCGGCCTGACTGCCACCTCTGTCCTCATGCTGGCCCCTGCTCAGTCAGATGCAGCGTCTCAGACTCTCACCCCGTAGGACTTCCTCCCTTCAACACTGATTCCAGCCGACATTCAGTGCGTGCGTGACTAAACTGTAAAGGAAGAAACCTGAGTAGTTAGTTTGACCATAGCATGTTTTACTGGGATTCTATTTTGTATTAATTTGGGAAGTCTTCCTGCAAGCGAAGCTTGTTTACTGTCTTACTAGTGAGCAGGCACTCCAGCTCTTGGCTGCTCCGTGAGCCCTGCCTGCCTGCTGAGGTTGCCCGGCCATCCCTGTGGCTGCAGGCCTGGGGACGGCATGACCACCATCCTCCTAGCTCTGCCTGTGCTGGCTCTAAGCGCACTGTTCTTGGCAGAAATTAAAGTCACTCCAGCCCCATAATTAGGTTGAGGTCTCCTACATTAAGTAATCTGTGATATTTAAATGAAGTTCAAACTTTTTATGTTTAATTGACTACTTTATTCTAGATCATATTCCTTATCAGCTGGAAATATGTTGTTAAAGGAAATAAATTTCAACAGTCACTTAAACTAAAAAGTCATTACTAGTTGAGATTTTATCTTCTTGTCTGTTAAAAAACTGTTTGTCATCTTATTTGTATGAATTAATTTCCAAACGCTCAAATCCAATGTGTGCAGTGACAAGCTGGTCTGGCTGAAACAGCAATTGCTGAAGAACATCAGGACGGCCTTTGCTGTGTGGGTTTACGTGGACGGCAGGGTCAGCAGAGAGTAAGATGGTTGCCCGTCCACTCGTCCAACGCCGTGGGGTCGTAGGAGGCAGGAACTGAGAGGGTCAGTCCCATTAGAAATGCCCTTGGCTCATCTAGAAGGTGCGTCTCTGGGCATGCACCATGCCAGCATTTTCACCACACGTGCTGTTAATCGCGCAGGGTTCTTCTAGAGTGAGCATGAACCGCCCTCACACCTGGGCCCTGTGCCCGTGCACCTGCTGGCTTCCCATGTGCACACAGGTGGCTGGCACCCAGCTCTGCACCTCTTGCTTCTAGAGTGAGCATGAACTGCTCTCACACCTGTGCCTGTGCCTATACACCTGCTGGCTTCCCACGTGCACACAAGTGTCTGGCACCCAGCTCTGCACCTCTTGTTTCTAGAGTGAACGTGAACAGCTCTCACACCTGTGCCCTGTGCCCGTGCACCTGCTGGCTTCCCATGTGCACACAGGTGGCTGGCACCCAGCTCTGCACCTCTTGCTTCTAGAGTGAGCATGAACTGCTCTCACACCTGTGCCCGTGCCTATACACCTGCTGGCTTCCCACGTGCACACAGGTGGCTGGCACCCAGCTCTGCACCTCTTGTTTCTAGAGTGAACGTGAACAGCTCTCACACCTGTGCCCATGCCTATACACCTGCTGGCTTCCCACATGCACAGAGGAGGCTGGCACGCAGTTATGCACCTCCTGTTTCTACAGTGAGCGTGAACAGCTCTCACACCTGTCCCTGTGCCCGTGCACCTGCTGGCTTTCCCACATGTACATAGGTGGCTGGCATGCAGCCCTACACCTGTTACTGTTGCGAGCTCAGAAGGCTCTCTCTGTGGTGGTTTTTCATCTTGGGATAATTGAACCCATCTGTGAAGTACTGGGACCAGAGAATGTCTGCTGCATAATGTCACCACCCCGTGGCAAGTCACAAAGCAAGATGTTCACTGAGAATCTCACATAGAAAGAGTTCTACATTTGCTTCTGGAGTACATCATTTCCTTCTAGAGAGGGGTGGTGGCTTCACCGTCTATCCGCACATGGTGATGGCGGAAACGCCTTCGAGGTTTGAGGGTGAGTTATTCATGCTAGAATTTTGTAATCACTTTCTGTGGGGATGGTGGCTCATTTCACATCGGAGTTTGAACGTTTTTCGGAGTTTGCTTTGGTGTGATTATATGTGTAGAGATAAATGGAATTCATGTTGCTATCAGACTCTTAATGCTTTCATCCTGAGGTGCACCATGTCTGCCCTTCTGCTGACCTAGCACAGGTGTCAGAATGGGGGACTCAGGTTAAAGAAGCTGAGGGAGGCCTTGAGCTTGGGGCAGAACCACCGATTTCTTGCAGGGACAATGTCAGAAAGACAGTGATGATAGTGTTCCCTTCCAGGATGTCCTGTGCAAGTGAGTGCAGGGTGTGGGGAGGGATAGGAATGGCGTGTGTGTGCGTGTGTGTGTGTGTGTGTGTGTGTGCAGGGTGCGGGGTGGGATAGGAATGGCTGTGTGTGTTTGTGTGTGTACAGGGTGAGGAGAACAATAGAAATGGCCTGTGTGTATGTGTGCAGGGTGAGGGGTGGGATAGGAATGGTGTGTCTGCGTGTGTGTGTGTGTGTGTGTGTGTGTGTGTTTGTGCAGGGTGAGGAGAATAGAAATGGCCTCTGTGTGTGTGTGTGTGCAGGGTGACGGGTGGGATAGGAATGGCATGTATGCGTGTATGTGTGTGTGCAGGGCGAGAAGGATAGAAATGGCCCGTGTGTGTGTGCAGGGTGAGGGGTGGGTTAGGAATGGCGTGTGTGTTTGTGTGTGTGTGTGTGTGTGTGTGTATGCAGGGTAAGGGGAGGGATAGGAATGGCCTCTGTGTATGTATGTTTGAGTGTGTATGTATGTGTGTGAGAGAGGGTGTGGGGAGGCATAGAAATGGCGTGTGTGTGTGTGTGTGTGTGTGCGCGAGAGAGAGAGAGGGTGTGGGGAGGCATAGAAATGGCGTGTGTGTGTGTGAGTGCTGGGTGTGGGGAGGGATAGATGTTTCCCCAGTGGCACAGTAAAATCAGTTTGTGAACTTTGAGTATTTTAATTTCGGGGGTTGCTAAGTTGCTTACCATTTTAATTGTCAGCAAATAAGTAGATACCTGCATTAAAATTTGATGGCTATTAAATATTTTTTCTATGGCAAATATATCATTTTTAAGTATAAAATAAATTATAAACAATTATTCCAGTGTCCCTGGGAAAGGAGGGGGACCCATTGTCCCCTCCCAGCACGTCTTCTGCCCATCTCCCTGTGGGACCCTCCAGCCCAGATGCTGTGGGGTTGGGCTGTGCACAGCGCTGGCAGCAGTGGGAGAGGCAGGCCTCGTCATGTTGTGTGTGACGATTGACTGGATCGTTCCTCTCCCCGCGTTTCTCTTGCTTTTTCCATGATCATCTCCACTCCCCAACCTGAGAGCACCTCCTCTCGATGTTAGTGCCAGTGTTAGGGAAGAGCCTGAGAGCATCATGGCCAAGTTGGATGTGCAGAAACATCATGGAAAAAGCCACTGGCCTTGCAGAGGGGTAAGTCGTGCAAAGTCCTATGCAGAGCATGCAAACAAGTTGAGAGAAGCCCAGACAGCACCCAAAGCCCATCTAAGGGCCGTGCCCCAACCACACGCCCAGCCTTCCTGGGAGTCCACTGCCGAGGTAGCGGCACACTGACAGTGCCATGCCGAGTAGGCATGCCAACATGCACCCACCCTTCCTGGGAGTGGACGGTCCTCTCATGCCAAGGTAGACACTCTATCTATGCACGAACCCTCCCTGGGAGTGGATGGTCCTCCCATGCCGAGTAGGCATGCCAACCATGCACCCACCCTCCCGGGGAGTGGACGGTCCTCCCATGCCAAGGTAGACACTCCATCTATGCACGAACCCTCCCTGGGAGTGGATGGTCCTCCCATGTCGAGTAGGCATGGCAACCATGCACCCACCTTCCCTGGGAGTGGACGGTCCTCCCATGCCAAGGTAGACACTCCATCTATGCACGAACCCTCCCTGGGAGTGGATGGTCCTCCCATGCCGAGTAGGCATGGCAACCATGCACCCACCCTCCCTGGGAGTGGATGGTCCTCCCATGCTGAAGTAGACACTCCATCTATGCACGAACCCTCCCTGGGAGTGGATGGTCCTCCCATCCTGAAGTAGACACTCCAATCACACACCCACCCTCCCTGGGAGTGGATGGTCCTCCCATGCCAAGGTAGACACTCCATCCATACACCCACATGTGGCTCAAGTGTTGCTGCTGGCCCCCTGTTTCTTATGAGCACTTCCACCTTCACAGCCCAGGCCTGTTAGAGTGCACCGTGAGGTTTCGCCTGACTTCATTCTGCAGCGAGATGGGGCGTTTTGTCCATGTCTGTCTGTTGATATTGTCTGTGTTGATATTTCCAAATCTTCCTTGTTCTCTATGTGTGGTACCAGGCACCCGGCATTCTCCAGGTGCAGTGCCAGGCTCTTGTCATTTTCCAGGTGCGGTGCCAGGCTCCCGTCATTCTCCAGGTGCGGTGCCAGGCTCTTGTCATTCTCCATGTGTGGTGCCAGGCACTTGTCATTCTCCAGGTGTGGTGCCAGGCTCTCGTCATTCTCCAGGTGCGGTGTCAGGTGCCCGTCATTCTCCAGGTGCGGTGCCAGGCTCTTGTCATTTTCCAGGTGCGGTGCCAGGGGCCCGTCATTCTCCATGTGTGGTGCCCGGTGCCCGTCATTCTCCATGTGTGGTGCCCGGTGCCCGTCATTCTCCAGGTGTGGTGCCAGGCTCTCGTCATTTTCCATGTGTGGTGCCAGGCGCCTGTCATTCTCCAGGT
Source organism: Saimiri boliviensis (assembly GCF_048565385.1). Classification (NCBI taxonomy): domain Eukaryota; kingdom Metazoa; phylum Chordata; class Mammalia; order Primates; family Cebidae; genus Saimiri; species Saimiri boliviensis. Next base: position 112,923,098 of record NC_133461.1, on the reverse strand, counting down.
ATGGTGCCAGGCTCCCATGATTCTCCAGGTGTGGTACCAGGTGCCCATCATCTATGTGTGGTGCCAGGCGCCCGTCATTCTCCAGGTGCGGTGCCAGGTGCCTGTCATTCTCCAGGTGCGGTGCCAGGTGCCCATCATTCTCCAGGTGTGCCCAGCGCCCGTCATTCTCCAGGTGCAGTGCCAGGTGCCCATCATTCTCCAGGTGTGGTGCCCAGTGCCCGTCATTCTTCAGGTGTGGTGCCAGGCTCCTGTCATTCTCCAGGTGTGGTGCCAGGTGCCCGTCATTCTCCAGGTGTAGTGCCCAGCGCCCGTTATTCTCCAGGTGTGGTGTCAGGCTCCTGTCATTCTCCAGGTGCGGTGCCAGGCTCCCGTCATTCTCCAGGCATGGTGCCAGGCTTCCATTCTCTAGGTCCAGTGCCAGGCACATGTTCTTTTCCAGGTGCAGTGCCAAGTGCCCACCCTTCTCCAAGTGTGGTGCCAGGCATGGTGTCTCTTTGCAGGGACATGGATGAACCTGGGAATCATCATTCTCAGCAAACTGACACAAGAACAGAAACTCAAACACTGCGTATTCTCACTCACAAGTGGGTGTTGAACAATGAGAACTCATGGATATAGGAAGGGGAATGTCACACCCTGGGGTCTGCTGGGGTCCATGGCCTAGGGGAGGGAGAGCAGCAGGTAGGATAATTGGGGAGGGATAGCATTAGGAGAAATATTTAATGTAGGTGATGGGGGGATGTATGCAGCAAACCACCATGGCACGTGCATAGCTATGTAACAGTCTGCACATACGCCACAGAACAAAGTATAATAAACAAATAAATAGTAAATAAGTAAAATGAAAAGTGGAAATCTGTATTGCTGGAGTTTATTCTAAAGACTGTTTGGTACCAGTATGTTTTGTTCTTGACGTGTTGTGAAACTCTTTGTATATTTTTTTCAAATACAGTTCTGTTCAAAAGTGAATTTCTTCATCAAGCATACTCCAGGGCTGGGTGCAGGAAACTGAATCCAGCAGTGCCTGTGGCTGAAATGCACATGGCCTGTGGGGTGCAGAGTGCCCACAGACTGGGCTGTAACGCGCATGTTATTATTTCTCTACATATTGGGAAGACGGGCTAGTTTAAAACACTTGACATGAAATAGTCTCCGAAATGTGTCTGACATTGAGGCTTTAGTGAGCTGGACTGCGCAGGTTGTAGAGTCTGTCCTTGGAATAATTCGGAATGCAAGTGCTGCCCTTTCTTGTGGTTGCTTGGCACTTGCACTTCGGAGAAACAACTGCTGTACTCTTTTTTTTTTTTTTTTTGAGATGAAGTCTCACTTTATTGCCCAGGCTGGAGAGCTGTAGCACAGTCTTGGCTCACTGCAGCTTCTGCCTCCTGAGTTCAAGTGATTCCCCTGCCTTAGCCTCTCGAGTAGCTGGGACTGCAGTAGTGTGCCACCCGTCTCTGCTGAAGAAAACACTGCTGTACTCTTGATGTGCTTGGATGCCAGGATGCTTCCTGGGGACTGATGTCATTAAGGTTTTGTGAATTGATGTAAGTTAAAGCAAAGGTGCTGAAGACAGCCAGGGTGGCCACAGGCAGGACCCTCCCTCTCCTGGAGGGAAGCGGAACAAACACTCGTCAGATTGCAGCCACCAGGCTCCTGGGGTCAGTTCTGAGAAGGACACAAGGTCTGTGCCTGACCTAGCGTCAGATGCACACTGACCTCCCAGGAAGCTGGCAAGTTGTTTTTGTTGTATTTGGAAAATAATATGTCTTAGGAAAGGATGTTTTTCCCACCGGCTGTGGGTCTTCTGCCTCTGCTGTGCTCCCAGAGCCCGCCTGGCGTCTGCGGGAGAAGCTTCTTAGCAGGTGCTGGTGTTGTCATTGCATCATACAAATTCCATTCTCCAGTTTTGTTTTTGTGTCCTGATGCCGCCTATGCCTCACCCAATATACACACAGTCGGCGTCCTGCACCGAAGAATCCCAGGATGGCCAGAGACGAGGGCTCCTGTTTTCTTGAAGTTCAGGATGGAGGAGAGAGTAAAAGTAGAGGCTCTGCAGAGCATGGGTTTGGTGGCTCTAGGTCTTCTGCTAGGATCGTGTTAGTTATGGCTGCGAGGCCCTGAGAACTGACATTGAGACTTCTTGCGCTTTATTTTTTTTACTTGTTATTTTTTAAATTTTATTTATTTATTTATTTATTTTGAGACAGAGTCTCACTATGTTGCCTAGACTGGAGTGCAATGGCGCGATCTCGGCTCACTGCAACCTCCACCTCCCAGGTTCAAGAGATTCTCCTGCCTCAGCCTCCCGAGTAGCTGGGATTGCAGGTGCTGGCCACTACGCTCGGCTAACTTTTTGTATTTTTAGTAGAGACAGGATTTCACCACGTTGGCCAGGCTGGTCTCGAACTCTTACCTCAAGTGGTCTACCTGCCACGGCCTCTCAAAGTGCTGGGATTACAGGCATGAGCCACTGTGCCTGGCCCCTGCACTTTACTTTTTGAAAATTTTTATTTGTTTATTTTTTGAGACAGGGTCTCACTCTTTCACCCAGGCTGCAGTGCGGTGGCTCGATCACAGCTCAGCACAGCCTTAACCTCCCTGGCTCAAGTGATCCTCCCACCTCAGCCTCCCAAGTAGCTGGGACTATAGGGAGCATGTCACCATTCCCAGCTAAGTTTTGAATTTTTTTTGTAGATATGGGGGTCTCACTATGCTGCCCAAGCCAGCCATGAAACCTCTTGCATTTTATAAAATAGTGACAGGGTGAAATTGGATGTTCCTCTGAGATCATTTTTCATGGGAAAAAAAATGATCCCTTTCAAAAAGAGCATTTATGCAGAAGTATGGAAATACTTTTAGTATATTGTTATTAAGAATGATTTTACCAAAAAATAAAAATCATTATGATTCTTAGAAGATCTCTTCCGTGCATTAAGCAGAAATGCTTTTTGTATTAGATAAATTCACCTAATGTCACCATAGGTCCAATGCTACACTCGTCCCTCAGACCTGGATCTGTGACCCTGAGAAAGCAGGTCTGTCTGTGGATGTGGAGTTTGCATTCTGACAAATTCCCGGGGGTGTTTCAGGGGACTTCGCATGGTCCATGGGAGCTGGTGACTGATGGCATGGGCATCTTCCATCTGGCTTGTGAGTCAAGGAGCACTTGTGAAAACATCCACATTTCTGAAAACACCTCTGTGCCTGGGTCTGCAGTAGCTTCAGGAGGCACATTGGTGCTTCCATGGAGGCTGTGGCCTGTTTCACCTCCCAGAGCTCGTAGTCGGAGGGGCAGCAACACACGTTTTCCCCCATGGCTCTGCTGTGGAGGCAGCGATGGCCAGCAGGCAGCCTGGGGCACGGCTGCATGTGCTCCGGTGCCCTGAGATGGTGCCGTCTGCCCGCCACACACTTGGCGGGACCCTGATCCCAGCAGTTTCTCTGCAGGTGGACGTATCCATCTTGAGCGAGCTCAGGCCAGAGAAACGTGTACACCCGGGAGTAATCCCGATCCAGCCCAGGGAAATACAACCTTGATGTGCTTAAGTGCTGCCGACACACACAGGACTGAGGGAGTCCACCCTCATCGTTTTTCTTTGTTGAACATTTTCTGATCTGTTTTTCCATTTAGGTCTGTTGTGTGCCAAAATGTTTTACCTTCCCCTAAAAGTGAGATGTTGGAAGTGGATGGGGAGGAAATATTTATGAATATTTGAGGCCGTTCTTCTTCATGTTAAGCCATTTTGGCCTCTTGTGGTTCCCATGTGCTGTCTGTGACGTGCTGTTGTCACTGGAGTGCTATGGCCCTAAGGAATGACAGCATGAAGACATGGATGTTAAAAACAGACAAAAGTATTGTTCACAGTGTTGTATTTTGAAACGACAGTTCATATGAAAATTAAACTGTGGTGCCTTCATTTGTACCATGTGCTCTGCCTGACAGCTGGGTGCCGTGATCAGACTCCCAAAGGGTGATCTTGGGTTGCTAGCACTCGATAGATTTAAAGGTGGAACAGTAAATTTGCACATGATAGCAGTTCTGTTGATTTGTGGTGAGTACAGTAGCTTAAGCTGATCCAAGGATGCAGAGATTCTTCCCCTCCCTCCCTCCCTCCCCCGTCTCCCTCCCTCCCTCCTCCATCTCCCTCCCTCCATCTCGGGCACTGACCTCCTTCTGCACAGACAGATGCATGCTGTGACTGATCATGGTCATCAGCTCAGGCCTGAGCATCTAAGCAGTGCTCAGAGCTGCTGGGAATAGTAATGACAAACAGGCCCATCACCTTGTCATCTTGAAATTCTCTGATACATCTTACTTCTCTTAGAAAACACATGAGTTTCTTATCTTTGTCTCAGGGAGGGAGAAAAATGGGATGAATGAAGACTAAGATTTAGCTGGGGATAGGGCGCAGTGGCTGACACCTGTAATCCCAGCACTTTCAGAGACTGAGGAGGGCAGGTGGCCTGAGCTCAGGAGTTTGAGACCAGACTTGGCAACATGGCAAAACCCTGTCTCTACAACAATATACAAAAACTAGCAGGCCGTGGTGGTGCATGCCTATAGTTCCGGCTACTAGGGAGGCCGAGGCAGGAGGATAGCTTGATCCTAGAATGCGGAGGTTGCCCTGAGCCGAGGTCACACCCTGCACTCCAGCCTGGGTAACAGAGCAAGACCCTGTTATCCAAAGTTTGAGAATGAGAATGGTGAGTGAATTCACACCCCACACCCTCATCCCGACCTGGCACGTTGACGTGTTTAAGGAGGTTGATGGATCCTGTGCTGGAAGGGTGGACAGTAAACATGCCACAGCACCCTGTCCTCAGAGGTGGTCACTGGCGTGGGGAGGACATGAGACCCCCCCCCCCCAGCTTCGAGTGGTGTGAGGTGGGGCTGGCAAGGGCTCAGTTCCTTGAGGCTGGAAAGGCTTTTGTCAGGGTGCCTTAAATGGGGCACAGATAAGCAACTCAAAGTTACTCTGGTGGCCGTGGTGATAGAGGAGCTGTAAGTTAACCTGGTGGCCATGGTAATAGAGGAGCTGTAAGTTAACCTGGTGGCCATGGTGATAGAGGAGCTGTAAGTTAACCTGGTGACCGTGGTGATGGTCAGGGCAGCTGTAAGTTAATCTGGTGGCCGTGATGATGGTCAGTGCAGCTGTAAGTTAACCTGGTGGTCATGGTGATGGTCAGGGCAACTGTAAGTTAACCTGGTGGCCATGGTGATAGAGGAGCTGTAAGTTAACCTGGTGGCTGTGGTGATGGTCAGGGCAGCTGTAAGTTAACCTGGTGGCCATGGTGATGGTCAGGGCAGCTGTAAGTTAACCTGTTGGTCATGGTGATGGCCAGGGCAGCTGTAAGTTAACCTGGTGGTCATGGTGATGGTCAGGGCAGCTGTAAGTTAACCTGGTGGTCATGGTGATGGTCAGGGCAGCTGTAAGTTAACCTGGTGGTCATGGTGATGATCAGGCTAGCTATAAGTTACCCTGGTGGCCGTGATGATGGTCAGGGCAGATATAAGTTAACCTGGTGGTCATAGTGATGGTCAGGGGAGCTGTAAGTTAACCTGGTGGTTGTGGTGATGGTCAGGGCAGCTATAAGTTAACCTAGTGGCTGTCGTGATGGTCAGGGGAGTTTCTCCTTTGTGGAGGGAAGCGGTGTTTCTCAGGTGTGGGTGAGGGTGTTGGGACTTTTGGGGATCCTGGAATGGCCCCATGGGGACTGGGCGCTGTGAAGGGGTAGGCCTGGTAGGCTGTAGAGACCCATGCTTGGTCAGGGGAGGGCCTTGACCCATGCAACCTGAAGAGCAGCTGGTGTACACGTGGAGGGAGGGTGCTAGCCCCTGCTCAGAACACCTACCAGCTGTGGGGGAGCATCGGGTGAAAAGGAGGGGCAGTGTGGGGGAACCTGAGGCGCTGCAGGCTGGGAATGCGGTCACTAAGAAAAGTGTAACAAGGCGGTTGTCTTTCAGAATCCTGCGGGCCTTCAAAATAATACCAGGCGATCCCGTGCTCTTAGTTATCCCTTGAAATGTAAGTTGCTTTTATTTGACAGAAGTTGGGCTCCCCTCCTGGCATGGTTCCCAGAGTCCAGGCTCCTGGCTTCCTTTTCCTGAAGAATCAGGGGCGACGGAGCCTCCAGAGCCAGTGACTGAGGAGTGCACAGAGGTTTGCTGTTCTGCCAGCCAGACCCAAGACAGGGGAGCTCCCTCATGTCAGGCAGGCGTGCTGTGGCCCTGGAGAGTGGGCGGTGTGTGCGTCTGCCCTTGGGTGTGAAGAGAGAGAGGAATCCCATGCTGGGTTCAGTTTTTTTCTGCCACCTGCCCCCCGCGAGCTCAGCAGTCTTGAGCGTCTGCCACCGTCCCATCCTCCTGGCCCCGAGCGCTCCGAGTGCCCCCAGCGCCCCGAGCTATCCACCTTGGCTCATGCCATTCCCCCCAACCACCACCTGTCGTGACCCTGACTTCAGGCTCTGTTTCAACTCGAAGGACACCTTTTATCTCATACTCTTTCTGCCCGTTCAGTAGAATCAAATGTTCCACCTCGGGTCCATGGCTTCCCTCAGTGTTATAACTATTTTGGGCTGTGACGGGCGTTTCTCCATGGCTCCTGCACCCTCAGGGTCCAGCGGTGGCCTAGCTGCTGTGCCCTGCAGAGGCAGTGCCGCCTTGACGTGTCTGAGGAACGGAGCACGTGGAGCCGACAGCCGCAACATCTGCTGTCCCTGAGGGCATCCCGTGCACTTTCTTCTCTAAGGGGTTAATTTTACACTTTTGTCCTCAATAAAACAGTAGCTTTTTAAAATGCTGATGTGGTGTTCAGTGAGGAGCGGTGTTCTATGAGGAGCGATGTTCGGTGAGCAGTGGTGTTCGGTGAGCAGCGGTGTTTCGTGAGCAGCGGTGTTCGGTGAGCAGCGGTGTTTCATGAGCAGCAGTGTTTGGTGAGCAGTGGTGTTCGGTGAGCAGCGGTGTTTCGTGAGCAGCGGTGTTCGGTGAGCAGCGGTGTTCGGTGAGCAGCGGTGTTTCATGAGCAGCAGTGTTCGGTGAGCAGTGGTGTTCGGTGAGCAGCGGTGTTTCGTGAGCAGCGGTGTTCGGTGAGCAGCGGTGTTCGGTGAGCAGCGGTGTTTCATGAGCAGCAGTGTTCGGTGAGCAGTGGTGTTCGGTGAGCAGCGGTGTTTCGTGAGCAGCGGTGTTCGGTGAGCAGCGGTGTTCGGTGAGCAGCGGTGTTCGGTAAGCAGCGGTGTTTCATGAGCAGCAGTGTTCGGTGAGCAGTGTTGTTCGGTGAGCAGTGGTGTTTCGTGAGCAGCGGTGTTCGGTGAGCAGCGGTGTTCGGTGAGCAGCGGTGTTCGGTGAGCAGCGGTTTTTAGTGAGCAGTGATGTCTGGTGAGGATGGAGTGGCTTTGCCCTTGTCAGGTTCTTGTCCTTATCTGAGAAGAGGTTTAACCAAAGAGGAACATGCAAAACCCAGCCCCTTTTAGCCACTTGGGGCCATTAAAACATCCGAGCAGGCTGGTTCCCTCTTACTTGTCTCAGCCAGGGGTCCTCCAGCATTAACGTTCATCAGAGTGGCCCCGGGAGAGCTTGTCGAAGCTCAGACAGCCGGCCTCTTCCCGCTTGTGACCCAGCAGTCCTGGCAGGAGGCCGAGCATTTGTGCTTCTGAGTCTGTGGCTTGATCACACTTTGAGAACCACTTTCCAAAGCTGAGGTTTTATAGACATGGAGGAGGTTGGTGTCCAGCATGCCTAACTAAAGCCTGGAGAACCAGCGTGGAGCCTGGGTGGACAGTTGGACAGCTATGTTGTTGACGTCCTCGTATGCTGTAGGGAGGCTGTGTGTGTTAAGTGTGTGTGTTCATACGCAAGCATTCCATCCTTCTGGAATCGCCACCTGTGTTTTTCTCAAGAAGACAGTGTCTTCTGTCTTCAGTGTTTGTATCCCCTGGAGGATGTGTTCAGCACTGAATTGGCCATCATGTAGCAGGAAGGAATAATTCTTGAGCAACATTTTATGGGCTATAAAGAAATATTAAACATTAGGAGTAATTCTCAAGAAGTAGCCCCATTATGCGTCAGATAATTTGGATAAATTGAAAGCCCTCTTTTGGTTAGCACTGTAATTTCACAGTGTTTGTCCCTGTGGTTTCTGTTTCTGTAAAACCATGTAAAATTTGGACCTTGAAAGGAATAATAGGACTCAAACAAAATAAAAAAATAGGTGAGGACTGAAATTAATATGTGGGTGGGAAGTGTGTGTAAATACGACCCTGCACATGCTCATGGAAACATCAGAGGGTTTTCAGCCGGAAAATCAAGTTGCTATGTGAGGAACCTCAGTGAGACTCCGTGTCGTATGACATCAGCTATTTGCCAGTTTCTCAGGTATCTGTCCGTTTGAATTGGATGCTTTTGTGTCTCTCCAGGTTATGTTTAATTCTTATGCTGAAGTCACATAGCCTGTTAGATAGGTGTTAGGATGCTCGTATTCTGTAATTTTTCAGAAACTGGGTTTTCAGCCTCACTTTCCTCCTTTATAAAATGGAAGCAGTAACCTCATTATAGCAAATTGACATGATTGCTTCATGGAGTGGGACTCGTAGGAGGTGGCCCTTGTGGAAATACGCAGTCAGCTCAGCTCAGAGGAGCCACGGGACAGAGGACACTATCCTGTGTGCTGTGAAAATACGAACCCCGTGGAGTGTGGAGTCATGACCCCTTCCTGGCCTGAGGATGTTTTTCATCACTGACCCCAACGTGAGCTTCCCTTCCTTCCAAGGATGAACGCTCATTCTCGAAACTGCCTCTTGTCATCTAGGCTATAAACCAGGATTGTGTACTTGCAGTCTACAAAGGTGCAGGCTGTTTCCAGAAACAACATACACGGGAAACACCGAAACAACTTCTTTTGCTACCTTGTGTGACTGAGGATGGAATCTTGATTTTAACTGAGCTCTAGGAAATGGTCCATGCTGCTGTCCTTTTTGTCTAAGGGCAGGTGTCCATCCTCGACAATGAATATGGTTAATTTTAAATAAAAGTTAAATTTAGTCTGTAACCACAGGATCCTTTAAATTTTGGGAAATAAAAGACAGGATCAGTATTAGCACCTCATGTATTGGATAGATATTTTTTAAGGAATAGAAGTCCTCTTTCATTATGACAAGCTCATATCAAAAACCATCTGATTTCCAGAAGAAAGCGCTGTGGAGGGCAGCGTGACCATCTCTTCATCTTGGACTTGCCGCAGGCGGTACTGTGTCTCCTCCCAAAAACCCCCAGCGAGCGCCTTCTCAAGGAGCAGGTCTGTGAACACTCAGGGTCAGCCCCTTCCTCGCATGCCCAGCCCTCCTGTGTCCCGGGCTCTCCCGGCCCTGAGAGCAGCTGTGAAAGGGTGCAGCGTGCAGGCCATGCTGGGGGCTGGCCTTGAGGGAGCACAAAACCTAGAGCCGACATCATCTACACTGCAAACACCCTCCTCCTCTTGCTGCCGGCAGCCACTTATCTTCTGATTTGAATGAGGACACCGAGTCTAGGTCAGCTTGACAGGCACACTGTGGGTCTGTGGAGGCCATGGGTCTGCGGAGGCTGCAGGTCTGCTGAGGCTGCCAGTCTTTTGAGGCCATGGGTCTATGGAGGCTGAAGTTCTGCGGAGGCCGCGAGTCTGTGGAGGCTGCGGGTCTGCGGAGGCTGCAGGTCTGTGGAGGCTGCGGATCTGGGGAGGCTGCGGGTCTGCAGAGGCTGCGGGTCTGTCGAGGCTGTGGGTCTGCCGAGGCCATGGGTCTGTTGAGGTCATGGGTCTATGGAGGCTGCAGTTCTGTGGAGGCCGTGAGTCTGTGGAGGCTGCGGGTCTGCGGAGGCCACGGGTCTGGGGAGGCTGCGGGTCTGTCGATGCCATGGGTCTGTCAAGGCCATGGGTCTGCCGAGGCCGTGGGTCTGTAGAGGCCGCGGATCTGCGGAGGCTGTGGGGCCAGGTATGCCCAGCTGGCCTCAGGCCACACCTGGAGCTTTCGCATCTGCTTTAACCTTTGATCTCTCCTGCCGTGTTCACGGCAGAGCTCATTGCTGTCGATGCACTGAGAGTTTCTTCCTGTTAAAATAGTCCCCACCTGGCCGGGTGCCCTGGCTCACACCTGTAATCCTAGCACTTTGGGATGCCACGGCAGTTGGATCACCTGAGGTCAGGAGTTCAAGACCAACCTGGCTAACATGGTAAAACCCTGACTTTACTGAAAATACAACATTAGCTGGGCCTGATGGCGGGTGCCTGTAGTCCCGGCTACTTGAGAGGCTGAGGCAGGAGAAACGCGTGAATCCAGGAGGTGGAGGTTGCAGTGAGCCGAGATGATGCAACTGCACTACAGCCTGGGTGACAGAGTGAGACTCCATCTCAACAACAGCAACAACAACAACAAAGTCCCCAGTCACATCGTATCTGCCATGGACCGCAAACCCACATTGTGACAGATCATATGTCAACACAGTCATCAAAGGTAACCAGCCAGTTAGCTTGGAGATGAGTGGAGATTGCCTTTGGCAGCTACTCTCAGCCTTTGTCTTTTGAGTGGCAGCGAAAGCCTACCTGGCCGATGCATCCATGTTGACATGTGCCCTGGCAAGAGGCACCCGGAAGGGAACAGAGCCTGTTTGGACCCCAGGATTTTGGTGGTGAGGGAGGACATGGCTTTTTCTCCTTTCTTGTATTTCTGCGCCTGTTTCTGCTCCTACAGGAAAAGTGTTCCTCAGGCTCTTTGCTGAGGGTGAGCTGGGCTCTCCTTGTGCAGAGAACGTCAGGTCACAGCCTCAGTGCCTGCTCTGTGCTTGCAGTTAGCTTTCTCCCGGACTGTCTCTTGATGTTCCCTTGATGTTCCTCTGCTGGGCAATTCTGTGTCCCCTAGATGGAGCCGTCGACCTGACTTGCAGAGCGGAAGGGCCAGGCAGAGCCTCCAGCTGCGTCCTCAGACTGCAAACCCCAGACACAGAGAGGCAGGAGAGACCCTGAGGGGCCCAGCACCTGCTTGGCCAGGGTCCCTCACACCTGAGTGATGCCTCGTCCGACTTTCCCGGGGAGGCTGCTCACCTCCCGGCTGCGGAGAGCAAACAGAACCAGGGACGTTCCGGGGCACAGCCTTGATTTCGATTGAGCTGTTTCCAAGGTCATGATCCATGCGGGAGAAAATCAACAATGTGACCAGTACAGAGAGCAGATGAGTGGGGCCTCCTTAGGGGTTTCAGGGAAACATGCTGTACTCAGAGGCGGTGTAGGATTTAATGTCTGATCTTGTATCTGTCAGAACACTTGTTATCTTGTAACCAGGAGCTCTAAAAGAAGCAGTCGGCCTGCAGTCGTGTTCTGCCCAGATGTGCATGGGGAGAAGAGCTGTGAAGGGCAGCCCAGGAACACACTGCTGGCATTGAGAGGTACCTTCAGCCCGTGAGGTCACAGAGCAGGTGCCCAGGAGACAGTGGCCAGGGAGGGCCTCCGCCCTAGGAGCAGTTATGCTGGCCAGGTCAGAGGAGAGCACAGAGCCCAAACATGGGCCGTTTCTTCAGAATCTGCAAGGATATGTGGGTGTCACCCGGACAGGCAAAGGCAAAAGCACAGCGGACGTGAGTGCAGAGAGAGCTGGTCTGTCTGCGGCGCTGGACATGGTCCGTGGCTGGTGGATGTGATTTGCAGGTGGTAGATGTGGCTCCTTGGGGTTGGATGTGACTGGTGGGTGGTGGAGCTGGCTCCATTGGGGCTTCCCTGTGGACAGTTCCTCCTGGCCTTAGTGGGATAAAGGATTCTTCAGGAAGCAGTAGGCAACTGAGAGACCCCTGTGACTATGTCAGTGAGTGATAGTGAAGACCAGGAGGACTGCAGTGGTGACGGGGTGATGGGCAGCATGAGATGTGCTGCTGTTTTGGGGAGCGGGGGGGCTTGCTCAGTCGTGTGGATTTGGACCAGGTGTGAAGGGAGGGGATTGTTCTGGCTGCTGCATTGTCAGATAGAATTAATGCCCAGATTTCTTTGCATGAGATAAGTTAATCACCTGGGTTTTGGGCTCTCAGGGTGGGCAGTGCCTCTTTGGCTCCTGTTAGAAAGACACATTGAGACCAAGAAAGGATCCAGGGCAGGCTTGCCTCGGTACTGGGTTGCAGGAAGGCAGGTGTGGAGAGCTGGGCAGTGTGGAGAGCTGGGGTGCAGTTGCTTGTGATGCTTTCTGAGTTAGAGACTTCGAGTCACCTCTGAAGCCCCCAGGGCTCCTCAGAGGACAAATCATGAACCCGTCACTCCCTCAGGGAAGTGACTGCATTGCCACTCCATGCCATGGTTCATAGCTCACCGGTCCTGCTCTTGTTGGATGCAAAGCTCAGGATGTGAGATACTGCCTCGGCCCTCCTCGTAACGCCTCCCCTTACAACCTGGCACTGAGTAGAGGCTCAGTAAAGCCCTGTAGAGAGGGACTGGTGGTCGTAAAACCCAAACTACGGGTAGTTGTCACTTAATGTCATCTCAGATAAAGGAATATGTAAGAAAATAGAAAGATGGGAGATCTTGATTGTAAACACTCCCTGGGCAAAACTCTGCTGTCTGTGGATTTGCTGTGCTCCCTTGTCAAAGCCCTGTCCTGTACACGGAAGCTCCACCTCTCTCACACTTGCCCAGGAGGCTGCACAAGCTGGACAGCAACAGACAGCTGTGTCCATTGTTCTCGCTGGACGCGCCTGACTGCCAGGCTTAAAGTCACTCCCAGTGCTGTCTGGAAGGACACAGGTCTCTCTGGGTCTCCAGATTAAAGACAGTCCCGGTGCTGCCCAGCAGGACACACATCTCTCTAGGTCTCCAGATTAAACACAGTCCCAGTGCTGCCCAGCAGGACAAATGTCTCTCTAGGTCTCCAGATTAAACACAGTCCCTGCACTGCCCAGCAGGACACACATCTCTCTAGGTCTCCAGATTAGGCACAGTCCCAGTGCTGCCCAGCAGTACACACATCTCTCTAGGTCTCCAGATTAAACACAGTCCGTGCACTGCCCAGCAGGACACACATCTGTCTCGGTCTCCAGATTAAACACAGTCCCTGCACTGCCCAGCAAAACCACATCTCTCTAGGTCTCCAGATTAAACACAGTCCCAGTGCTGCACAGCAGGACACAAATCTCTGTAGGTCTCCAGATTAAACGGAGTCCCCGCACTGCCCAGCAGGACACACGTCTCTCTAGGTCTCCAGATGAAACACAGTCCGTGCACTGCCCAGCAGGACACACATCTCTCTGGGTCTCCAGATTAAACACAGTCCCAGTGCTGCCCAGCAGGACACGCATCTCTCTAGGTCTCCAGATTAGACACAGTCCCAGTGCTGACCAGCAGGACACACATCTCTCTAGGTCTCCAGGTTAAACACAGTCCCCGCACTGCCCATCAGGATACACATCTCTCTAGGTCTCCAGATTAGACACAGTCCCAGTGCTGCCCAGTAGTACACACATCTCTCTAGGTCTCCAGATTAACACAGTGCGTGCACTGCCCAGCAGGACACACATCTCTCTGGGTCTCCAGATTAAACACAGTCCCAGTGCTGACCAGCAGGACACACGTCTCTCTAGGTCTCTAGATTAAACACAGACCCAGTGCTGCCCAGCAGGACACAAGTCTCTCTAGGTCTCCAGATTAAACGCAGTCCCAGTGCTGCCCAGCAGGACACACATCTCTCTGGGTCTCCAGATTAAACACAGTCCCTGCGCTGCCCAGCAGGACACACGTCTCTCTGGGTCTCCAGATTAAACACAGTCCCAGTGCTGCCCAGCAGGACACACATCTCTCTGGGTCTCCAGATTAAACACAGTCCCAGTGCTGCCCAGCAGGACGCACGTCTCTCTAGGTCTCCAGATTAAACACAGTCCCTGTGCTGCCCAGCAGGACGCACATCTCTCTAGGTCTCCAGATTAAACGGAGTCCCTTTACTGCCCAACAGGACACACATCTCTCTAGGTCTCCAGATGAAACACAGTCCCAGCGCTTCCTGCAGGACGTGGGTCTCTCTAGGTCTCCAGACAGTCACTTCTCCCATATGGATTCCAGTGTCCCCTCTCCCATCCTCTGTGTCAGTAGATGACTTTGATTCCCACTGCACTAAAAGACCAGAAGCTCTTGGAGGAGACTTTCTGCTGAGCCCTACCTTGTCAACACTCAGCTCCCAGTGTTTGTGCCCCTGGCTGCTCTCCAACCCCTCACCGTGGAAGAGCTTTGACTCCAATAATTCTTCCTTCTTGGCCTGAATCTTCAAGCCTTCTCTTTGACCTCAGCATCCTCATCACCCCATGGTGGGACCAGCATCTCCTCCATGTTTCAGAGGAGTACAGTTAACTTTGGTCACAGACTTAAAAGGTCCTTGCTGTTTCCTGATACGCACACATGGTAAGTGAGAAGAGAAAGAACCTCCTGAGAATTTCTTTCTTCTTTCCCGAGACAGCTCAGCCCAATGCCCGGTCCCTTCCCCGAACGACAGAGGTTGAACGCAGAAACCCTAGTCTAGATTACCCTGCTTCCACTGTCCAGTCTGCTACCTAAGAGCTTCTGGGGTTTTGGCAATGTACTGAATTTCTCTGCATCTTAGCTTCCCTGTTTGTAAAAGTGGATAGCAGTAGTGTCTACCTAATAGGTTGGTTATGAGCAATAAACGAGCTATAGTGTGTAAAGCACCTCACACACACACAGTGCCTAGCATATACTCAAAGCCACTTACTTTTAAATGTTTTTAGTTTTTAATGTTGATAAATACAAATTGTATATGTTTATGGTATACAAAGTGTTGTTTTGAGAGATGTGTATCCTGCAGAATGACTGATGGGCTAATTGACATGCATTACTCACATGCTATCATTTTCTTGGACGAGACCTGTAAAACCTCTCTTAGCAGTTTTCAAGCATGTACTGACCGGGGAACGGCAGCCTTCATGCTGTGCACAGGTGTCCTGACTGAGTTCTCCCATCTAATTGACATTTTGTGTATTTTGAGCTCCCCTGTGGAGCCCTGACCCAGGTCCTGCTAACCATCCTTGTTTTCCTTGCTTCTGTGAGTTCCCTTTTTAAGGAACAGGTGTGTGTGTGTTGTCTGTTTTGTTCACTCTGGGATGGGGACACATAATAAGTGCTCAGTAAGTGTTGGATGCAAGCAGGAATGTGCAGTTCTAGGAGACTCGCCACAGGAGGGCACCCGGTGGTTGCTTGGATGTCTGCGGAGATTGAAATACTGACTCCCAGACCTGCTGTCTGTGATCCAGGCTTCACCTGGCTTGGGTCCCAGTTATTTCAAAGTGAAGGATTGCAAGAGGAAGGACTTTTGGGTTTTAATTTGTGAAACAAGGAGAAAAAAGTGAGAGAATGCTATGAATGTGCTATTCAATTTTGTTGAAGATGTTTGTATTAAGAAGTCTGGGAGAGCCCAGTGCTATAAAAGCTTCCCAGTTACCAGTAAAACAATGGTAAATAGAATGAACTCAGGCAGTTATTAGCAGAAAAAAATATTTTTGGAGGCTAATGTCAGTTTAGTCACTTATATTTTGCTACTGCCTTCATTTTTGTTCTACCTTGAATACAATCTGTCACTTGGCCATATGAAATCCTTGTCATAGGAAGACATTTGCCAGTTTTGTGTCAGGAATATCAAAGTGTGCACCTGACGAAGGTGCACGTTTCACTTTTCCTCTAGTTTGCAGGTTGCTTTTTCTGTTGCCTTGACCTCATGTTCTAAATCCCCCCTCCCACTTCCCCAGCTGCTGTGCATGTATGATTTTGCAGGGGTGGATGTGTACGTGAATGGAACTGGCTGATTCAAACCTCTTCTGCTGGAATAGAAACATGCTGAAGAGGGCTCAAGTACTAATCCACATTGCCTGTGGGAGTGTCTGAGGCTGTTTCACGTAACACGACGTTCGTGTTGACCCAGCTGCTGTTTGAGACATGTTAGCATGTATTGAATACGCGAAGGACTCCCCTTGACATCAGGGTCTTGCATATGTAGCTGGAAGTTGCTTTGCAAATGTAAATACGGTGTGCTCTTTATTCAGCTCTTGATTAACAGAGATGCTTGTGGAATGAGGAATTTGTGATTTATTAAATGTTCTGCTGAATTTGGATTTCACTGAAGACTTTTCTTTTTTTCTTCCTAGCCATCTGGGGTGAGGGCTTCATCTACTCTCAGTGCTTGGTAAATGCACGCAAGGTTTGAAAGAACTGATATGCGTCCTTTTTTTTCCTGCTTTATTAAAGTAACAGTTTTTTTTTCCAAAAAACAGCTTTATTGAGACATAATTTACATACCATGAAATTTAGTCATTTCGAGTATAAAATTCATTGGTTTTAGTGTATTCACAGAGTTGTGCAGCCATCACCACTGTTCAATTGCAGAACAATTCTTATCCCCAAAAGACACGCTGAACCATTTGACAGTCTCTGCCGATTCTCTCCTTTCCCAGGCCCTGGAAAACAGTAGTAGACTTTGCTTTTATAGGGAACCTGTGCTCAGCATTTCCTATGAAAGGAATCAAACAAGAGGCAATGCCTTGGGTCTGGTTTCTTTCCTTAGTAAGGTTGCCAAGCTGCTTCTATCTTTATGATATGCAGGTTGAGTATCTTCTATCCCAAAGTTTTGGGAAATGAAGTCTTTCAGATTTTGGATTCTTTTTTTTTTTTTTTTTTTTTGGAATATTTGCATTATACTTACCAGTTGACGATTCCACATTGGAAAATCCGAAATGCTCCAATGAGCATTTCCTTTGAGCATAATGTTGGCACTGAGAAAGCAGATTTTGGAGAATCTTGGATTATGGATTTTTGTATTAGATGCTAAATATGTGTAAGTACTTTGTTATTGCCAAATAAAATTCCATTGTCTGGGTGTAACGTGTTGTGTCTCTCCATCCTGTCTGCTGGTGGATGTTTTCACTGTTCCCCGTTTTTTGCCTGTTAGGGATAATGTGGC
Source organism: Saimiri boliviensis (assembly GCF_048565385.1). NCBI lineage: Eukaryota > Metazoa > Chordata > Mammalia > Primates > Cebidae > Saimiri > Saimiri boliviensis. Next base: position 112,906,142 of record NC_133461.1, on the reverse strand, counting down.
TCTCAACACCCATGTCCTGTGCCTGTGTGGGTGAACATTTTGACTTCTCCTGGGCATGGAAGTAGGAGTGGCATTTGTCGGGCCGTGCAGTAAGTCTGACGCACCGAGGGGTCACCACCTGTTTACGTCCACTGCTGCAGAGTCCGAGGGCTCTGCATTCTCTGCGTCCGCACCCGCACCTCTTAGCGTTTCTCTTGATTGCAGGCACCCTGCTGAGTGCACAAGGCATCTCACTTGTGATTTGCATTTCTGTGTCTGTGAGTTATGTTGAACATCTCTCTGTGTTTATAGGCCATTTGTGTATGTTCTTTGGAGACCATGTCCATTTAAACATTTTGACTTTTTACTTTTGTTGTTAAGTTTTAAGAAATACTTAAATACTATGGATATAAGTCCGATATCAGTGATGTGATTTGCAAATGTTTTCTTCCACTCTGTAGGTTGTCTTTCAGCTTTTTTGATAGTATATTTGCAGCACACGAGATTTGAGTGTTGATGAAGTCTCATTTGCCTATTTTTGCTTTCTGCTATTTTCTTCTCTTGCTGTCATGTATAAGAAATCATGGCGTACCCCATGGTCACAAAAAATGACTTGAAGTAACATCTAGGTTTACAATTCACTTTGAATTAATTTCTCTTTATGGTGTATGATAGGGATCCAACTTTTTTTGTTTTCTTTTGTGTATGTGTGGGCATCCAGTTACCCCAGGATCATTTGTTGAAAAGAATATACTATTCCCATTTCCCATTGAGTCGCCTCACGTCTTAGTGTGTTCAGACTCTGTAGCCACAGGATAGCCTGTACTGGGTGTCTTATAAACAACAGCATTTATTTGCCACAGTTCTGGGGTATGGAAGTCCCAGATCAAGGCACTGGCAGGGTCAGGGCGTGGTGGCGGCCACTTGTTCCTAGATGGCCTCCCACTGTGTCCTCCTGTGGCAGAAGGCCGAGGCCAGTCTCTGTAGCCTTTTTCATAAAGGACCTTTGTCGCTTTCATGAGGGATTAGCCCTCATAACTAATCACCCTCCACAGGCCTGCCTCCCAGCTCCATCACCTTGGGGATTCGGTCTCATCATGTGGATTTTTGAGAGGACAGAAACATTCACTCTGTAGCAGCATCCTTGTTAAAAATCAGTGTTAATGTTTATTTTGTGGTTCTCAGTTTATTCCATTGATCCACATGTCTAGCCTGTGTACAGAGTTGTAACTCAGTCTTTCTTTTTTGTTTGAAAACCTCAGACTGTGGAGGCCTGCCAGGGTGCAGCCGCAGTGCAGTTTCCCAACTGTGTGTATCTCACATTTCCAGCTGACCTGCCCAAGTCAGAATTTCCCTGGAAACGATTTGACCTTGTGAGAGTTGTTCACCTCCCTAAGCCTCAGATTTTTAATCTACAGAGTACAAATGGACTGGATAGAACTGGCCTGCAGAGTAAGTGAGATGCCCACGAAGAACACGTCAGTCACTCAGAACCCTGCCCATGGGCTCTTGTTTCACCCTCAGTCTTGCGAGCTTGTCACCTCCATTTACAAAGTACGCCTCAAGGCTCACAGGGACTGGAGAACTGGCCCAGACTGCAGGAGTTAAATAAAGGTGAGATGTGAATCTAGTTCCATCTGACTTCAGCAGCTACGAGGGCTGCTCTTGCTCTCGGTAGGTGCTGACTCTAAAACCTGCCCCCGAGGCTTCTGTGCCCAGTGAACTCGGGAAGACCTGGTAGGCTCCGCTCCCTCCTCAGTGTCCCTTCTCTTCTGCTGGAGATGATTTTTAACCAGCAAAGTACGGTGGTCAGCACTCGTGTTTCCTGGGGCCATGCACTTTGAATCAGCTGGGCTCAAACCACATGCCTTGACATGTGTGCATGATGCTGTTTGAGTGGGAAGAGGATGCGCCCAAGACCCAAGACCTGGAGCCGGGGCAGGGGTGGGTGTTGTCTGCCTGCAGTTCTGCCCCTGAAGCCATAGTCTTGGGACAGCTGCCCGCCCCCGGCAGCCTTTTCTTCTCTGTAAAATGAGTAGCTGGGATTAGATATTCTCTTGGATCTCTCTGACTTTAAAATTCACTGTGCCTATAAATATGAGTAAGTGATTTCACAACTATATTTAAAACTGCATGAACAGACTCACTGGTAGAGAAACAGCAGTGATTTAACTGAGCTGCAGCGGCACTTGGTTTTCTAGGAAGCATGATAGATTGTAGAATTTTCAGAATGACATTGATAAAAGATTGACAAAGTTGTGTCTATACACGTGACTTCCCATTTGAGGATCCATTCCTATAAAATATATGTGAGGGGAAGCATCTCATGGAGGGCATCATCGGTAATGTTTTAGGAGACAGCTGGGGTGTCTCTGAGCTTTTGTTCCACAGGGACTTCATATCTCTCATCTCTCAAGTTACTGGGGACATGTGGGATGGAATGGCGAGCAGTGTGAAAATGGAAACGCTGGGGATGGAGACCTGATCTACTTCTGTAATCTTAATGTCTTCAGAGAGGCCTGCTCTACCTGTATGATTTGAATGTCATTGAAGACACAGACACATTCTTCCTGTGGCTCACTCAGAGGGTCCCCCAACCAGTGCCACCTTGCTCAGGAGCATTTGGTCAGTGGCAGCTGTTTGAATGTTTGTTTCTAAGCACCCTGTTTAACATCACATGGGTATACAACTTACTCTTTGATCCTTTATTTGTAAAAATGTATTGTGCTTTCCTCTCGTTAGAGAAATATTATTTATGTTATGAATGTTAGGGCATGTACGAAAAGAAAATACCTGGTTATTCCATATTCCACCACGCTGAAATAACCACTATTGACAGTGTGCTGGATTTACTTTACACACACACACACACACACACACACACACACACACACACACTCTCTTCCGTGAACACAGACCCATGCATGATGCATGGACATAGACACATGTACATATTAATGGTAGCATGGATGTACATGAACAGACACAAGCACAGTACATAGACACAGGCATATGCACACATGAGTGCAGGCAGTCACACACATGCATATGTACACAGGCAGTCACACGTGTCCACACACGTACATGAGTGCAGCCACACATGCATATGTACACACATGTGCAGTCATACATGTGTAGACACACATCCATTAGTGCAGTCACACATGGGCATGTGTACATGTGCAGTCATGCATGTGTACAGACGTACAGCAACACATGCATATGTACACACGTACAGTCGTGCATGTTTACATATACACACAAGTGCTAGCAGTCACAGTGCACACGTACACATACACAAGCAGTCATATAGATGCACACATGTACATGCATGTGTAGTCAGCCACATACACATACATGTGGGCACACATGTGCAGTCACATGGGCACATGTGTAAACACATGCCAGCAGTTATAAGATGCATATGTACACACACATGCAGGCAGCCACACACATGCACACACACATGTTCACAGATGTTCAGTCACAATCACGTGTGCATATATTTTCTGATAACAAACTTTGTGGTGTGCATAGTTTTAACCAACTTTTAAATGTTTATTATAAATTGTAAATACAGATAGTCTCCAGTTTGTCCATGGTTTGATTCATGGATTTTTGACTTTAGGATGGTTCAAACATGATACAGGTTTAGTAGACACCATATGAGTGCGTGACCCTTCTGTTTTTTACTTTCAGGACAGTACTCAATATTGCATGAACACCCAACATTTTATTATAAAACAGGCTGTGTGTGAGATGACTTCTGCCCACTGTAAGGCGACGCAAGTGTTCCTTGAGGGTTGGCGAGGCCAAGCCATGATGTTCTGTGGATTAGGCGTATTAAATGTGTTTTTGACTTATGACATTTCCAGTTTGTGATGGTTTATTAATCAGGAACCCCATTGTAAGCCAAGGAGTGGCTGTCCCGAGTGCAGTAACTTTGTGTTCTTAGACTACATGAATTTCATAGCTAATTGCGTCCCATGTACATGTGATAATTCTTCCAACCCAGCCTCCTTGTCTTGACATTTAAGTAGCTTCCACTTAATCACATTTGTAGCATATTCCAAAGTATTTTCTCATTAAAATGCCTGGCTGTTTTCTTAGCAACCGATTTGAAGGACAGATTTGCAGAAGCCTTCAGTCAGGAGGTCTGTGAGGGATGACAAGGATCTGAATTTTTTATGTGCTTCCCAGTAGATTTCGATGTGCAGGCAGTGTGTGAGAAACACGTGTGACCTATGGGGCTTAGAGAGAGAGGGGCTGTGGCAGGCCCAGTCATTTCATGGTGGGGTCATTTCATATGTGGTGGGGTCATTTTGTAGTAGAGTCATTTCATGTGTCAGGGTTTATTTTGTGGTGGGTTCATTTCATGGGTAGGGTCATTTTGTGGGTGGTGGGTCATTTCATAATGGAATCATTTCATGGGTGGGGGTTCATTTTGTGATAGGGTCATTTCATGGGTCGGGAGTCATTTTGTGTGCGGGGGGTCGCTTCATGGTAGCGTCGTTTCATGATCAGGGGTCATTTTGCGGGTGGGGTCATTCCATGATGGCCCTCAGTGGGCCAGCGTGCAAAGGGAGTAACTTCCTCCTGGACAACGTCCTTGATGCAGCCTCCGAGATTACCTGGGTGATTTGCCTTCATCCCATAAAGGCCTCATTTAGGGAACCCAGGTTCTCTGGCCACATGGATGCAGCGTTTTCCAGCAGCACTCGACTAGGGGGGCACTCAGCTCTGTTGTCTCAGATCTGGCTGCATGTTCTCTCCATACAAGATCATGTCACATCCAGATGCAAAATGATCAAACGCCATCAGCACATTGGGGAAGAGCTGCTGTAACTTCTGCAGAGAAGGCACTGCCTAGGTTAATGTTGATACCACTCAGCATAAAGATGACATAAGCAGAGTATTTTGTTAAAAAAACACCACAGAGAATCTACATGTGCACAACTAGAAATAGGCTTGCTACTGCATAATCTTATCTAATGGAGCATTTTCTGAATTCTTAAATGGACTGTTTTGGGGTCAACTGTAAAGTCACGTCCGGTCCACATGACAGTGTAGACCGAAGCTGCTTCCTCTCATGTGGATCCCACCACGCTCAGGGCAGCTGTTGGGTGGCTGGGGACGTCACCTGCCGATCTCATGCCTGGCCTCTCAGGGCTTAGCTCTACTCCTGTAATGGAGACATTGACTGGAAGGTCTGCTAGGGATTTTCTCCTTTCAATTTCAGCATGCCATGAATTCATGAAGGCAAGTGAGCATAAATATGTCATCTATAAGCCTGTTAATTTATAAATTTGCACATCAGAGGTTGCCACCTCTTACATTCTACTCACAATGATATGCCCCACAGGGACACAGGCTCAACACTCTTGCCACCGGCACACACCTGCCACCAGCATACATCTGCCACCTGCATGCGCCTGCAGGCCAGCATCGCTCTCTTGTGCCTGCGCTGCAGCCCTGGAGCGCCTGCTGTGTGCACTGAACTCCCGTGTTAATGGGGTGGGCCTGGGCGCGGCTGCCCTTCCTGGGCCTGCTTGTGACTGCCCCTTCCCCTCTTCCTCATGTGTATACACAGTTCGTACATAGTCCAGTGGGTTTTACCTCATTCAGCTGTTTCTTCCTTCTTCTCTCAAATTCTTAGGACTTCCTTTACATACAGAACGATGCCAAATGTCGTGGGGTTTTTAAAGCTAAGTATCCTGTGATCCCTGACTCAAAGGCAGTAAGAAGGAAATAATTTTCACCGGAAATTTTAACGCCTGGCATCGCAGCGTACACTGGGAATGGGGAAAGTTTGCTGTAAGGTGAGGAGAAGGCAGTGGGGAGAGAAGGGAGTGCAATATTTGGAGGTGTTACCATATTCCAAGCATTGTGTACAAGAAAGCCCTTGACTGGGGTTCACCGGCAGGGTCCCTCGAAGAGCTGTCATTAGCTTCGGCCTCGAAAGATGACTGGGGATCATTAGCGCACCTGTAGGAACAAACCCTGTGGATGTTGCATTAGCCTGGGGGGTGCAGTTCGTTTTTTCTGGTTAGTAATTAGACTGACTCATCTGGGTAATACAGGGAGGGGTTTTCTAGGGGCTTGGTTGCACACACTGAACTTGTTTATAAGAATATAGGAGAGGCTGGGAGCGTTTCTAAAATATGGCCTCTGAAAACACGGGGCAATGGCAGAATCTTTAGGAGCGTGAACCTGGCTGCAGTCCATGAATAACTGTAATATTCAAACTCATTCTTAATCTTCCCCCAAATGTCTATATAGAGAGCCAGGCGATATCCAGGTTAAGCAAATATTCAAGAGAAATGTAAATATGGCCTTCCTTAATTAACAAATTTGCTAGCATTTCTCATCCCTGCAGAGTTGCTATACATTGTTCAGCTGCCACTAGAATTTACATGTGCACAGAGGAACGAACAGGGAAGCATATGATGTAATGCATGTGGCCGTTTGCAGTTCTGCAATGAGGTACAGAGAGGTGCTGTGTGTTTTGTACTGTGATTTGGGGTTATTTAAAAGAAATCAAAATGGAAGCGTGGATGTCACAGAGTTGCACCCGTCAGATGCAGGACCTTCTCTCCTCTGGTTACTGGCCAGTCTATTTGGGCAAATTATTTAACATTACCCAACCTCAGGCCCTGATGTATAAAATGCCTTTCTCGTACGACTGTTGTGAAGTTTAAGGGAACGTACTACACACGCGGTACACGTGAGTGCATACCCTTGGAAGGGAAAGAGCTTGTGCAAGCTTGATCTCCACAGAGAAGGAACCAGAAGCACCAGGTATGTCCCAGTCAACTCTGTCTTCATCCCAGCCAGCTCATAGTCTTTGAGGCCGGGGCTGTTAAAACCTGAGGAGTGGGCCGGGCATGGTGGTTCATGCCTGTAATCCCAGCACTTTCGGAGCCCAAGGCAGTTGGATCACCTGAGGTCAGGTATTCGAGACCACCCCCACCAACATGGTGAAATCCACCTGACCAGCATGGTGAAACTCTGTCTCTACCAAAAATATAAAATTAGCTGGGTGTGGTGGCATGCGCTTGTAATCCCAGTTACTCAGGAGGCTGAGGCAGGAGAATCACTTGAACCCAGGAGGCAGAGGTTACAGTGAGCTGAGATTGCACCACTGCACTCCAGCCTGGGCAACAAGAGCCACTGTCTTTAAGAAAAACAAAAACAAACAAACAAAAAACCCGGGGAGTGAAATGTGTGGATGCAGCTGAAGAAGAGACAGACTCGTGAGTGATGAAGATTGACACAGAAACACATCAAGCAAAGAGGTCCATACCTGTGAGGAATTCTGTGGATGTGTACTGTATCAGGAGACAGGATAATTCCTGGATTTAATTGCGAAGGGCCCCAGTCTTTCTGCCTGACATATTGGGTACTAGTGGATTGTTGTCATAGCAACCAAGCAAGTAACTGTGGCAGGTTAGCTAGCAGCCAAAAATTATTATAATATTTAAGAACCAAAACTTTAATATTTTATTTTCATTACTGTCACTGTGGTTTTCCTTCCTAACAGAATGAATTCCTGTGCTATTTATAGGAACCTTTTCTGCAGTGCTTTTAGAGCAAGTGCTGTTTGAGTTTACGTTTTCCAAAAGATTAAAAATGATCCTTTTGAGGAATTTCACTTTTATTTGGGTCTTCCTGTGTAAAGAAATCTGTGGTTAGCAGTACAACAAATGTGTTACCCGGCCTCTCTTTCCTGGTCACATTCAGAATTCCACTGCTGGGTGCTGTTCATCATCACGAGAGCTGAGCACCGTGTGCTGCCCGTGGTGTTGCCAGGAGGATTCCTGTACGTTTTTCTTGTCCTGCTTTGAGTACAGGCATGAATGCATGCACACAGGTACAGACACACATGCACACACATGTACACCGAGACATGAACATGATCCACGCATAAAAGTCATTCGCAGTCATGTCTATGCTGAAACCCAGTATGAAAACATTTCGTGTCACTGTTTTAGTGTCTGTATTAAATGGCTTGGACTTTACTGTTAGCTAAGAGCATCTTAGATTTGCAGTCGCCAGTTACTCTTCGGCTTTGTAGGCCTCTTCCATCATGTCAGTAGAGGTTTTTAGATCAGAGCTGTCTTAAGTTTTCACATAAGTAGCTGTATATAGACTACTATATACTTTAGTCTAACTTACTGTATATTAGCATATATATCTCTGTAAATATTTATATTTTCCATGGAATTCATTGTTCATATAGAAAGTAAATAAAACATGCCCAGTAAAATTTATCTTCCCTCTCTTGGGTTGTATACTGAGGAATGATCAGGTAACAAATGACAGTTTAATTTAAATCAAACAAAGCAGTATTCTCAGCATAAATTAACATTATTTGGAGTATTTGTTTCACAGTTTTGACATTGCATTAGTGTTATGCTATTGTATTGGACAAGATTTTTTTAAAACTCTTGGATACTGAGACTAAATTATTTGCAATCAAATTGTAAGGAAAAACCATAATTCATATAAAAACATTTTCATTATCAACCGTTTTCATTAATGCTTTTTGGTTGTTTTATAAAAAGCACTGGAACAAAAGAATAGCCTTTTTGGACAGTGGCACAGAAAAATGGTTTTTCCTCATGAAACAGTACTTGCATATAGAAAATTGAATATGCAAGAAATGTTGAGGCCACATGCTCAAAACAGTCACATGTTATGATGTACATTTAAGACGTTCATAAGGATCAACTTTCTAAAAATGTTTACCAAGAATCAAATCTGTGGAATAGACATTTTGTAAAGGTGGATGCTAACAGTGTGTGTTTTGAGACTACTTTTTCTTAATTGTCCGATTATGTGATTATATGATGACGTCTAAAAATAAAGCGCTTTTCCTGGTGGTTTGGGCCTGATGAGCTATATTTTAATGAAAGAGAAGATGAGTTCATTAAGAAGTTTGGCTTCAACTTATCAGACTAGCAAATCAATTTCTGTTTTTCATTTTAGATCAGTCACGGTGATTTGGAGTCATCCATTCACTTTACATCTCTTCTTCCTGCTCTAAATACTGATCTAATAAAATATCTAGGTTCTTTACCTGTGAATGTGTAATGACTTTTCTGCTTTACTGTTTGGGTCAGATGAAGCATTTTTCTACTTAAACTCTGTAGTTACTGTAAGACATTTTACAGGTGGATTCTTTATTTAATGAGTCTGCTAATATTTTCTGTCAAATGTCTAAAACCAAAGACACTCGCCTACTCACTGCCAGACATCTGATTAAGACTCTGGAGACAGCCCTTTGGGTAAGCCTCTGGTTGCTGTCTTCCAGCTGCTCCACAAAGCAGGTTCCAAAGCTGGGGTCCCTGCTGTAACAGCCCAGAAATCTGCAACCAGCAACGTTGCCTTGCTTAGCATTGACGGCTCATCCTACTGAGGAGGCCTCACCAGCAGAGAGGGGCACCTGAGTCAGACTCATCTAGGCTTGAATCCTGATTCTGACTTCAAGGATTTGGACACAATATTTAATCTCTATGGATCTCCACTACTCAATCTTCAGATGTCAGGGATGATAATGATACATGGCCAGCTACAGACGAGAGTGGTTGCAAGGGTTGGAGTGTGGCCATCTTGGTGTGCCCTGGGGCTGTGGAGATGCAGGAGGCAGCTCCTCATGGAGGCAGCTCAGGGAGTGGAGAGCAGAGAGGGCTTGGTAGTTCCCGTGTGGAATATTTCATGACTGAGTAAGCATCCAGCCGTAAAACTTCCTCAGGTGATTCAGTGTAGCACTGGAGGGTTCTTAGGAGAAATGCAATTCTTGTTTTAGGAAAACACACGCATTTTTTTCTGGTTATAACTTTTGATCAAACAACCCCAGTTGAGTGTGTTGTGTGGAATGGTTTTACAAGGGGCCTGGTCATGGTGGCCTCTCCCCTCACGGTGTCCTAGTGCTTTCCCCTGAGCCTCTGTGGCTCTTCTGACACATCTGCGGTTTCACTTCATGCACCTGCTCCATGCCTGTGGCGGAGGCGGAATTCCTCGAGCCCTGCGTGTCCTCTGTCCAGGTTTTCTTTAGCTTTCTTCCATTATTCCCGTCTTTTTTTGTAGTTTATTTATGTGTCTTAATTTTGGATCTTTTTCATGCTTTGGAACTGTTTTAAGGAGCCATTCTTCAGTCTCTTGTTTGCTGTAGAACTATCAAAGTTGTGCCTGTCCCCTTCACCAGCAGGACTCCAACTAATGACTTCCAAAATGTGTGTGTAATGAAACACAGCTTCGGTGGAAAGGCGCTGGGACGCTGACCTGGCCGCGCCCAAGTGTGGGTTTATCCAGGACTGCTGTTAGCGCTGTGCTGCTGTTCACATCAGCTCTGGAGTCAGGCTGAGCTGGATTTGAATTCTGACCCTGACAGGTAATCGCCCCAGAAGTTTCTTAATTTTGATCTCAGTTTCTTTAGTTGTAAAATGGAAATTCCACCTACGTAAGACTGGCTGTCGTGGCTACATGCAGTTGTGCCCCTGAAATTCTAATAGTTCCTGTAATACCAATTCCCCCTTAATCCTTTACCTTCATTTTCTAGTGAATACAGTCCAACTAGAGAGGTGAGAATTTCCTAGTGATAAATCCCCTTGAAGAGACAGAGACAGACAGTGTTTGTTAATCCTGAGAACTTCTGGGCCCATAGGAATCATCCACACCCACAGTTTTGAGAGACACTACCGTGAGAGAGATATTTTCTTGCATGAACATAACTTTGGGTTGTTAAATTAAATTATTACTGCAGAGCTTTACCTTTCAAACCTGTGAGAGCTTTCAGTGTGAGAATACTTTTTAAGGACACACAGAGCTCCCATGAGGTATGCATCCATTGTGAGGCATTGAAGTTACCGTCGGTATTAACGTCGGTTATTAAGAAACAGGAGTTTTAACACAGGTAAATTCGAATTACATACAGTTCCTGTTAATCCAGAGACTCAAATGCTGCATGCACTTTCCATTTTACTACATAATTATTTATGTTGGGGTTGAGCACACAAGGCCTACGTCTTTAATTGATGTTTCTTCCCTTCTATAGATATAAATGGCATTGCCTAAGAATTTGGCTGTTGACTCATTGTCTCTGTAACTTACCGGCTGTGTTGCCTCTTGATTTCTTACATCTACTTATGAAAGAAGATTAGAAATCTCTATGCTAAACGACAACAATCTTTCTGGAGGATGTAAGCAGGGACCAGGCAAACAAGAAAACCTCTAGTGTAATTTTCTCTGAATTAGATTTATTTGCAAACAGCTTGCGGCCTTTCATCTTTGAGAATTGTGACTATATTCATTGATACTAACACCAGAGGTTAAAATGTGTTACCAAGAGAACAAATGGGAGATAATCTTTAATTTAATGTGAAAAACAAAGTACTTGTTGAAGCTTTGATGTTTAAGACTGGAGAGTTTCTGGCTCTCATTTTCCAGTTCTGAAATCCTTCATTTTATGTTAGGACCCAGAGACATCAAGCTGTATGAATTATGAACACTCTTTTCCTTTATTTGTGGTTGTACATGAAGCTAGGATTATGGGAAAACATTCTATCCATAGTGTGCTTCTGGTGAACCTAACAGTTGTGAGAAGAAAAGGTGTTACCCTGCTCTGCAGATGGGTGGCTTCCCATGGGGGTGTGGCTGGATTTACTAACAGTGGGTCTTGTTTTCAGCACTTTGCCAAAGACCCTCTTTTGGGACTGAGATGTTGCTTTACAAATAGTCATTCACTTGGCACTGAGAGAATAAGCCCGAATTTCTGTAGGAACCCAGGATCTGCCATGCTTGCGACTGGTGACTTGACGGCTGCAGCCCATGCTCAGCTGTGAGGCGCTGTCTGACGTTGGGTTCTGAGCTTTGTGCCATCCAGTTCAATCATCCACAGAACTCTAGAGGGGTTCCCAGTTCCTGCCGTCTGGTTCAATCACCCACAGAACTCTAGAGTGGCTCCCAGTTCCTGCCGTCTGGTTCAATCATCCACAGAGCTCTAGAGTGGCTCCCAGTTCCTGCCGTCTGGTTCAGTCATTCACAGAGCTCTAGAGTGGCTCCCAGTTCCTGCCATCTGGTTCAATCATCCACAGAGCTCTAGAGTGGCTCCCAGTTCCTGCCGTCTGGTTCAGTCATTCACAGAGCTCTAGAGTGGCTCCCAGTTCCTGCCATCTGGTTCAATCATCCACAGAGCTCTAGAGTGGCTCCCAGTTCCTGCCGTCTGGTTCAGTCATTCACAGAGCTCTAGAGTGGCTCCCAGTTCCTGCCGTCTGGTTCAATCATCCACAGAGCTCTAGAGTGGCTCCCAGTTCCTGCCATCTGGTTCAGTCATTCACAGAGCTCTAGAGTGGCTCCCAGTTCCTGCCGTCTGGTTCAGTCATCCACAGAGCTCTAGAGTGGCTCCCAGTTCCTGCCGTCTGGTTCAGTCATTCACAGAGCTCTAGAGTGGCTCCCAGTTCCTGCCGTCTGGTTCAGTCATTCACAGAGCTCTAGAGTGGCTCCCAGTTCCTGCCGTCTGGTTCAGTCATTTCACAGAACACTAGAGGGGCTTTCAGTTCCTGCCGTCCAGTTCAGTCATCCACAGAGCTCTTGAGTGGCTTCCGGTCACTGCCATCCAGTTCAATCATCCACAGAGCTCTAGAGTGGCTCCCAGTTCCTGCCGTCTGGTTCAGTCATCCACAGAGCTCTAGAGTGCCTTCTAAGTCCTGTCGTCCAGTTCAGTCATCCACAGAGCTCTAGAGTTGCTCCTAATGCCTGCTGCCCAGTTCAGTCATCCACAGAACTGTAGAGAGGCTTCTGATTCCTGCCATCCAGTGTAATTATCCACAGAACTCTAGAGGGGCTCCCAATTCCTGACATGCAGCCGTTCTCAGGTTAGCCTCAGGGGCTGTGCAACAACCCAGCTGGTGAATGTTGTTCAGCAGGGAAGGACTGTGCTAGGGAAGAGGAAATCAGCTTGCAGGAGGGCAGGGGCCTGGCTCTTTAGGGCTCATTACAGTAGCAGGAGTCCTAAAGCCAGGGTGCTGCTCTCTGCTCTGGTGCTCCGTGACAGCTCTCTGTGTCCAGCAGTAATGCTAAAGCCAGGGCGCTGCTCTCTGCTCTGGGGCTCTGTGACAGCTCTCTGTGTCCAGTAGTCATGCTAAAGCCAGGGCGCTGCTCTCTGCTCTGGGGCTCCGTGACAGCTCTCTGTGTCCAGCAGTAATGCTAAAGCCAGGGCGCTGCTCTCTGTGCTGGGGCTCCGTCACAGCTCTCTGCGTCCAGTGGGAGTCCTAAAGCCAGGGCACTGCTCTCTGCTCTGGGGCTCTGTGACAGCTCTCTGCGTCCGGTGGGAGTCCTAAAGCCAGGGCGCTGCTCTCTGCTCTGGGGTTCCATGACAGCTCTCTGCGTCCAGTGGGAGTCCTAAAGCCAGGGCGCTGCTCTCTGCTCTGGGGCTCCGTGACAGCTCTCTGCGTCCAGTGGGAGTCCTAAAGCCAGGGCGCTGCTCTCCGCTCTGGGGCTCCGTGACAGCTCTCTGTGTCCAGCCGTAATGCTAAAGCCAGGGCGCTGCTCTCTGCTCTAGGGCTCTGTGACAGCTCTCTGCGTCCAGTGGGAGTCCTAAAGCCAGGGCGCTGCTCTCTGCTCTTGGGCTCTGTGACAGCTCTCTTTGGGCCCTGGATCCTCTTGGCTTTAGTTACAGGGAGAGGCTCCATCCCTGGCAGTGCCTCACCCCCTGGGTTCCAGTACACTTCATTCTCAAGGGCCTCCTGGGTGCCCTGGGCTGTAGACTTCTCCCTGCCATCTCTGTGGGAGGCAGGAGGGATGGTGTCTTCCTTAGGAACACAACTCTGGAACCGCAGTCCCGAGCCCAGCGGCCTGGGTTCCTCCCTCAGCTCTGTGCCTTGGTTTCTGTCTCCATGAGATGGAGCTCCCAGGAGTGCCAGCCTCAGGGGCCGTGGGAGGACTGCATGAGCAGGGCAAGTGGTGTGTGCTGAGTGTGGGCTGCTCTGGGTCAGCCCGTCGCCTCTCCTGTATCAGGCTGTGAGGGTCTTGCAGCCAGGGGTGTGTTCACAGGTTTGGTCTGGTTTGCTCCCTTCTGTGTCCCCACCACCTAATAAATGTGTGGAAAATGCTTGTGGGGGGACACGCTGTGGTCATTGTCCTTGGATCAAGGCCCCCTCTTTCCTGTGGGAAGGCTGAGGTGGGTGAGGGAATCCATGTCTCTGTGGGTGCCATGGTGACCACAGAAAACACCAGAACAGAATGGAGACATGGCCCCCATGGGAAGTTAGGCTCTGGTGACAGTGACACCCCCTATGGGAAGGAACTCAGGCTGTGGACAGTGTCACCCCAGTGGGAAGGGAGTTAGGCTGTGGGACAGTCACCCATCAGGGGAAGGAGTTGGGCTGTGGACCTTGTGGGCGGCGTGGAGAGGCAGGCTGTGGACCACGTGGGGGGCGTGGAGAGTCAGGCTGTGGACCGCGTGAACCGCGTGGAGAGTCAGCCGTGGACCGCGTGGGCGACATGGAGAGTCGGGGCAGCCGCGATGCACACTGCCATCTGTGTGGTGCAGGGAGCGTGAATCGTGGTATTCACAGATGGTGGTTTTGAGGTATGATTGGGCTCTAGAAGGCCAGCAAAATGGAAGCAAGGACGTGTTGACAGCAAGCTAGCGGTCGCCGGGATGGCTTGTTGAACCGGAAACGGAATCTCGGGACGTGAGTCTGGGGCTTTGAGTTCCTCCACAGGGTTCCCAGTGGAAAAGCCTCAGGGCTTGTGTGGCTGCATCCATTTCCCATGGCCACTGTCGTGATGACCACAGGCCGGGTGGCTAGAGGCAACAGAAGTTTATCTTCTCATGATTCCGGAGTCCGGGAGCCCAAAACCTTGGTGCCGGCAGGGTAGGCTACCTCAGAGGCCCTGAGGGCGTCGGTCCCGCCCCCCAGCTGCTGTGCCCTTCCTGTTCCAGGCCCACAGAACTGTGGTGCCAGCCCCTGTCCCTGCTTCCCATGGCCGCCTCTCTCTCTGTGGGTCTCTGTGTCCTAAGCGTCTCTTCTTAAAACACTGCGTGTCATCAGATTTAGGGCCCGCTCTAAATCCGGGAAGGTCTCACCTCAAGATGCTTCATGACATCTGTAAAGACCTCATTTCCAAATAAGACCACCTTCTGAAGATCTGTGTGGCCATAAATCTGGGGGGATGCTGTTCCACCATCTGCTGGTAACAGCGATGTCCTTACTGAACATCATTGCCGCAGTTCAGACTGTCCTTCGGGCAGCCTCTGCCTCAGAGGTGGGTCTGGGTTTCATGTCTCATCCTTCCTGTGTGCCTGGGATGAGGCAGGAGGCCACGGCCAGGGCAGCCTGGCGTGCTTGTGGGGAAGAGGAGGTGGGCTGTGCTCCCTCACTGTCGAGGGATCTGAGTGTGTCTCCCAGCCATCAGTATGTGTGTTGGCATATTGACGTTGTGTAATAAACACGGGCTTTGGTGAAGCGTGGATGCGTCTCTCTGCTGGGAAACCATAGCACTTCCCCACGAGGGTAGAGGAGCACCCTGACCTTTCTAGCATGCATGACCCGCCCACAGGGCTGTTTTCCAGGAAGATTCTCATCTGACTTGGTCTGTAGACCTGGCTCTGGAAACACCACCCATTTCAAGTGAGCTCTTTGGATCACTGGAATAGTTGAGGGGAAATTTTGGAAGATTTTATGATGAAAATTTGCCTTAACGCCTGCTTTACTCTCTCCAGTGTGGGTCCAGCCGTGATCTCTACCACCAGCTTTCCTTGTAGGCATGGGTGGTGCTGAAGCTGAGGTGTGTGCGTGACTCTTCCACATGTTCATTGAGGGAAAGCTGCTGCTGGGAGGTAGAGTTTACCATTATTACAACTCAGATACACCTCTACCACAAGTCATGGAAAGATCCTGTCACCTCTCCTAATTCTCATCCCTCCCCTCCAGCCATGAATTTTATGGAGTAAGACACGTGTGGACTCAGGCAGAGCTGGAGTCTCCATACTTCCAAGAACAGCAGCAGCCAAAAGGCCCCAAACTGTCGCTGTCACAGAGTGTCCCTGTGGTGTTTTCCAGGGAGCCGTGGCCCTGGTGGGCGCTGGGTTATGCTACAGATTCAGCGAGTTCCGAAACACTTCCTTCCCTGTCCCTCCTCCATGAGGACTTTCTTGGAGGTTGCAGTGAGCATTTCCGTGGAGGGCTTTCCTCCTCTGTAACTTTTCAGACACCCAGGAGCACGCGACGTTGCTGGCAGGAGCCGCTCTGTGTGGACTTGCCCCTCTGAGCGCCCTACCCACTCACTCTTATAAAGACCTGTGTCGTCAGCCCTGTGACGCTCCCTAGGAAGTTGCCCATTTATGGCTACTAGAGCAAATGATATCATCACAATAGGTGGCTCCTGTTTAATTAGGGATCATTTGTGAAATGAGATTATAGACGTTTATCTGAAAAAAACAGGAGATGGAGGCACCTGCTCTCTGTAATTGATATCCTTGGGGAGAGCGGTGCGCGGTAATTACGCCCATGGCTAACTGTGTTACAGGGAAGGAGCTCGCCTCTCCTGCTCTGCACCAGGTGGCCCCCACATCCACATGGAGCTGACTCCAGATCCATGTTTTCTCTCACGCTTGACTATGTGGGCCATGCATCGCAGTCCTGTGCCTGCCACGCTGCTGCAGTGCCTGGCTGGCAGAGCTCCGTGGCAGCCTGGTCCGGGCTGTGGCTGACGGCGCCTTGGTGCACACTCGCGTCCTGGCCTGCTTCTAAGCAAGGATGTGGAGGCTCCCCTGAGTACAGGACTCCCCGTCTGCCCAGACGCCTCCTGTGCTCGGCATTTGGATGCTGCAGACCGAGCGGCAGGAGTTTCTCCTCGGTAAGTCAAGGATGACTCATTTCTGACTTTCTTTACCTGGAACGTCCACTTCCCCTGTGCAGTGGCATCAGGTAGACAGTGGCCGACTGGCAGCTCTGACGAGTTAATCGTGAAGCTGCTTTCCTCCATACTTTGCAGTACGTCTTTTCCTCGCCCGCCCGCCCTCCTGGCCATAGGTTGTGCCTTTCTTATAAGTAAAACACTCGTCTCCTGATAGACATTGTGATAGCAGCTGGAGGTGGCGGGGCGGTGAGGATGCCTGCAATCCAGGGAGCATCTTAATTGCCAGGAGGCTCTGGGGAAAAGCTTGTGCCCAGCAGCCCAGAACTACGGTGCTGTAATTCTAAGGAAACAAGTTCAGTCTTCAATTAACCACGATTCCAATAACCACCGAATGCTGGAGCAGTGTGTAATGCAGGAACTCTTCTGGCTTATTCTCCATTTGCTACAGCAAAGATGCAGCAGCTGAGCCGCTGGCGTCCGTATTGCTTTGGGAATGAGTAAATCCAGGGACCTGCAGCTTTTCAGACCTGTGTTTTTCTATGCAAGCAATGGAGAGAGAAGCCTGTGGAGACAGCTTCCTTTGTACTGCCGAGTGCAGGGAAAGATCGGGTGCCTTTAATCAGCTGCATTAAGTAGGATAAAAGGGGGAAGATGTTTGACTGAGATGTCACAAAGTGTGGCCATATATTTGTCTTTAAGACCAGCAACCTCTTCAGAAGCAGGGGATTCCAGGATTTTAGCTCACCATGCGGACTGTCCTCTGTTCTGTAGTAGGAGACGGTGTTTTCAGTGTGATAGGAATTGCTGAGGTTTTAGAGGAGGCATGCTTCCGAGTGCTCACATCTTGACCAGCGTCCCTGCCATCCTGAGGTCTCGAGCTTACACGATCCATGAAGGGCTTTAGCAGTGGGGAACTTTATAACGAGAGAGCGGCCCCCACACGAGCCACAGGGTGACGGTCAAGTGTGTTTGGGAGGGATTTCCTTTTTGTGCTTCTTGTCCTGCCTAACCATGCTGGCATCTTGTTGTTTTTTGGTTTTTGGTTTTGGGTTTTTTTTTTTTTTTTTGCTTTTTACCTCCTGCAAAAATATACACCTCTTTTAATGGTACTGCCTAGCATCTTTCTGTTTAAATAGAATGTCAGTAAAAGGATTTATTAGCTTAGACATCTAGGTAATTGCTAGCTTTAAAAGTTCCTGTTATAAACGATCAAATATCTTACATTGAAATATTACACTCTGTACAGGACTGAGTGTGGCCAATAGGAAGCTATTATTGGTTTGTCCATATTTAGGTGGGTGTCGACTATTTCATTCATAATTTTCTTACCGGAGCTCAGTGCCTCTCCACACTGAGGTCCACTGTTAAAATGGTGTCTGTTGTGGCCTTTAATTTGCTTGTGAAAGAGAGCAAAGCAGTGGGACTCTCTCCAGCTTGGTGAATCACACTTGCTGTTAGCAACAAGTGCTGGCTTCCTTAGCCAGGACGGTCTGTCATGCGTGTCATTCACACCAGGATGACATGGTTCTCCAGGAGAGCAGTTAGGAAGCGCCGGCGTCCAGCGGGGTTTGTGGCCCAGGGCAGAGAGTTTCTCTGGGAGTAACTGCAGCTGTGGGAAGGCTTTATTTCATGGGGATACTCCAGTGCCTGTGGGGGCGGCGAGGGATGATTTTATCAAGTTTAATCCTTCCTCCCAATTTGCAACAATTACTCAACAGTAAGTATTTGCAAGTAATGAATATTGCTTTTTTAAACCAAGCCAATTTATTTATTTTTTGTTTTTTTTATTTTTTATTTATTATTATTATTTTTTGAAGTTAAATAAATAGTTTAATGAGGCCAATGGACAGGACCTTCTGGCAGGTAAGAGCTTCTTGGATGTATAAGCTCATAGACCCTACAGTCTTAATGCTATTAACTTACTTGATCTGTGACAATAGTAAATAGTATTAGGTAATTAGTAAATAGGTAAATAACCTCTCCCTAAGTCATTTTTTTAATCTGTCAAATGAGGTTAATATGGGAGTAATAATGATG
This sequence comes from Saimiri boliviensis, assembly GCF_048565385.1. Classification (NCBI taxonomy): domain Eukaryota; kingdom Metazoa; phylum Chordata; class Mammalia; order Primates; family Cebidae; genus Saimiri; species Saimiri boliviensis. The sequence continues at coordinate 112,887,260 of NC_133461.1, read as the reverse complement.
TCTACTTTGGGGGCAGCTTACAAAGGGCAGATAAGAGTAAAAGGCGTCCCCAAACTACAGCCTGCGGGCCGCATGCAGCCCCCTGAGGCCATTTATCCAAGCCAATTTATTTATGGTTAAAACAGAACTGGATCATCAGAAAGTAAGTGGTGTTATATATGGTATTCATATTGGGAAAATATAGCTGCAAGATGTACATACAGTTCCTCAGATATTTCAGACTGCCCGTTTTTCACAACCAAATTAGGATACTGTTTGAGAATATTATATATTTGACGGCTATACAACGAATGTTATTTAACCAGCATTAATAACCTCAAACCAAATGCACTAATCACTTCAAACCAGCATCAGTAACATCCACTCAAATGTTATTTAACCAGCATTAGTAACTTCAAAACCACTTACAGTTTTTGTTTTCTAAAGCATATCTGTTTTATTTAAATACTATTTAACGCGATGGCTTGCTTTTTTTCTTCAGTAAGGAAGTCTTTAGTAAATTTGACATGCTCTAAAAGATTCACTGTCAACACGGGCTGTATGTGACCTCTCCACATAATATGCACATAAAAATTAAGCTCTGACAATTAGACATATAAAATTTAAGCAAGTGTTTCCTGTCTCCTGTTATTCTACTGTATGCATCAGAGGGACAGATGCTTCTGAGGAAGACAAGCACAGTCCTTACTCTCCCTCTACCCTGGCATGCACACGGCCAGCCCGTCATACACCTCGTGTAGAGGATTCACTGAAGGAACAGTGAAGGGTACGTGCATGGGAGAGCACTGCAATGCCACAGGAGCGGTAGGAAGGTAGTTTTAAATGCATGCTGTGCATTTACCCTTTGTTGATGAATCAACCAGACACCTCCTCACAGCGGGTGCTTCCCACCCACCAAGCAGCATGCCCGGGGATTTCTGAAAAAAATACGTCTCCTTCCTTGACTCACTCTGTCCATTTAAAATCCAGAATCACTCGCCCTGGAGCGTCTGTGCACACAACCCAGTGTTGACTGAAGCTGTGTCTGAACCTTGGACTCAGTAAGTTCTTTCCAAAGATACAGCCATTGTCAGAAATTCGATTATGGGTCATTATTTTATTCATGATGATTTCAAGATAACAATTGGTAGTAAAATTAGCACTTTTCATATGACTGGCATCAAGAAAAAAGCCATAACATTTCCATTTAGAGAATAGTTATTGTGAAATTGCTTTCCTGACACACATCTTTATTAAAACGACACTGTATTCAGTGATTGAAAGCAACACATTTTTGCTGGAATCTATAGTTTCTGCCTCTTATCACACAACGTGGAACGTTTTGCTTCTAAATCTGTGGATGGGGAGTAAACCTACTTTAAACCATTGGCCTCTGGAAAATGCAGCTGTGTACCTTAAGAATGACACTGTTAATTATGAAAGATTTAAAGGATGTGCTTCCTTTCTTAAGGGGTCATCAGAGACTTTGATGCTTGTCTTCCTTCCAATTGGACACTCTCCTGAGATCGATCTATGCTGAGCATCTCCACTTCTGTTTATCCCATGTAAGCACATCAGTTGTTCCTTGTGGGAACAGTTCAGAGACAGAATCCTGAATTAAAGCCCCCAGATAGTTACATAGTCTGTGTGTAGGGGTAGCCTGGATTCCAGGAATTCCGGGAAATCTTTCGGAGCTGTTTGATTTTTGAGTGGTCACTGTCCTTCATGGTCTGTGGGGACAATGCTCTGGGCCTGCCTGACCTGGGTCTCTGGAGCCCCTGGTGGGGGAGGCTGCCGAGCCGGACCCTGTCCAGCCTGAGAGTGGCTGCACCATGGTGGTGTCAGTCTGTACAGTCGCTTGCGCTAGGTTCACTTGCTGGATTGCAGGGCAAGTCTGGGACAGAACAGTCCCCACCACAGGCAAGGCTGGGCGAGGAGGGCACTTCTCCCACCATGGACAGGTCTGGGAGAGGGCAGTTCCCACCGTGGGCAGGTCTGGGTGAGCAGGGCACTTCTCCCACCATGGGCAGGTCTGGGAGAGGGCAGTTCCCACCGTGGGCAGGTCTGGGCGAGGAGGGCAGCTCCCCCACCACTGCCCTGTCTCCGTCCTTGGCCACCAAATGTGGTACCTCTGTCCCTGCTGTCTGGACGGCCAGGCACTGCATGTTGAGGGCAGGTATTTTGTGGTGGAAAGGACCCTAAAGGGAAGCCAGAGAGCTGCAACCCAGCGCAGTCTCAGGCCCATTTTCTTCTCAAGTAACCATCAGACCCCACGACACCCCCTCACCTCAAACCTCAGGGGCTTCCTGGCCACATCCCCAGTCCAAGCTACCCAGGGCTATCCCAACACCCAGATCTGCCTGGTGGTGTCTGGTTTGTTGCCGAGAGGGGCTGGTCTCCTTCCCTCCTTCAGGTTTCGTCTGATCAAAGGTGGATGGGTGGCTCCAACCCAGCCTCTCCCCACAATACCCTCTGTGGTCTTCCCATCTTTCTGGGACCCAGGCTGTGGCCACGTTGTCCACGTGCCCCATGCCTCATGCTGCTGGCCCTGATCCAAGCCCTGTCCAATCTCTGTTTCCTGGGCTTCCTCCCTGTTCTTCCAAGACAGACTGAGACGGCTGAAGGGTGCTGCCGAGTGTGTTCTAGTCAGAAGGTTCTAGCCTCCCGGCACTTTTGTCTTGGGTTTTCTGATCTGCTGGTGTTTCTTCCCTGGTGCCCACCCAGCCAGGGCCCTGCCTGTAGGGCCATCACCTGGTACCTGGGAAGCTGCAGGCTCCTGGGTAGACTTGGAGGTCAGAGGCTTCGCAGGAGGTGGCTGTGCTGAGAAGCCCTCATGGGAAGAGTGTCTCAGGTATGCCCTTTGTCCACATGGGCCATGCCTGGCCCACGCATGCCTGGGCAATGATTTCCATGCCCATTTTGCATATGAGAAAAACGAGACTCAGGTGGTTGAGTGACGTGTGTGTGTGTGTGTGTGTGTGTGTGTGTGTGTGTGCGCGTGCATGTCTGTGTTTTGAGACTTAATATTTTTAGCCCAGTTTAAGGTGCTCATCAAAACTAAGTGGAAAGTGCAGATGGTTCCCACGTGTCCCCTGCCCCACTCATGGCCTCCTGATCCAGTCCCCCCAGCGCAGTGCATTTACTGCAGCTGGTAAGCCACCATGACATGTCACCCTCACCCAGAGTCCCAGTGGGTTCACCGAGGGCTCATTCTTGGTGTTGTGATTCCGTACCCTTGGGCAGGTGTATGATGACACAGGAGTTTCTCTGTCCTAAAAACCCCTCTGATCCCCCTCTCCTCCCTGCCTCTTCACTAACCCTGGGCAAATAGTTTGGCCTTTTCCGGAACGTCATTTGATGGGAGCCACGCAGCACACGGCCTTTTCACATGGCTTCGCTCACTTTCCAACCTGCATTTAAGGTTCCTTCCTGTCTTTTCATGGCTTAGTCACCCGTTTCTTTGCAGCACTAAGTGATGCTCCACTGTCTGATGCTCGTAGTTTGTCTGTTCACTCACTGAAGGCATCGCCGTTGCTTCTGAGTTTAGAGAAAGATGAATAAAGCTGCTGTAAACATCCATGTGCAGGTTGTCGTGTGGATGTAACTTTTCACCTCATCTGAATAAATGTGAAGGCATGCAATTGCTGGGTTATATGACAAGCACGTGTTTCGTTTTCTAAGAAACCACCAAACTATATTCCATATTGGCTACATTTTTCTTCCCACCACAGTGGATGAGAGTTCCTGTTCCTCCACGTCCTCAGCAGTGCTTGGTGCTGTCTGTGCTGAGTTTGGCCTTGGTCAATGGTGTGCAGGGAGGCTAAGGTTTCCCCAGTAGGGTCTCAGGCTTCCCGTGGGGTCTAAGGCTTTCCTGGTGAGTCTAATGCTTTCCCGGTGTGGTCTAAGGCTTCCCTGGTTGATCTAGGGCTTCCCTGGTGGGTCTAAGTCTTCCCTGGTGCGTCTAAGGCTTCCCCATGGGGTCTGAGGCTTTCCCAGTGGGGTCTAAGGCTTTCCCAGTGAGACTAAGGTTTCCTTTCTGGGGTCTAGGGCTTTCCAAGTGAGTCTAAGTCTTCCCCAGTGGGATCTAAGGCTTCCCCTGTGGGTCTAGGACTTCCCTGGTAGGATATAAGGCTTCTTCTGTGGGTCTAGGGGTTCTTCTGTGGGATTGAAGGCTTCCTCGGTGGGATCTAAGGCTTCCCTGGTGGGTCTAGGACTTCCCCGGTGGGTCTAAGACTTCCCTTGTGGGTCTAAGGCTTCCCCGGTGGATCTAGGGCTTCCCCTGTGGGATCGAAGGCTTCCCTTGTGGATCTAAGGCTTCCCCTGTGGGTCCAAGGCTTCCCCAGTGGGTCTAGGGCTTCCCCTGTGGAATCAAAGTCTTCCCCGGTGGATCTAGGGCTTCCCTGTGGGGTCTAACAATTTCCTGGTGGGGTCTAGGGCTTCCCTGGTGGATCTAGGGCTTCCCTGGTGGGTCTAGGGCTTCCCCGGTGGGTCTAAGGCTTTCCTGGTGGGATCTAGGGCTTCCCTGGTGAATCTAGGGCTTCCCCCATGGATCTAGGGCTTCCTCGGTGGGTCTAGGGCTTCCCCTGTGGGATCGAAGTCTTCCTCTGTGGGTCTGAGGCTTCCCCGGTGGGTCTAGGGCTTTCCTGGTGGGGTCTAGGGCTTCCCCAGTGGGTCTAGGGCTTCCTGGTGGGGTATAAGGATTTCCTGGTGGGGTCTAGGGCTTCCCCGGTAGCCAGCAGTGGCTCTGTCCCTGCATTCCATGCTGGGTTTTTTTTGCTGCTACTTGAGTAGAAGGAGGAAAAGGAGGGTGGCGCAGGAGCAGAAGACGAGGGAAGCAGGACAGAGGGAGGGAAGAGCTGCACAGCAAGGCTCAGGGCAGGTGGCAGGTCTCTCTCTTCCCCCAGGTGTGGGCATGGGCCCCTCCCAAAGTGCTTTCCTGTGAACCCTCCCAGGAGGCCTGCTGGGGCTTTCTCTAGCCAATCCTCTCCCAGAGCTTGTCTGTCAAGAAGATGCTTCAAGAATGAGGGGTTTTGAAAAAGAATGGCAATCTGGCAGACCTGGGTAGCCCCTGGGGCTGGGCTGGGGCAGGTTCTGCAGCTGCTATTTGACCTCTGTGGGACCCAGTCTTTGGAAGACTCACAGGAGAGTGTTTCCCAGCTTGGATTCATTCTCCCCATGGTGGGTAGGGGAGGGATAGCAGGGGGTAGGGAGGTTGGGGAGGGATAACATTGGGAGAAATACTAATGTAGCTGACCGGGAGATGGAGGCAGCAGACCACCATGGCATGTGTATACCCATGTAACAATGCTGTGAGATCTGCTCATGTACCCCAGAACTTAAAAGTGTAATAAAAAAATAAAAATTTAAAAAGTACCAAAAAAAAAGTGATTAGTTACTGATGATGTTGTAAGTTTGTTATTTACATAGTGATTTGTGGACTGAAGAGCCAGCTGCAGAGATTTTGCCTTATGCATTTATTCACAGTTAAAACACTGATGTGACTGCAATTTGAAACATGTTGTTGGGGTCTGGTGTTATTTAAACCATACAATCTGTGCACTTTGGGACTGTACAAAGCAAGGGCTACGTGCTTTTCTAAAGTAACTACGAAGACCTCAAAGAAAGCCAAGACATATATTTTTGAAAATAGCAATAACCTGTCTTTGAAAGCTAAATTAGAATGAAACTACTTTATCTGGTGATGGCTAATTCTAAAAAAAGATGAAAATAAAAACTACTTCTCCTCATCTTGAAAAATAAAAATAAGAATAAGAAAGACTCACAGGAATGTGCCTGATGGAAATCGAGTCCAGGTAACAGAGCAAGAAGCATTAGCAGTTCTCTGCTGAGGTCTGACGAACAGTGCCACCTGCACTGGGGACACGCATGTTCGCTGCAGTCGAAGGGGCAGCAGCATTCTTTGTGGCTGGAAGAGCAATGCGGGCTGGGGAAATATTTGTGGAGGAGGCATTGGGCCCCAAATTGTGTTTCCTAAGGCAGTTCTATTTAAAGTGGAAAGAAGGGGCTGGGGGGCAGGGAATGGGAGAGGTGGTGGGGCTGCCAGCTGGGCCGGACAGAGCTGGTGCCCATGGGCAGGTTGGGGGGATGCTGGGCCTCACAGGAAGAAGGGCAGACCGGCTTCTCCTGTGCCCCCAGCCCTCTGACACAGCCAGGCCTCACAGGAAGAGGGCAGGCCGGCTTCTCCTGTGCCCCCACCCTCTGACACAGCCAGGCCTCACAGGAAGAAGGGCAGACCGGCTTCTCCTGTGCCCCCAGCCCTCTGACACAGCCAGGCCTCACAGGAAGGAGGGCAGGCCAGCTTCTCCTGTGCCCCCACCCTCTGACATATTCTGTCCTCTCAGCCCTTGGCTCAGCAAACCCTGGACTTGAACCTTTGCTTTGTTTTAACACATGGTTTCTAGGGAGAAGGGCGGGACCTGCATATCTGAGAGAACCATGCTGTTCTTTCACCGTGGAAATTGTCATTGCTCCCACCTCTGTTGTCATTTGCTTAAAAATAGCATCATTAATTTATAATAATGCATAATCCTATAAGCATGATACTTAATGTGATGTGGTCATGCTGCATGTGTGATAAAAATTATTGGTGCTCGCTAAGTGCCGAGTGCTGGCCGGAGGGGTTGGAATTGAGCGTCACATTGGGTTTTCACAACAAGGTGAGGGAGAGCCACAATGCGTGTCTTGTGGAGGAGGAGACCACGAGGGCCTGTGGCTCCCCAGGAAGGTTTGGGCTTTTCGTTCGCCTCTTTGCTCTCTGCTCTTTGACTTAAGCTGATACGTAGACTCAGCAAGTCCTTTCCTGCCTCATTTCCTGAGTTCTGTGTTGTCCTGAATGAGAGAAGGAGCTCTTGTGTCAGGGCAGCTGGGAGAGGCCGCAGCGAGGCCTTCAGCAGGGAAGGGGTCCTGGGGAGCAGTGGCTGGCTTGGGCTCACCCCACCAGGGCCCACTGGATCTTGAGGTTCCTGAGGGAGGTGTGTGGATTTCACATACAGTTTTAGAAATGTTCCTGCCTCTGCCATTTATAATATCAACTTGCAACCCAGAAACATATCGTGAAAACACGTGAAAGTCAAATATGTGTCCTTGGACATGTTGTGCCATTTCTCACGAGGAAGAGGGGATTTCTGCACTGTCCAGTGTTTGCTCATGTTCCAAACAGAAAGACAGTTTGAACACATGGAAAAGGTGCAGCTTTCACATATCTACACATGTCAAAACTGTGTGTGTATTTCTTTACACACACAGTCTCCCTCCTAACAGAAAAGACAGTGGGGAAAGTTCGCCTTTGAAACTTCTTCCCTCCGCTAAGATTTGGGATAATGAATGAACGGATGTGCATGTGAGGACAGAGCACGCTGGCCTTTCTGTGTATAGAGGCCGTCTGCGGACTCGAAGCAGGCTGTGATTGCTCCCCCTTGTCCTCACTCTCCAGTTGCCCGTGAGCACTGAGCAGCGTCGGCTCCAGGGTCAGAATCAGAGGGGAAGCCCCTGGAAGACGCGGCCCATGTCCAGTGCTGCCTTTCCAGTTCAGAAGGGCATGCTAGCAAGCCGCATGCCACGGATGAGATTCAGCACCAGCACCTCACGGAGGGACACAAGGGTCCTAAGTTTTGGGGGAGGCAACCCATGTCTCTCTGGTCCTGCGTTTCAGAGGTGACCCTGGCCTCTCTGGTCCTGTGTTTTGGGGGTGACCCAGGTCTCTCTCCTGTGTTTTGAGGGAATGCCTCAGCTCTCTTTGGTTCTGTGTTTTGGGGGGTGACCCCGGCCTCTGTGGTCCTGTGTTCCTGGGGACAACCCAGGTCTCTCTAGTCCTGTGTTTTGTGGGGGACCCGGGCCTCTCAGCTCCTGTGTTTTGGGGGTGAACTGGGCCTCTTTGGTCCTGTGTTTTGGGGGTGACCCGAGTCTCTCATCCTGTGTTTTGGGGGTGACCCGGGTCTCATCCTGTGTTTTGGGGGTGACCCGGGTCTCTCTCATCCTGCGTTTTGGGGGTGACCCAGGTCTCTCTCATCCTGAGTTTTGGGGGTGACCTGGGTCTCTCTGGTTCTGTGTTTTGGGGGGTGACCCTGGCCTCTGTGGTCCTATGTTCCTGGGGACAACCCAGGTCTCTCTGGTCCTGTGTTTAGGGGGTGACCCAGGTCTCTCTGGTCCTGTGTTTTGGGGGTGACCGGGGTCTCTCTCCTATGTTTTGGGGCGAGTGATGCGGCTCTCTTTGGTTCTCTGTTTTGGAGGGTGACCCCAGCCTCTCTGGTCCTTTGTTCCTGGGGACAACCCAGGTCTCTCTAGTCCTGTGTTTTGTGGGGGACCCGGGCCTCTCAGGTCCTGTTTTTGGAGGGTGACCTGGGCCTCTGGTCCTTTGTCTTGGGAGGCTGACCTGAGCCTCTCTGGTCCTGTGTTTTGGCGGTGACCCGGGTCTCTCTGGTCCTGTGTTTTGGGGGGTGACCCAGGCCTCTGGTCCTTTGTCTTGGGGGGCTGACCTGGGCCTCTCTGGTCCTGTGTTTTGGGGGTGACCCGGGCCTTTGTGTCCTTTGTCTTGGAGAGGGTGACCTGGGCCTCTCTGGTCCTGTGTTTTAGGGGGTGACTTGGGCCTCTCTAGTCCTGTGTTTTAGAGGGTGACCTGGGCCTCCCTTTCCTGGTCTCCTCCCACGGATTCGCAGCTGACTGCAGCCCAGCTGCTGAGCGGAAGCGGGGGAGGATGCTGAGTGGTGCTTTCTGGTTTTAGCTTTTGTGTGCTGGTGAAAACTGTACTTCTAGAGTAACCCAGCATTAAGCTAGAATCCACTTGTCACCTTTGTCTCATGGGTGAGAGGAATAACCACTGTTTTCCATGATGCCTGAAATAACGACTTTGTCCGCCTCCACAGTTCTTGAGTTTGAAGGGTGTCTTCTTGGGTGGCACCCCTTCCTCCTCCATTGCCGCCCTGGGTGAGGTGCAGCCTCTCCTGGGCCAGGTGCACTGTCCTAGGCTGGGGCGGCTTTCCTCAGCTACTGCTCAGCAGACCGCTAGCTCCTGGACGTCCAGGGTCAGACACCATCCAGATCCCCCTTCGCGTCATGTGCCCTTCACAAAACAGAGCTAGCCTTATTCTTTCCGTTTTCTGTTTCCTGTGTCTCATTGTTTTGCATTTCCATTTTCCACTTATTCAGTGATGCCAGTTTCTGAGTCTTATTTTTCTTTAAGCATTTGTGAATATTGTACAGTTTATTAGGACGGTGGTGAATACTGGCTCCAAGAATATGTGCAATTTACATTTATTTTCCTGACGTGTGTATAGATAAATATCCCTGAAATGAATATGTGTCTGTGTCAGTGAAAGAAATATCCTCAATCGGCCAGGCGCCGTGCTTCACGCCTGTAATCCCAGCACTTTGGGAGGCCGAGGCGGGTGGATCCCAAGGTCAGGAATTCGAGACCACTCTGGCCAACATGGTGAAACCCCGTTTCTACTAAAAATACAAAAATTAGCTGGTCGCACGGGTGGATGCCTGTAATCCCAGCTATTGGGGAGGCTGAGACAGGAGAATTGCTTGAACTTGGGAGGTGGAGGTTGCAGTGAGCCAATATCACGCCACTGCACTCTAGTCTGGATGAGAGAGCGAGACTCTTGTCTCAAAAAAAAGAAATATCCTTAATCACCCATTTATTTAGTCAAACATTTAAAAAGTGACGTGTCCTTCTCACCTGTTCCTGGAAGCCACAGGAGGCTCCTTGTCCTGTGACTTGAGGGAACTGGTCTCAGTCTGGTTGAGCGTGTGGCTTGAGTGCAGTGCTGGAGGTACGTGGTTTCCCGTCAGTGTGCTGGACGGTGGCTGGCCAGTGCTGCCTGGGCCTGGGAGGCGGAATTGGCTGCAGACGCCACACGGGTCAGGGAGTGGATGTTCCTTGACTCCCGCCTACGGTGAAGTCATGCTCGGAGTTAGTCATGCCACCCAGCGCCATCAGGGCACATAGCGGAGGAGGTACAGCTTGGTTGCAGTTACAGAAAAGACGGTGATGTCAAGAAACATTCCCCAGGGACTGTGCAGGGACGGGAGCCTCCTGATGGCTGGTGTTTGGATGCAGTGTACTCTCCAGCTTTCTAGTTCCGTCGGGGATGGTGGAGGTTGTGAAACATTTTGGAAAGAAAAAAGCTTCCTATTCATTAATTCTTCATACATCTAGTTCATGAATCTTTGCTCTCACATGTGATCACCCAATGAAAGTCTGGTGAGTTTGGTTTGTGGAAATCTTCACTGGGTTTCCTCCAACGTGACAGTGTGCTTGGAGCGTTGGACTGCAGCGTTGTCATTCATGTTATCCTGGAGCCTTAGACTGCAGCGTCGTCGTTCATGCTATCCTGGAGAACTTGCCCCGTATTTGATTTCACCGCAGCGCTTCTCCCGCAGTCGAGAAGGCACCTGGCAGGGGGCACAGCCTGGCTGTTGGCTGCTCCTGCGGGCACTGGGTGTGGGTTCCGTGAAGGTGCCGGTGGCTTTGACCTTGCTCTCCTTTCAGAACACATCAAGCAAGTCTGTTCACTGTCGTGCTCTCCTGGAGAAGATGCGCTTCTTATTAAAAATACATCAGCCACTCACAGCGCTCACACTGGCAGGTGCAGTTAGGACGGGGAATGGCACTTTCTGTTTAGCCAGCGTTTGTTAGGCACGTACCTGCGAGGAGGTGAGTGTGTGGTGCAGGACCTTCCCCCTGCCCGGAAGGTTCTGAAGGCTGCATGTGCCCGGGAACCCTGCGCCGTTGGGATTTTTCCCTGCTGGCTGAGATGGAGATGATTTCAAAGGGAAGCCACTGTTACTATATTCATTTAATTAGGGAGTTCTCATGTGACACATTAGGATTTTTAGCTTTATCCACTAATTATCACTCCCCATTTGTACTTCACATTTGTACCTCTGATCTTAGGCTGTCGCAATCATTATAGCCTGGCACTTTCCCCAAGGGGAAAAAGCCCACAGTTGAAGTCAGTCTCAGCTGCTACTTAGAGTTGAGGCAGAATCCAGCTTCGAGGTGCGTCTTCCACCTTCCAAAACCATTTATTCAATAGAAATGATGCCACAAAACATTTTAGATCATCTTCCTTTTCTGCCTTTGGAATGTATTAATTTATATTTTTTTTCTAAAATTAACCCTGAAGACAAAAATTATTTTTTAAAAAACCCTGGGTATAACACAAATAGTCAAATCATTTGTTTTACTAAATTACATGGAGCTGTAAAGTATTGTTGTGAAAATGTTAAGAAATATTCACTCCAAAGTATTTTTATTTTTTTTATTACTATTTTTTTAATTGCATTTTAGGTTTTGGGGTACATGTGAAGAACATGCAAGATTGTTGCATAGGTACACACATGGCAGTGTGGTTTGCTGTCTTCCGTCCCCTCACGTGTATCTGTCATTTCTCCCCATGCTATCTCTTCCCACCTCCCCACCCCCCTGTCCCTTCCCCATTTCCCCCCAACGGACCCCAGTGTGTAGTGCTCCCCTCCCTGTGTCCATGTGTTCTCATTGTTCAACACCCGCCTATGAGTGAGAATATACGGTGTTTGATTTTCTGCTCCTGTGTCAGTTTGCTGAGAATAATGGTATTTTTATTAATGATCAAAGAGGCTCTGCAACCTTTGTGTATAGCTATTTCTATGATAAAACCGTTTTTATATTAGCCTTAGAAATACAGACATGGATGTAAAACTCAGAAAAAAAAATACATACTCATCCCTGAGCACAGAATTTAAAAGAACAAAGCAGTTGATTCAGAATAAGTAGCATGTGTTCTCTTGCTTTTCAAAAGCTGGCTCTGTTTTCCCAGCAGTGCTGTGTCTTGGTTCCCTGAATGAAGTGGAAGAACATGGCACAGATGTGTGAGGAAGGAGGGGCTGCCCAGCCCCACACAGAGGAGCCGTGTGCCTTTGTAGGTGACCTGGAGCTTGTATTTGGCCAAGTGGTTCCATACACGTTTCCCATGCACGGCTCCCATGCGGAAAGTTAGTGACCCTGAGAACTGCTGCTGCTACCTGAACCCTTCATCTCTTCACACATGGATTTTTTTTTACCATCTGCTCATCTGTGGCAACCTCCAGGGGAGTCAGGTCTGATTTTTTTTTCTTCATTTACCTTCAGACCAAGGCTGACCTCACCCAGGTGCCTATTCAGGCTTCACTGTAACAGGAGAGTTCGCAGCTCCGTGTTCCTCTGCAGCCTTTCAGTTCACACCATACTCAGCCTTTGCCTACAGTACCTCCAGCTGAACATCAGAATGCAGAAGCCCTTTCATGTGCTGACAGAGGGAAGTGAGTTAATACCGGGGACAGAGAGCTCCTGCCATCACAGCCGAGCCTGGCCTGCCTGAGGGTCCTCTCGGCTGCCCTTTTCTTGCTTCTCACCAAGAGCAAGCCTGGATCAGTAACAGAGCTGCAAGGAGGAGATGAAGCATTTGATCCGCTTGTGAATCAAGTGGAAAGTGGACCTCTCTTCCTTTTGGGGAAAGGAAGCGAGCGTTCCCCACTGCTCGTCTTTCCAGTGACCAGGTGGTCAAGGCGTGCGGTGATTTTCAGCACGTCATCTTGTCCAAGAAAATTCAGTGCCACGCAGGAAAGGGACCTGCAGCCTCTAAGAGGTCACTGGGTCATCACCAGCAGGGTCCTGCATGGGGCCAACCCAGTGACACTCTCCTTGGTCACCTTGCAGTTGGCACGGATGCAGCTCATCTCACCAAGAAACGGTGCAGCAGGGGGTGGCGGCCACGTCTCTCAACAGTGCAGTGGGGATGTTGACCACAGCGCCGACTGCACACACCTGCTGTGCCAGGTCAGCCCTCTGATGACATTCTCAGACTCAATGGAGTACCCCCCCCCCTTGAGGGTGAGACAGACAGCCCCCCTTCTCAGATGAATGGGAGTGCTGCAGCACTTTGGGGGAGGCTGGGCCCAGCTGACCACTCCTGCTGCTGTTTCGAGTTGGAACCCTCTTACTGAGGAGCGTGAGGGAGAGAAGAGTTGAGCTGAAGGGTCCGTAGGAGAGTAAGTGACACGGATTGAAGCGTCGTGGTGCGCTGGGATTCCATGGGAGCTGAACTGCAGCTGGATGTGCTGGAAGTGGCTGGTCAGGCTCCCAGCACCCCTCTGTTTTCCCCGATGGGCTTGTTCCTGTGGGTCTCTGGGGTGCCTGTGTTCTAGTCACGCTTTGTCCTCCACTGTCCTCCTCTGAGGTGATATTTTCATCTCCTATGGGGGATGGGACAGAAGTTTGTTTAAGTACCAAAAGCTCTGCACACAAGTGAAATCTGAGGGCGGGTTAGACGGACTCTGTGCTGGTTCAGGTCTTTGTCTGCCTGTGTCTGTCCATCCTTGGGCTTCTCCTTCTGATAAGGACACCAGGCACGTGAGGCAGTGCCCTCCCCTCTAGCATTACCTCACCTCACCTCATCACATCCGTAGCCACCCTGTTTCCAGCACAGCCACGTTCTGAGGTCCTGGCCTAGGGCTTCAGCACATGCCCTGCAGGGCACAGTTCTAACACCTGTTAGTAAAAACTCCGCTCTGCATGCAGCAGTCCCATCATATCTGTGGTTCTCAGGAGCAGAGGGGTGATGGTGGTGTCAGAGTCTCTGCTTTTAAAGTGAGTCACTCTCCTGATTCTTGCTGCCCCTGAGATATTGGACTTCAGGTGAACATCACTGGATCCAAATTCCGTTCTGGGCTCCACTGTCTACCAGAGGTACAGAGTGATGGTAGTATTGTCTGCTGTGCTGATAAGAAGATTGAGATGGTGTACTCTCAGGTTCATTTAAACCACCAATGGCCACACAACATTTGCTGGGAAACCTGCCAGAATTCCATCTCTGTGTTTTATACTAACAGTGTTCCTAAGAAGCCCTTGAGTTTTACTCCGTTGCTTCTGCAGAGAGATTAGCCCCACCCAATGGCTACGGAAAAATCTTGGCATAATTTATGAAACCACCCTTTTCCACAAAAAGATGCAAGCTTCCTGCCTCCTCTGTCATGGCGCTTCTAGGCAACATGGCGGAGCTCACGGCTGCCTCAGCACAAGCCCTCCCCTGGACATGGGTTCCCCCCGAGCTGCGGCCGCACAGCCCCTGCAATTCCAGGGACATTGTCCACGCCTCATCCCCTGAGGCTGTTGCCAGCTCTACAGGATAAATATGTGCTTTGAGGTCAAGCTTGGAGGAACTAAATTCCACTGGGACCTGGTGGGGTTACCTTCTGTCCCGGGATTTCCTAAACTTCAAGGTGGGAGGGATGGTGGGTCCCTTCCAGCTCCCTCAACACCTTGGCCCTCGAGAGACATTCTCCTGGTTAAGAGTATTTATTCATCTAGAAGATTTTTAACAATGAGAAGAACAGTGTCTTGCACTATTTTTTAAGTTAATAGCATTTATGTTTAAGAGCAGTTTTAGGTTTATAGAAACATTGAGCAGAAATTACAGAGTTCCCATGTGCCCTTTCTGCCCGTGTTCAGCTTCCCCTGCTCCCAGCGTCTCAAATTAGGTGGGATACTGGTTACCACCAAGGAACCAGTACTGATAAGTGATTATGGACTAAAGCCCACAATTTCTACCAGCATTCAGTCTTAGTGTGGTCCTTTCGTGGGTTTTGACAAATGTGCGGTGATGTCTATCCACTCCTGCCTTGTCACACACAGGAGATCTATTTTAAAATCCTCTGTTCTCTGCATGTTCCCCCCTCCCTTCCTCCCCATAACCTCTGGCAAACACTGATCTTTTACTGTCTTCACATTTTGTCTTTTCCAGAATGTCATACGGTTGGAAATAGACAGTATGTAACCTTTGCAGACGGGCTCTTTTCACTTAATAATCTGCATTTAATTTTCTTCCTGTGTCTTTTTATGGCTTTATAACTCATTTCCTTTTAGCCCTGAATATCATTCCATTGTCTGGATGCGCCATAGTTTATTCATTCACCTACTGAAGGACATCTCTGTTGCTTTAAAGTTTTGGCAGCTGTAAATAAAGCTACTGGAAACACTTGTGTGCAGGTTGTTGTACGGAGATGTTTTCTACTCATCCAGGTAAATAGCAGGAAGTACAATAACTGGATCGTATACTAAGAGTATGTTTATTTTTACGAGAAACTGCCAAGCAGTCTTCCAAATTGGCTGTGCGGTTTTGCACTTCCGCCAGCAGTGATGAGAGTTCCTGTTGCTCCACGTCCTTGTCAGCATTTGGTGCTGTCAGGGTCTAGACTGTGGACCTCTGAGGAGGTGTGTGGTGGTGTCTCCTTGTTTTATTTTGTGTCTTTTTGGTGACAAGTGGTATGGGTCACCTTTTCAGATGTTTGTATGTTCCTTGGTGAGGTGTCTCTTCAGATCTTTGTGTATTTTTTAATTGGGTTGTTTTTCTTACTGTTGAGTTTTAAGAGTTATTCATATATTTTGGATATCCATCTTTTATGAGATTTGTGTCTTGCAAATATTTTCTCTGTCTGTGCCTTGTCTCAGTCTATTTTAATATGAATGTGTGTGCTCTTTTTGAACCTACTAGTGCCTTAATTTCTTCTGGATTATTTTGTTTAAACTATTTAAAA
Source organism: Saimiri boliviensis (assembly GCF_048565385.1). Taxonomy (NCBI): domain Eukaryota; kingdom Metazoa; phylum Chordata; class Mammalia; order Primates; family Cebidae; genus Saimiri; species Saimiri boliviensis. The sequence goes on along the minus strand of NC_133461.1, from coordinate 112,871,705 downwards.
AAAAAATTAAAGTCAGTTCAGCAGCCTTTACTGGTTGCTTGTTGAGAAGCAGATGGTATGCTGATAGATCATTTGACTCTAGAAGCTCCCCTTTTCTGTGTTTTGTGGTTTATTCATACAGCTAGGCTCCTCAACAAAGGAAGACATTCTAACGGTCATGGATTTATCTTGGGAACATTTATGGACTATGAACTATGAATAGGAACTCTCCAAGGTGCTGGAGACACAGAGACAATTAAAATATGATTCATAGATTGGACAGGCAGGGTTATTACTTGGTTATAATGCAGTTGGGAGGACAGGCATGGACATACATAGCAGCAGTCCAAGGCAAATGAGAAGTGTGCGCAAGATGAGCACACAGCAGTGGGCCAGAGGAGAGGGTCTGGGAATCAGTGAAGTAGCTTTTGGTTGGACTTTGGCAGGCAGCTGGGGCCGCTGCCCTCTGCAGGGGGGGCTGGTGAAGTGGCAGCGTGGCAGCGCCAGAATGGACTCCTCTCTAATGTGGGCGGTGGTTGCTGCTGTTATTGCGATTCTAGAGCTGAGAAAGTGGAGGCTTCTGAAAGAGGAGAGGGTGAGGGGCACGGATTTTTGTCCTCAAGTGTGTGATTGGGAGCCTGGCACGGGCCTGTTTCTGCGTCCTCCCAGCCACATGGCCGGTGCTGCAGGTTCCCTGGGGGTTTGGGGTGGACACTGAGCAGGCGCGGAGGTCCGCTCAGAACCGCTCGCATTTTTATTTTCCACAAAACACTCGGCTTGCCGTCAGGCACGCGGCGGGCACTTGGTAAAGTCTCCCCCGTGCGCGCGCCCGTGTGCTCCTCCTGGGTGCCGGCTCTTTCCTCGGCGCCCTGTTAAGGCTCCAGCACCCGCCGTCCCTGCGGGGCCCTCGCGGAGGTGTGCCTTACGCAGGGACCCCCCTCGTCAGCCCGCGCGCGCTCCGCCTGCAGGACGCAGAGCTGCTGGGTTGAGTCCCCGAGTCCTGTGCTCTGTCCTTGGTGCTGAACACAGTAGCTGCTCAGTAAAGCGCCGTGGGGCACGTGCTCCTTCAGCCCGTGCCTCTGGGTCCTCGTGGTCAGTCCGGCGCGCCCATGTATTTAAACCGTTAATCCTTAAGCGGTGGATTTGTACTCACTCACATCCACTCACTCAGCACTCCGAGGAGTCATCCAGTCCACTTTCTCGTGCTGAAAATTTACTGCGTTAAATATTGGTTTAAAGGAATACTATTACCTGGAGTTCTACATATCTAGCACCAAAATATTTTTGAAAGTGGGAAGTCAGTATCTTGATAGTTTAACAGTATGCAATTATATACACATTACTTCATCAGCATACACAGATACTGGGTTTGGTATATTAGCATTTAAGATTAAGATTTTATTCAGGTGATTATAAAACCTAATTAAATTTGTATTAATTTGTTCCATCATTTTTTTACAACTGAAATAATTCTGAACATGCCATCTTTCTTACTGTTTGCTCATTTCTGAAATAATAATGATATTAATAATAACTAACACATATCCCACATTGTTATAGGCATTATTAAACGTGTTAATCTATAGGAATGACTTACATGTTCCTGCACATAGTAAAAGCTAATAAAAATTCATTCTTACCATTACTATTTGTGTTACTAAATTTCCGTGAATAAAAATTCATTCTTACCATTACTATTTGTGTTACTAAATTTCTGACTAATAGTAAGATACATAAGAAGTGTTTTAAGAGGTATTTTTCTTTTGAGATGGAGTCTCGCTCTGTTGCCCAGGCTGGAGGGCAGTGGCACAATCTCAGCTCACTGCAACCTCCTCCTCCCAGGTTCAAGCAATTCTCCTGCCTCAGCCTTCCCAGTAGCTGGGAGTACAGCGCCCCGCCCCGCCCCCCCACCCCCGCCAGCTAATTTTTGCACTTTTAGTAGAGGTGGGTTTCACCATGTTGGTCAGGCTGGTCTCAAACTCCTGTCCTCAAGTGATCCACCTGCCTGGGCCTCCCAAAGTGTTGGGATTACAGGCATGAACCCCCACACCCAGCCAGTTATAAGAGAAAATTGTCAATACTGTGTTCCTTTTCTTATCGATTTCATTCTGTTCTTCCATGTTGTATTGAGTCTTTTCTATAGGTGGGGAACCAGAGTTCACCCAAGATACTAGCAACTTTGATAATTTAAAACACTCTCACATTTAATCCACGGCATCAAAGAGGAAAAGAATGTCAAGTTAGCGTACTCCATCTCCACCTGCAAGTGGACACCAAGGCTGCTGCTGCTCCTAGCCCTGCCACTCACTGCCCAATCACCATGCCAGGAAAATGCCCACCAAGTTCTAGATTAAATCACAAGGGGAGGTCTCTAGGACAAGAGAATAAAACTGCCCTTTCCCTCTTTTAAAAATGGCAGGGCCCTCTCTCTGTGCAGGAGGAAATGCACCTGGCATGGTTGAGCCACGTGATGTCTGCCCCACGTGTAATATCTTCCTCTGCACCGATGCTGTGTGCAGCTTACACAAACACCTTGCCGTTACCCAAAGGAAGTCTCTGTCTGTCTTGCTCCATCTCTTGTGGAGCCAGAACTCCAGTGGCAGGTGGAAAACCATACTCAAGTGTATTGTGTTTGTAATTTGAGAAGTTTCCAAGAAGTTTTTGCAAAAACAGGAAAAGTCTTTAACAGATTAAATTTTTTCCCTCTTATTTTTCCCCTTTGAGTCTTCCTATTTCCACATTTTATTTATTTAAGAAACTCAGCTTTTCAAAATATTTTCCGGATCTAGCTAAGGGTGGGGGCTGTCAACATGGGATTCCAGTGGGGAAAATCTTCTGTCCACGTTGTGGGGGTTGGTGCTGTGGCTCTCAGAGGAAATTAACAGCAAACTCATGCCCAATTAAACTCAGAAAGAGAGGCACACACCTTGGAACACACGTGCCAAAGAACCCACATTTGGCACGTGCAGGGCTGGGCATGGTCGTGGCTCCAAGCTGTGTCAATCTGCCTCCATCTACGACTCCTTCTGGAGAAAGATGAAAATGGCTTATTTGAGGACTGCTGGGAGACCAGAGGTATCCATCACACAGAAGGAGGGTGTGCTCTGTCTTTTCTTTGTGAAACATTTTATCTAGATGGAAAAACCTGGTAGGAACAAAACGCTACTTTGTGGAGAGAATCAGTGGAGACTAATTTGATTTGGGAAAGTAGAATTCAAGACAGGCTATTTCTGAAACTGTTTAAAATCGGGATAGGAAAAATTAAGGCATTATTTCTTAGTTTTATTCACTTTTGCGGGGAATGTTTTGCAAAACTGCTTTTTAGAAGGGATCTGTTATGGACTTATGTTGAAATGTTAAAATACATGTAAAACTTTATTAAAAAGGAAGAAAACATATATTGACTACAATTAATTACTTAGTTATAAGATTCTATGCTGAGTTTACTGTCAGTCAAGCCAACAAGAAACGTGGTCAATTATGCAGTTATCTCTGTGTGTGAGGGAGGTGTTTTTTCTTCAGAAGAGACCACTTTTGGAGAGGAGTATCCTAAATGTTGCAAGGAATTTTTCACATAGGATCCTATGTGTAGGGCCATTGGGTGACAGAATTGTCAGCTCTCCAGCAAAGGCAGAAACATCTTCTCACAGACATGGTTTCTGCCAATCAAGGCCCAGCATGGGACGTGGGCTTTTTTATGAAACTCTTCATGGGACGCAGAGCCCCAGCCCTTTGGAGAGGCAGGGGAGAGCAGTAGCCATTCTCTAATTTGAATTCTTCCTTTCTTCACTTTAGGAAGTAACCAGATACTATGGGGGAGTTGAAGTCATTTTGATTTTAATGACGTTCAAGTTTGCATTAACCTTTTAGTGCCCAAATTTATGCTCTGAATATTTTGAGCTAAGCTCATTCATTCCACAAAGTATACATTTATAAATATTTTAAGAATGAATTTAGTAATGACATTTTCCCTCATAATTATAGTGACATAGTGAGATGTTGAGAATGAGATGTTAATGGTTGGCTGAGCTGGGGCAATTACATGGCATTTATTAGTCTTTTGTTATGGCACACAGTTCGAAAGTAGATCATTTAAAAGAGAATTTAAAAGCATTAATTTCATGTGCAAGCGCCAGTACACGATTTAGCAATTACATTGAGTTATAAAAGTTAGATATCAAAACCATGAATATTCCTTAATGAAAAAAAGAAAGTCTTACTTTGTACCACAATGAATATTTGCTTAATATAGAAAGTGAGTCATGTGTCTCTGTGGCTAATAAAGGACTGTGCTCATGTTCTGGCAAAAAGCAAAATCATAGGTTTTAAAAATATTGGTGCATATCATTTTCTATAAATTTTGCCTCAAAATAATGTAGGACTGTATGTTCGTAAGTTCCTGATAGGCATATGCCCCTGTATGATTAACACACGAACTTTTCCTTTATCTCATTGTTTGATCACATTTTATTATTTTTATTTACTCTTAGTTACAGCATTTAAATATATTTTCTTTAATATCCATAAGTCTTCTATAGTGACAAGTCTCTTCAAAAGCTCTAGTCTGTCAAACTGCCAGGAAGCGATGCTCAGTTCTTCTGCGTTTTTAACATGTATTCATTATTTATTTATTGTGCCCTATTGATAAATTATAGTTGCAGACATATGGATTATAGTTGCAGACATATGGGGCACAAACTGGTGCTGCGATTTATGAATACAGTGCAGAACAATTAAGCTCATTAACATATTCATTACCTTACATATGTAACATTTTTTGGTGAGGAGAACGTTGGAAATTTACTCTTAGCAATATTTAAATGTAACATAGTCAGTAATTAGCTGTACTCAGCATGCTGTGCTGTTGATCTGGACACGGTCAGACCTGCCCTCCTGTCTGAGCCTTGTACTCTCTGACCTGCATCTCTCCGTCTGTATATCCCATAGCCTCTGGTGACTACCCTTCTACTCACAGCTACTGTGAGTTCCGTTGTTTTAGACTCCACGTTTAAGTGAGAACACTCAGTATTTGTCTTTCTGTGCCTGGCTTCTTTCACTTAGCATAATGTCCTACCTTTCCATGCATGTTGTCAGAAATGACAGCCTTACGTTTTTTTAAGGCTGAATACTGTTCTGCTGTGTGCATATACCATGCTTTCTTTATTCATTGTCCCCTTGATGGACACAGATTGGTTCCATGTCTGGGATATTGTGAATAGAGCTGCAGTGACATGGGAGTGCAGACATCTCAGCGTATTGATTTCAGATCTATTTCTGAATAAATACCCACAAGTGGAATTGCTGGATCATATGCTTGTTTTTTTTTTTAATTTCGGAGACACCTTCCTACTGTTCTCTATAGAGACTGTGCTAATTTACAATCCCACCAACAGCATACAAGGTTCCCATTTCTCTGCATCAAAAACTCTTGACATCTTTTGTCTGTTGGATAACAGCCATTTGAACAAATGTGAGCTGATATCTGATCTGGTATTGATTGGTATCTCCTGCTGATTAGTGATGCTGAGCTTTCCTACATGTGCCTGTTGACCATTCCAGTGTCTTCTTTTGAGAAATATCTGTTCAGTTTCCTTGCCCATTTCTTAATTGGATAATTTGGTTTTCTTCTATAGAGTTGTTTGAGCTCTTATGTATTTTGGATATTAATTACTTATCAGATGTATGGCTTGCAAATATTTTCTTCTTACCTGTAGGTTGTTTCTTCATTCAGTTGATTCTTTGATGGGCAGAAGCTTTCTATATGGATACAGTCTCTTTTTCTGTCTGTGCTTTTGTTACCTGCACTTTTGAATTAACTAGCATCACCCAGATCAATGTTATGTAGCTTTCCCCACGAAGTTTTCCCCTAGCAGTTTTGCAGTTTCAGGTCTGATGTGTAAATCTTTGATGATTACTGAAGAGACTGTGCTTTTCCCATGTGCATTCTGAGATCCTTTGTTGAAGATCAATGGACCCTGCATGCATGGGTTCATTTCTGGGCTCTCTCTTCTGTTCCACCCATCGATGTGCGTATCTTCATGCGTGTATGATACTTTTGCAATTACTGTCACCTTGTAGTATAGATTGAAATCGGGCAGTGTGATTCCTCTAGCTTTGCTACTTTTTCTCATGAGCATCTTACCGATTTGAGGTTTTTTTTGGTTCCACGTGACTTTTAGAATTTTTTTTTCTACATCTACGAGGAATGACATTGGAGCTTGCATTGAATCTGTAGATGCCCTTGGGTACTACGGACACTTAACAATATTATTTCAATCCATAAGCACAGGATATCTTTCTATTTATTTGTGTCTTCAATGTCTTTCATTAAAGTTTTCTAGTTTTTAGTGTACAGATCTTTTACCTCCTTGGTTAAGTTTATGCCTAAGTATTTTATTTTATTTTTGTGGCCATTGTTAAAGGGATTGTTCCTTTGATTTCTTTTTCAGAAAGTTTATTGTTTGTGTAGAGAAACACTAATGACTTTGGCATGTGGATTTTATATCCTGCAATTTTACCACATTTGTTTATTGGTTTTAAATGTTTTTGGTGGCGTCTGTAGGGTTTTCTATATATTATATTGTGCCATCTGCAAACAGGAAGAATTAATGTCTTTACAATTTGTATGTTTTTCATCTTTCTCTAGTGTGCAATTGCTCAGCATGGGACTTCCAGTACTATATAAAATAGAAGTGGTAAGAGTGGGCATTTTTGTCTTGTTTTGGGTGTCAGAGAAAAAACTTCCAATTTTTCTCCATTGAATATGATGTTTGTTGTTGGTGTGTCATATATGGCCTTTGTTGTATTCAACAACATGAAAAGATGTTGAATTTTCTCAAATGTCTTTTCTGCATCATTGAGATGATCATATGATTTTTGTCCTTCTTTCTGTTAATGTCATATGTCTCATTTATTGCTTTGCATATGTTGAACCATCCTTGCATCTCAAAGATAAATTCCACTTGGTCATGGTGAATGGCCCTTTTAATGTGTTGTTGAATTTGGTTCAGTAGTATTTGATTGAGTATTTTTACATCTATGTTCATCAAGGATTTGGACCTATTATTTTGTTTTCTTATGATGCCCTTGTCTAGCTTTGGCATTAGGGCATAAAAAGAGTTTGGAATAATTTTCTTCTCTTTAATTTTTTTTTGGAGTAGTTTATGATGAACTGGAGTAGTTTATGGTAGCAACTCACCATAAACTACATAGTTATTTAAATGTTTGGCAGAATGCAGTAGTGAAGGCATCAGGTCCTGTTTGTTTTTTCTTGTTTGTTTTTTTGTTGTTGTTGTTTTGTTTTTGACAGAAAGCTGTTTATTACTGCTTCAATCTCTGCCCTCATGTTTTGTCTGTTCAGATTTTTTATTTCCTAATGATTCAGTCTTGCTAAATTCCATGTGTCTAGGAACCCATACATTTCCTCTAGGTTATCCAGTTTTTTTGGCATGTAATTGTTCCTAATTGCCTCTAATTATCTTCTTTATTCCTGTGGTGTCAGTTATAATGTCTCCACTTTCATTTTGGATTTTATTTACTTGAGTCTTTTTTCTTTTTATCTTGGTGAGTCTACCTACAGGTATGTTTATCTTTTCAAAAAATAGCACTTAGTTTCATTGATCTTTTGTATTGTTTTCTAGTCTCTACTTCTTCTCTGATCTTTCTTTTCTTCTGCTAACATCATACACCTGGGCCTGTCAGGGGTTGGGTGGCTATGGGAGACATAGTGGTAGCGGGGAATAAGAGGGGGATAGCATTAGGAAAAATACCTAATGTAGATGATGGGGTGATGGATGCAGCAAACCACCGTGTTATGTGTATACTTATGTAACAAACCTGCACATTCTGCACAGGTACTCCAGAACTTAAAGGATAATAATAATAATAATAATAAAGAGATATATATAAAAGGAAAACTTCCCCTATTGTTCTAAGGCCACAAAAAAAGAAGATGTAGAAACAAAAATTTTAAAAATATTCAAAACATAGCACTATGGAAAACCATCAAACCACAAAGGAATACAGCAAAGGAGGAAGAAATAAAGTATCTATAATAAAACCAGAAAACAAAATGGCCATAGTATGTCCTTACATATCAATAATTACATTAAATATAAATGGATTAAATTTTCTAATCAAAATATGTAGAATGAATATATGTTTTAAAAAAATAAGACCCAACTGTATGGTGCCCACAAGAGGTTTACTTCATTTTTAAGGACACATAGCCTAAGAGTGGTGGAAAAAGATACTCCATGCAAATGAAAGTCAAAAGAGAGGAAGAGTAGTTACATAAGACAAAATAGACTTAAAGTTAAAAACTGTAAAAAGAAATTAAGAAGGACATTATATAATGATAAAGGGATTAATTTAACAAGGATATATAACAATGATAAATATATAGATGCACCCAACAATGGAGCACCTAATAAATAAAGCAAATGTGAAGGGGATCTAAAAGGAAAGATAAACTGCGGTGCAGCTATCATAGGGGACTTCAGTATATCACTTTCAATAATGGAAAGATCATACAAACAGAAAATTGATAAGAAAATCTTAGACTTGAACAATACTTTATACCAAACGAACCTAATAAATACAGAACATTGCCAAAAATAACAAAAGAATACACAGATCTTTTCAAGCACATGTAGAACGTTTCCCCAGGATAGATCATTTGTTAGACCATAAGACTAAGCAAATTTAAGGAGATTGGAATCATATCAAATATCTTTTCTGACCACAATGGTAGGAAACTAGAAATTCATATGAGGAATTTCAGAAAATTCTCAAATGATAATAAAATTAAATAACATTCTCTTGAACAACCAATGGGTCAATAAAGAAATTAAAGGGAAATTAATGAGCATTTTAAGATAAAAATGAAACCATCATATATACCGAAACTTATGAGATGCAGCAAAAGCAATTTTAAGAGGAAAGTTTATAGCAATATCATAACATTCTGAGGTCTTTCCTCTCTATCTTTAGTACATGGTGAAAATACCTTATTTGGTTGTAAAATAAAGCAACACTTCTATCCCATGGAAGTCTTAGTGGAATCAATAGGAACTTAAAGAACTATTAAAAATGGATAGTTTTGGCATTTTATATGTAGGTCCTACTGTTCCTATTATGAATCTAAAACATTTGAAGGTACAAATGCATTCTTTCCAGATAGCATGTCAGTTCCTCATTTTCTTCTAGTCATCCTGTTGTCATGTGGGATCTCCATAAATCATTCCGTCTTTGCATCTTCAACCACTACTTCCTCACTCATCTCTTACCACAGTGTACAAATGTGCTAACGAACCCTTCTGCCCCCATGTATGTGAGATCCCTGACACTCTCCCCTCATCCGGTGTGTTCTCCAACTCACTTGAAGTCTTTTCATTCTTCTGTCCACCTCAGGAGTGTTGTCTGGGCTTGGCTGTGTTCCTCATTCCAGCTGCTTTCTCAAGGCTGTGAGCAGCATCAAATGGTGTGTGACTCCTGCAGTATTTGGTAGGTTTATTTGTAATTTCAGACATTTCATTTAGTTGCTAGTGAACTACACCTGTGACCTCTCTCTTTCTCTCTCTCTTTCATGTTCTGTCTGTGCAGTCTTCATCTTCTAGGCTCTCTTCTTTGGCTCTTTGATCTGATCTTATTTCTTCTACTGTCCCATCACATCTTTGATTCCTCTGAGCTAAACGCTAATCTTGATGCATCTCCAGATTGCCAGAGCCTCCTTCCAAAATCTACTGGACATTCTCACTTGGATGACTGATTATCACTAATACACCACCTCCAAATGGAATCCATTTCACTGTCTCCTGACCCTCCTGCTCCCTCTGTCGTTTCTCTTCGTGGGCTCGCCATTAGCAGATGCTCAAGTGCAAAGCTCTGTGTCCTTCCGCCTCTTCTCTGTCTCCATGTCCATGTCGCCAGGTCCCCACCCTCACATGGTCCAGCCTCAGAGCACAATCTCAGAGCTGGTTCCTGGGTTGTGTGGCCTCCTTATCCATCCTGGATAGAGCTGTATGTCACTGCTCACAGCTCTGGGTCCCTTTCTGTCTGGTTCTGCCTTCACACTGCTGCCAAAATCAATTTCTACTGGTGGACTTGGCCCTACAGGGCCTGCGTTGAGACCTTTGCTTCCATGTCACCAAGGTGGCTGCTGGTCTACCTTCCAGATGACTTCCCACCCCTTAAATGGGCCCTACAATTTCTGTACCAGTCCTGGTAGCCAATATTCATTGCCTTTTCCTTGGACCTCTTTGGTGCTTAGTTAATAGACTTCAGTCCTGCCGTAAAGAGTTCTGTATCCAACCATCCATCTGTCCATCGGCTGGGGGAAGGTCTGGTACAGGGCCGAAGGCCTGGTGGGGACTGTGTCATACAAGGCTTTCTAAGCCAGGTGAAAAAGCTTTTCTCCTTCTCATCTGTGTGCTGTTGGCTGATTTCCATCTTCTTTGGCAGTTGACCAGTAACACTGCCAGAAATTCAGATAGCAGCTGAATGTTAGTCTTTCTGTCTGTTTTTCATGCCCTTGAGATGGGATGAAGTGGTGAAATCTCTGACATGTGGAGTGTTATCACAGGTTGGAGGAAATTTAGTTGTGGCTTCTTCAACAGTCTCCAAAAGGCAAACAGGCAGAACATTACTTGCTCCCCCAACCCCGCTCTCTCTACCCCTCATCCAGCAGGCTGTGCAGTTGCTCTGGCCATCGTCGCCACTGTGGAAGTAGAAATGAAAGTAGCAAACCCCCTAGGCTGGTGCTGGCTCACTCTGGATGTGGTCTGTTGGTCTGTATATGATTATCAACCTGAGTAGTACCTCTTATGAAAACAAACATCTCATCTTTTTTTTTTTTTTTTTAACACCAGCCAGCCCTTTGTCTCCCTCATAGCCCTGGGCCAGTGAGACATCATTGGCTTCCTCCAGCATCACGGGCCTGAGCGGGCCCAGAGTCGGCTTCATCCATACCCCAGGGTTTCTCCTGCTGCCGGAGGCCCCCAGCACGCACCCTCCTGGCCATGCAGCCCGAGAGCACGGAGAGCTGCTGCTCAGATTTGGGCTGGAAGTAGGTATTTTGCAAATGTGCTGAAAAATGATAGATTCATATTGATTTTCAGGCCAGGGAATGATGTTCTTATAAATACTATGTTCATGATTTTATTATTTATTAGGGCAGTTGAAGGGATATTTTTGAAAAGAAGGGTGTTTTCCTCTGGAGGACATTAGAGGACATTCCTACAACGTATGCGCCCATTCTTTCACTGCTGTGTGGATTCCACATTGTGATGGGACCTTGACTGTTTGGGAGACCCTTGGAGGCTGGAGAAACATGTGAGTTAGTTTCTTACCAAAGAGCTGCAGCTCTGAGCTGTGTGGATCCACTGCTTGAATGAAGTCGGTGACGTCGCTGGAAGGAAGTGACTTGGGGGGCAGTGGAAACTCACAGCCCCGAGCACCTGCTGCCTCCCTGCCCCCTGGGGTCCTCCCGGCCAGGCAGGGTGGGCTCTTGGGCTCCTTAGCTTTTGACCAGGACAGGGTTTGCCTGTGCCAGCTGCCAGCACAGGGGGTGTGCACACATGCCTGAGGCAGTTCAGAAATTGAGGGCCGGAGTGGGAGGTTTGAGAATCCACGGGGAGTTGATCCTATGGGGAGAGTGGACAGCCCCCAGGCCCGGGAGGTTGGGGGGACCCGCCTCTTGCCAACTGAGCCCTGTGGGGCTTCCAGAAGGTGGATGCTGTGTGAAGGTCTGCTGACTCCAGGGCGCCCTGGGAGCTGTTTTGCTTCCAGTTTTTTATCCTGGCATAGGTGGTGGTGGTTATTACTATTATTAACTTGGTACAAAAGCTGAATGTAGGGAAAATAATTCTCTTTTCATCGAGGACTCTGATTGATGGAGATTTTGTCCAAAGTCTGTTTAGTGTCATATGAAAATCATTTTCTAAGATTTCAGTTTAAACTTAGTATTCCAGTGGCTTGGAGTACTTAGCTGAACTGGTTACTTTAGAACATCTTCCATTCTTGGACTTCTAAGCTCTGTTCATCAGAATGTTAGCTTCGCATCGAAGGACGCTGCCCAGTCGCAGGACTCCAGGCAGCCTGCAGAGCCCAGGCTCGTCTCCAGTGGAGAAGCAGAAGTGCGGCCTACCGCGGCTCTCATGGGAGTCTGTGTGTCTGCTGCCGGTCATGGAAATAACACTTTCTGAAATACTGGAAGCACCTGTTCAATGCCCTGGGCCACTGAAATTCCAGAGCAGATACTTGAAGGTGAGGTCCATGAGGATTGAATTGCTAACACCTTGCCTGTAACAACTGTACAGAAAAGTCCAGAAGTGTCTGCTGAGCATAGGGTTGGTGAAGGACGTGGGAGAGGCCATTGTTTGTGGCAGAAGCTGATTCCTTTTCTCGGTCTAGTAAGACGCTGACTATTAACACTTACCTGCAAGTCACAAAGATGAATGAAAAATCTCCTGTCATCCCCCATCCAGATGGCTGGTATTCTGCTGTGTTGCCTTCCTGTGCCCACGTACCTGTGTGTACACACACCTGGAGTGCTTTTCAGCCAAAAGCCTGTGGTGATGCCGCACCACTCAGTAGGTCCCTCTGGCTGTCACTGTCATGTCTTTGTATTAAATGGAGATCTGCATCATGACACTGGAAGCTACAGAGGAATTGTGAGTTAGTGAAGCGGTTCTCTGGGTGGACATCCGGGTTGTTGATGGTGCGTGTGGCAGGCTGCGGAGAGGTTGTGAGTTAGTGAAGTGGTTCTCTGGGTGGACATCGGTTGTTGACGTTATGTGCTACGGTCTGTGGAGACGTTGTGAGTTAGTGAAGTGGTTCTCGTGTGTGGATGTCCAGGTTGTTCACGGTTTGTGTTGCAGGCTGTGGAGAGGTTGTGAGTTAGTGAAGTGGTTTTCTGGGTGGACATCGGGTTGTTAACGTTGTGTGTTGCAGTCTGGGAGAGGTTGTGAGTTAGTGAAGTGGTTTTCTGGGTGGACATCGGGTTGTTGAAGGTGTGTGTGGCAGGCTGTGGAGAGGTTGTGAGTTGGTGAAGCGATTCTCATGAGTGGACGTCTGGGTTGTTGACGGTGTGTGTTGCAGGCTGTGGAGAGGTGGTTAGTTGGTGAAGCGGTTCTCATGGGTGGATGTCCAAGTTGTTGACGGTGTGTGTTGCAGGCTGTGGAGAGGTTGTGAGTTGGTGAAGCGGTTCTCATGAGTGGACATCCAGGTTGTTGACGGTGTGTGTTGCAGGCTGTGGAGAGGTGGTTAGTTGGTGAAGCGGTTCTCATGGGTGGATGTCCAAGTTGTTGACGGTGTGTGTTGCAGGCTGTGGAGAGGTTGTGAGTTGGTGAAGCGGTTCTCATGAGTGGACATCCAGGTTGTTGACAGTGTGTGTTGCAGGCTGTGGAGAGGTGGTTAGTTGGTGAAGCGGTTCTCATGGGTGGATGTCCAAGTTGTTGACGGTTTGTTGCAGGCTGTGGAGAGGTTGTGAGTTAGTGAAGCAGTTCTCTTGGGTGGACATCTGGGTTGTTGCCGGTGTGTGTTGCAGGCTGTGGAGAGGTGGTTAGTTGGTGAAGTGGTTCTCATGAGTGGACATCTGGGTTGTTGATGGTGTGTGTTGCAGGCTGTGGAGAGGTTGTGAGTTGGTGAAGCGGTTCTCATGGGTGGACGTCTGAGTTGTTGATGGTGTGTGTCTCCCATGGAAGCTGCAGCTCTGGAGCGTCTCCTCCATGGCCCTTGACTCTCTCCCCACTCCTGCTTCTTCCCAGCCCCTGTAATTCCTGCCCTCACTGTCCCCACACCAGCCTTCCCCCCACTGTTCTTTTCTGCTCGTTCTACTTTTCCTCTTCTCTAACACACAGCTGCCTGCATCCCAGGCTGGGGCATAGTGACCCAGGCTGGGAGTTCCATGTCATCTGCTGCTTCTGCCCCATGTTTTATTTTCTGATTGTTCAGCGATGACAATGGAACAGAAGATGGTGTCCGAGAGCATTGTGTTTGAATGGCACTCCAGCTGTGCAGCCTCTCCTGTGTGTCTCCTCTTTATGTTCTGGGGACTCTCATGGGGAGCATCTGCCATCAACCCCCTTCATGCCCAGCACAGGCCTCTGCTGATGTGCATTGTGTGTGCTTGGTGACTACATGGATGCGTAGGGACCGCTCAGCTCCTTGAGGCCTGTCAGAGCCTTTGCAGTCAGTGATCCTGGGGCTGGCCTGCCTGTGGTTGGACTTTCGGCTTTCCCTTTCTTCTTTGCCCCGTGGTTCCTGAAGAGGATTTCAGTGTAGGTGTGCAGGGAGCATGAGGGCCCTGGGTCTGGGGTGTCCCAGTGGTAACAGGGGCCTGTGGCCAGCTCTGTGGCATTCTCAGGTGGACCCACTTCAGAGGAACCACATGCCTCTTCAGAGACAGAGCCTCGAAGGCTGGAGACATTGATGGAATCTTGTAATTACAGTCACACTGGCTTTCACGGAGGTTTCAGGGTTCATCTGCAGAAGCGTGAAGACAAAGAGGACCCCAAGGTCCTGATGTGGCCTGGGAGCCCAGATGTGGCTCTCCTGGCAGCATGGATGGTGTAGGGGCCCCACCCATGGAGGGCAGAATACAGCCACAGGGACGGATTCCTGGAGGGCAGGAGTGTGCACTGGGGCCTGGTAACCAGGTTCAACCCAGATCAGCCACTTACACTGTGTCACATGGGGTGGTGAACAGACCCTGTAGGGATGTTGGTAGGTAAAGAGAGAGATTGATTGTAAGGAATCAGCTCACAGGATGTGAGGCGGTGAGTCCAAAATCTGCAGAGTGGGCCGTGGGCAGGTGCCCTGGGAAGAGCTGGTGCTGCAGCTGAGGCCGAGAATGAGGCAGAGCTCCTTCGTCCTTGGGGACCACAGGCTTCTTCTCATGGTCACCAGCAGACTGGGGAAGGCCCATACACAGTATGAGGGAAGTCTCCTTCACTTGCAGTCCACCAGTCTAACCTTTAATCCCCTCTAAAAAACACCTTCACATCAACAGCCAGACAGAAACACCTTCACATCGACAGCCAGATGGGCATTTGACCAGCTCTCAGGGCACCACAATCCTCCAGGTGAATACATGACGTCAACCATTCCAGGCAGGCTCCTGCTGCTTCCAGCCCTCCAAATATTCGGGTCTGGAATCAGGGTTTGGCCCAGGGGTCTCAAAGCCAATAACTTCTGAGTTTCCTCTTCTACGGGTGCCAGCCAAAGGGTCTGTCCACATCCGAGAAGCGAGAAGCGGGGCTAAAGTCCCTGCCCATCTGTCCGTCAGTGCTCGTGGATGGATGGGATGGATGGATGGCAGCTCTGTGGAGTGGGTGGGCGGCAGTTTGTGCTCATTGATGTGACCCACTCAGCAACAGAGCCCCAGGAGGGTTGGGGGACTGGGGCTGGCTGAGACTCCTGGGCAGTAGAGCTGGGCGCGTGAGCATTTCCAACGTGAGTGCAGCTTTATTTTAAGGCATTTTAACTTTAACTGTGTTCTTAAAAATGATTTCTTTCCACTCCACTAACGGAGTTAGGAAGTTGCAAGGTGGGCCCACTGTGAGCTGCAGGAATGGAGAATCCAGTATTTACGGTAAAACTGGGGGTTTCCTGTCTCTATAGAGAATGAATAATTAAATGTTTTTCTGAGTTAAAAGACAAAAAACAAAAAACCGCCTTCAAGTGCTTTTCTCTGTTTCTGCTGAGGCTTAAATTTTTCAGTGCCTTGCACCTTCCAGTGTGTCTTGTTTCTATGGTGACACCAGTGAGCTGCAGCTGGAATCTTCAGCTCATCGCAGTATCAGGCTCATTTAGGGATTTGCCCAAAGCCTACAAAATGCGCTCTGTGGTATGTGTTTACGGACTGTGCAGTGGACACAAGGGTGGCCGGACATGTTCCGAGCCTTCCCCTCATTCTCCGACGCAGCTGGCAGGTTTCTTCTCTTGGAACGGGTGTGGCCTTGAACACAGCAGGCTTATTTTAGGATGTTAGAATGTACTGAGAGTGTGCAGGGATTTCCAACCAAATGTTGTGACCCCTTGGACAAGTGTTCCCTTTGTACTGGGTTTGGTGGTTTTCCTGGGGGTTTAGTTTGAGTTGGCACAGGGAGGAACAGAAGGACAGCTCTGCTTTTCAGGCACAGCACTGCCGGGGAGGACTGCTTCCCACGGTGGAGATGGAACAGCCTGGAGAAGCAGCGTTGAGCTGCGTGGACTCCCTTCCCCCAGTGGAGGGATAGCCTGGTGCAGCAACCTACAGTGGCGTGGACTGTTCCCGTGGTGGAGAGGAGACAGCCTGGTACAGCAGCGCTCACCGGCGTGGACCCCCTTCCCATGATGGAGAGGAGACAGCCTGGTGCAGCAGCGCTCACCGGCATGGACTGTTCCCGTGGTGGAAAGGACCCAGCCTGGTGCAGCTGCGCTCACCGGCGTGGACCCTCTTCCCGTGATGGAGAGGACACAGCCTGGTGCAGCTGCGCTCACCGGCGTGGACCCTCTTCCCGTGATGGAGAGGACACAGCCTGGTGCAGCAGCGCTCACCGGTGTGGACCCTCTTCCCGTGGTGGAGAGGACCCAGCCTGGTGCTCCTTCATGAAGGAGACAAAGACGCCATGGTAATCCTTTGCTTGTTGTTTTTCAATCGGTCATAAAAGCACTGGAATGGAGGCCCTCATCATTGCATTAGGGCCGCATTTGGCAAAGAACAGAGAGATGGGTTTAGAACCAAAATCTGCAGAACTGCTCTCTCCCCACCACCTGCTCTCTGCAGACTCTGGATGTGAAGCTGGTCCCACCCCTTTCACCAGCTGACCCCAAGCTCACCCTCACCTGAGGTGCCCCTCACATGGGGCGTCTTTGCTGGGATCCTCCGTCCAGGCTGCTTCTGGTTACCTTGTCTTCCTGGCACTGAACACAGGGGTTGTTGGGTAAAATGATTCAGAGTCTTCTTCCTGCTGACTTTCCTGAGCCCCCTTGCTTTAATTTTAGTAATGGGTGAGCAGTGCCACCATCAGCACTGTTGTGAGACTTGGGGGTCTTGCAGGTAAATCAATTTCCAAGTGCTGGGCGCGCATCTGGGGCACACACTGAGGGGCAGCTGTGGTTACTGTGTGATTGTCAAGTTTATCAGGTCCCATGGCAGAACAGTGCAATGCGGGAGAAGAAAGCTCTGCAGAGGCTGTACTTACCTGTCTTTTTCTTCTTGTAATATAAAAAGCTTGTAATTCTAGAATACAGAGTGAATAGGCAATAAAGCAATTGCATGTGTTAGTAAGAGCTTATTTATTTTTCAGTGTGGACCAAGCATGAGATGGCTAAGAAGTATTTGCCGAGTGAATGCACGCTCTTCCCCAGAGAGTAGGCTCTGGCCAAATTTGACACCAAAACTACCTAACAACTTTAGAGAACTGCATATTTTTTTGAAAAAGTAATGATTTTTTAAGGAATCAAGATCTAGCTGTTAAATGAAGAAAATCTTCAGTGTAAGTGTTTTTCAGAATGTTGGTTTCCTTAGAAAGGAAGTTGCCCGGGCTGGTTTTCCCAGTCATATCACACAGGTGTGTAAACAGTGTTCTAGGCATGTTTGGGGTTAACTGGACCCGTTTTCATGCTGTTCATTGTGGCTGACTTTCCTTGGTTGCTGCCAAACCAGGACTTTTGGTTATTTCCCACTCTCTAAGAAGCATCTGGCCACTTATAAAAGCTAGGCTTGCCAAGCCCTCACTCAAACCTTTCCAATGCAAACGTGGGTGTAGGAGGTTTGTGTGAGGGCTCAGGGTGCCAGTATTTAAATGCATTCTGGGCCGTATTCATCATCAAGAACTTTAGGGAACAGTATTTTAGACAAAAGGAGAAGCAGCAGCACTCACCCTCTGTGGCAGGGACAAGGCTCTCTGGTGTGAGGCTCACGCCCTATGCTCAGGAGAGCCCAGCTGGGAGCCCAGGGCAGGCTTTGCATCGTCTTCATTCTGTCTTGACTGAGTGTGCTCTGTGGTTTGTATTAAGCCCAGTCGCATGGCCTTCTATGTTTCTGCCTCTTGTCTTACCATTTTGAATGGTTTTGATCTGCAGAGAAGACTGCAGTGAGTTATATTCACTTTGTAACACAGCTTTGCTCTCAGCCAACATCGACAGCACCATGGGACGCATATCCCTCCCCAGGAGCACACGCGGGCCGTTCCGGCCGTGGGGCTGCACTGAATCCTGGCATCCTCTGCGTGGACATTGCTTTCTATGTAAAATAGCAAATAAGATGCCCAAACAGTGAATGTTCACCTTCAGCGCTGGAACATGCTTCTGGAACTTTTGGGGACACCTGACATGTGAATGACTCCTCCTCACAAGGGCCTCCTGGATCTTTTACAGAAAGGGATGATCTTTCACAACTTTGTGGCCAAATACGAGAATATTTTCCAAGGCATGGAGCAGCTGAGAATGCAGCTGGTGTTTGCTGGCCTTCAGGGAGGACAGGTGCAGGGACCGGCTCCCCCCGTGATGGCCACCCGCAGACGCGGCGACCCACACCAGGCTCCCGACAGGGCCTTCGTCCTCACTTTAAACACCACACAAATCACAGAATGACTCTGCTGTTGCCGTTTACCAAATGTGTTGCTAAAACGTGCCTCATAAGTGGGATAGGTGCTCACCCCAACAGTCTTCACTTGGAAAAGGGCACATTTCATGGCTCACTCCACTGAGGCTCGTGTGCATTTTAGAATAAAACACTGTTCTTACAGCATTTCAAAGAGATTTTTTTTGAAGGCAGAAAATACTAAAATAACCTCAGTTCTCAGCCTCTCTGTGCTCCTGGCTTCCTGCTTTCGAAAGTGCCCACATGCCTCGTGGTTTTCCCAGCTGTGCTTTCAGATCTCTCTGAACGCGTAGTAACCACAATGAATTCCTGCAGAGGGCTTCTGGGAGTTAGTATTTCTGTCATCAGCTTCTTAACCTTCACAACAATGAAAAGAAAACCAGGAGCCACCTGTTGCCGTGGGGAGATGTGTGTGGAACGGAGACTTTGATCGTTGCTGCAGCCATTGGTCTTTGCTCACCAGTTTCATTCAGCAAATCACCGAGTGCCGGGGATGTGCCAGGATGTGCCGAGATGTGCCAGGATGTGCCGGGGATGTCCCCATCTATGCTGATACGTAAACTCGGCGCCCACCTCAGCCCTCAGGAAGCTTATGGCCTGTGCTACCACTTGTTCGCAGTGGCTTCTTTCAGAAGCTACCGGGAGGATGAGGAAGAGTGTTACAGCCATGTTTCTACATCAAGGTTTGAAGCAAGCCTCAGAGGTGGAGAACGTCTGCTGCCCTGAGCTTTCTATGTTAATTAAGTGGGTGGCTTATTTGAAATCATTCGGTTTACTCACTAAAAGTAGCCTGACATTTATACATTGATAATTAGTTGTACAGTCTTTAGAAATACCGCACCTTTTTTCTATTTACCCACTCCTTGGGATTCTGAAGATAATTCACTTAAATGTGATAATTCCTTCTTAATACCCATAGACATGCATTCAAAATCCTTATTCCAATGAAAACGTGTGCCATCTGTTATGCCATAAAGCTCGTACAGTACCCCCGCCCCCCGCCAGGGATTTGCTTCGCAAGGTTTTAGTTACCCAAGGTCAACTGAGCTCTGAAAATATAAAATGGAAAATGCTGGAAATGAGCAAGTCATAAGTTTTGAATGCACAGTGTTCTTAGTACTGTGATCAAGTCTTGTGCTGCCCTGCTCTGCCCTGCCCAGGACATGAATCATTCCTTTGTCAGGGAAAAACGTGTGTTAGGGCTTGTGGGGTGTGTGTGTGTGTGTGTGTGTGTGTGTGTGTGTGTGTGTGCGCGTGCGTCTACCCACAGTTTCAGGCACCCCCTGGGTATCCCAGAATGTGTCCTCTCTAATACAGAGGAATGACTCTGTAAGAAAATGCAGGTGAGTTACACACTTAGCAGGCATATTTCAGAGGATAACTGTCAGGATCATGACTGATGAGTGTGTGAACTTGGCATGCGTGTGGCATTTTGGCCCCTTTGACTTCATTCTCTCTCCATGCTTCATCTGCTTGGTAGGACAGAGCTTTGTAGGAAGGAGGGGCTGCTGAGAAATTGTGCGCTCTATAGAAATAGACTAACCTTGAAAATGGATTCGATTTCTTATAGATGATAGCATTTAAAAATCAATTTCTTAAAGCCACTCATTTTAACCATAGCATTTCAATTGCTTCATAGCTTTCCCAGTGAAACTTTAAAGATAAGCAATGCCAGTTACATTTATTTTACCCACGTCACCTCTGGTGATTGGGAAGATGTGCTGAGCTTCCTGCGCTGGTCCCACGTGGGGCTTCTTCCGGGGTTCCTGGTGTTTGCAAGCCCACGTCTACTACTCAAGGGCTGGAAGGGCCTGAACAGCATCTTCACTGTGATATTAGCCGTTTGAAGCTGCCCTGAAGGGCATGGCAGATGCAAACATTAAATGAAATAAAATCTGCCTGTGAGTGTGCAGCCTGGAGGTTCTGAGAGCGTTGTCAGGTGGAACTGGGAAAACAGTTCCTTAAAATCCAACAAGGGCCCAGCACAGGGTGGGGGCGCCAGAAGCAGAGGGGCCCTCATTGCGCAAGGCTGTTCTGTTTGTAGAGTAAGTAAGTGAGCTCGTCTGTGTTATTAACTACAGTCCTGGAGGTAAGTTTGTTGTGCCTGTGCCCCTCCTAAAGCTTTTTGAGTATTTTTCTTGGAGATTTCTTGTGAATGGCATTTGAAAGTAGCTTGTCCATGACTGGAAAGAAAGCAGGTAACTTAACTGTGTCTTGCAGAAGAGTCTGAACACACAGTGGAATATGATTCAGCCTTAAAGAGGAAGGGAATTCCACCACAGGCTGCATCATAAATGAACCTTCAGGACATGAAGCTCAGTGAACAGGCTGGCCACAGAAGGACACCTGCAGTGTGACCCACTCACAGGAGAACCCAGAGTTAGCAGGTTCACAAAGATGGAAAGCAGACAGGCGGTGCTGGGGCTAGGGGCAAAGGGCGGATCTCACAGGGACAGAGGCTCAGTCTGGGAAGATGGAAGAGTTCCAGACATGGTGACATGATGAGAATCAAGCCAACACCTAAGACTGCAAGGTGGTCGATTTCACGTTATATATATTTCAGCACAAAGAAGATGATAAAAGATTTATGAACTAAAATGTCAGCATATATGGTAGAGGAACATTCAATGCAGGAAATGTTCAGATAAAGGGATCATATCATCAAACAATACATGTGATATGACACATTTTATTCAATAATGCAAATTAGTAAAAACGTGAATATTCAGTTATATTCATATGAATATTTTAATATATTAGTTGAATATAGTTATATAGTCAAGCTTTTACTAATATATAATTAGATGTGTAATGACATAAATTACATATATAATTATAGTTATATATAAATCACATATATAATTATGTGTAATTATATCTATGTAATTATATATTTATATATAATTTTTGTATACGTAAAATAGCTCACACATGCACACACCTGTCTTGAGTTACTCAGTGATTGGCATAGCATACACAAATCCATGGCAGAGAGAGACGAAGTTTCTTAAATAAGAAAGACAAGCCATTCATGTGACTAGAAAGAGTAAGTCATTTCTTTTTAATATTATATATTTATATCATACATTTGTATATGTGTTCTCCTGAATGGCATGCACAAGTCTATGCAATTCTGATAAGATTTTAGGAAATGTTATCTGCCCGCTAGGCCTGTCACGTGTGAACCCTCCTCTGCAGCCAGGGAGCCCGTGAAGCTGTGGCCTCATGTGTGTGGGGTTTAGACACCTGTGCATCTGCCCCAAGGAGCCTGATGTGTTCGAGTCGGGGGTTTAGATATTTGTGTGTTTGTCCCAAGGAGCCCGGTGTCCTCGAATGGGGGGTTTAGATACCTGTGCATTTGCTCCAAGGAGCCTGGTGTCCTCTCGTGGGGGGTTGTAGACACCTGTGTGTCTGCCCAGAGGAGCCTGGTGTCCTCTGGTGGGGGAGTGTAGACACCTTCGTGTCTGCCCTGAGGAGCCTGGTGTCCTCTTGTTGGGGAGTGTAGACACCTGTGTGTCTGCCCAGAGGAGCCTGGTGTCCTCTTGTGGGGGGGTGTAGACACCTGTGTGTCTGTCCCGAGGAGCCTGGTGTCCTCCCGCGGGGGGTGTGTAGACACCTGCGTGTCTACCCTGAGGAGCCTGGTGTCCTCTTGTTGGGGGTTGTAGACACCTGCGTGTCTACCCTGAGGAGCCTGGCGTCCTCTCATGGGGGGTGTAGACGCCTGTGTGTCTGCCCTGAGGAGCCTGGTGTCCTCTTGTTGGGGTGTGTAGACACCTGCGTGTCTACCCTGAGGAGCCTGGTGTCCTCTTGTTGGGGGGTGTAGACACCTGCGTGTCTACCCTGAGGAGCCTGGCGTCCTCTCATGGGGGGTGTAGACGCCTGCGTGTCTACCCTGAGGAGCCTGGTGTCCTCTCATGGGGGGTGTAGACGCCTGTGTGTCTGCCCTGAGGAGCCTGGTGTCCTCTCGTGGAGGGTTAAACACCGACGCATGTGCTCCGAGGAGCCTGGTGTCCTCACATGGCGGGTGTAGACACCTGTGTGTCTGCCGCGAGGAGCCTGGTGTCTTCACAGTTGAGAAGCAGTGATGTGGGGAGGAGAACAAGAGGGAGAAAGCACAGCCCTGGGGGAGGGGGGAGGCAGGAAATGTGCGTGGGGCCTTGTGAGTCTCTGGGGTCTTCGTGATTCTCCAGGATCTTTGTGAGTCTCTGGGGTCTCTGGTTTTCTGGGATCTTCAGGAGTTTCTGGGGTCTTTGTGAGTCTCTGAGGTCTCTGGTTTTCTAGGATCTTCAGGAGTTTCTAGGGTCTTTGTGAGTCTCTGGGGACTCTGGTTTTCTGGCATCTTCATGAGTTTCACGGGTCTTTGTGAGTCTATGGAATCTTTTCCATAGAGTTTCCATGTGAGTTTTCCACGTGAGTTTCTGGGAGGGGGGGTCTCTGTGGTTTTCTGGGGTCTCTGTGAGTCTCTGGAGTCTGACTCTGGTGGAGGTAAGAATGGAACAGAGGTGGCCATGAGCCCCGGCGGCCTAGCTGCCCTGAGCGTCGGCTGGGGGTGTTTGGAGACTTCCAGGAGCAGGGCTCATGTTGGGTTTACTTGGACCCACAATGCTGAAAACTTTGAGGGCTTCTGGATTGATGTTCAGATTTGTACAGGCTTGGTTAACGGTTATGACTGGTGGGTGTCTATTGTATTCGGAGTGTGCAAGTGGTCGACTGTTTATTGGAAATTATTTCAGTGGCGGGGCGGTCCCAGCACCCACTTTGGGGCTGCAGCCACCACTGCTGAGTTGGCCTGAGTTGACCTTTGGTCAGGATCCAGTGACGGACTTGTTTGTGGGAATCTTCTAAAAATGAACGCTTTCTGTGCCCCGGCATCAAGTGGCATCACAGGAACACGAAGTACTTGCTTGTGTGACGCAGGCTTGCCCAGCCAACCAGCTCATCCTCATGCATGAATCACCACCACGAGATGTGTGTACATTTCCTTCATGCATGGCCAAGGGAGCCACGGGGCTACCACATGTGGGGCCCGGGCTTGCTCAGTCAGCCAGCTCATCTTCATGCATGAATCACCACTATGAGACGTGCACATGTTTTCTTCATGCCACAGCTGAGAGAGCCACGGAGGTACCATATATGGGGCCCGGGCTTGCTCAGTCAGCCAGCTCATCTTCATGCATGAATCACCACCATGAGACGTGCACATATTTCCTTCATGCCACAGCTGAGGGAGCCACGGGGGTACCACATATGGGGCCCGGGCTTGCTCAGTCAGCCAGCTCATCCTCATGCATGAATCACCACCATGAGACGTGCACACGTTTCCTTCATGCCACAGCTGAGAGAGCCACGGGGGTACCACATATGGGGCCCGGGCTTGCTCAGCCAGCCAGCTCATCCTCATGCATGAATCACCACCATGAGACGTGCACACGTTTCCTTCATGCCACAGCTGAGGGAGCCATGGGAGTACCACATGTTAAGATAAGGGTTGCAGGTGATGGACAATTCAGGAGCAGGAATGGCATCCAGCCATGACCACGGTGGAGCCTCAGACAAGTGGCTAGAGAGGGGCATGCACTGAATATTGGAAAGAGAGTTGACACCAGCCATATAAAGAGAACCTGGGAGAGGGTTCCAGCCACAGGAGCAGCACAGCCACGTTACGGCACTGAATAGTGGAGGGAGGGTTGACATCAGCCACGTAAACAGAGGGAAAGGGTTCCAGCCACACAACCAACACAGCTATGTTATGAAAAACCTTTGGTGACGGGAAGTCAGGGCATATGTGTGCCTGAGCAGATGCCTTAGGGGTGCGTGTGTAAAACCACAAACATCTTCAGAGGGACTTGAACTCATGACGTAGTTGATCCTGAGCAACATCAGTAATGGAGACCCAAATGATTTCTCACCTGGCTGAGGCATTTGCTGCCCCTGTCTCAGTCAGTCAGGGCTGTCACTCCCAGGGTTCGGGAGTCCCGGGAGTGACAGTGAGGGGTTGGGGTCCCGGGTCCCTGGTCCTGGGTCACAGGGCCTCCACCTCCTCCCCCAGTTTGCCCCTGTGCCAGAGGCGTGTCAGCAAGGCAGCCCCCGCTACAGCTCACACCCGCTGTTAGGTTAATTACCCTTAATTAGGTTGTGTCCCTCAGCAGAGAGTGGGAAGTAGAGTGTGCTTCCTCCATCTGCAGGGCCTCGGAAGAGTGCCCCAACCTCCTCCTTAGCAGAGCAGAAAATCTCTGGCATCTCATCCTCACCTGCCTCAGCTCGCCAGATGCCCAGGAGCGGAGGAGGAGCAGTCATGGGCATCGGCCGTGCAGGTGCCACCCCTGCTGGTCCACCTGAGAGAACCAGGGCAAAAGCTGGAGAGGTGCAGTCTCATGACATGAGGAGTACATTGAAGAAGGCCCACGGGTGCCCGAGCCCCAGTGTCCAGTGAAGAAGGCCCACGGGTGCCCGAGCCCCAGTGTCCAGTGAAGAAGGCCCACGGGTGCCCGAGCCCCAGTGTCCAGTGAAGAAGGCCCAAGGGTGCCCGAGCCCCAGTGTCCAGTGAAGAAGGCCCACGGGTGCCCGAGCCCCAGTGTCCAGTGAAGAAGGCCCACGGGTGCCCGAGCCCCAGTGTCCAGTGAAGAAGGCCCACGGGTGCCCGAGCCCCAGTGTCCAGTGAAGAAGGCCCATGGGTGCCCGAGCCCCAGTGTCCAGTGAAGAAGGCCCACGGGTGCCCGAGCCCATCTGCAAGCTCATACTTCACCCTGAGATTGATTTACCTTCTTAGTTCCACCTTTTCATATGTAATCCATTCTACATAGAAAAAGTTTTATCCCCTTAAAAATGACAACCATGGTGCCTGAAAAAGAAAATTGTACTGAAAGTGAAGACTCTCCCATAATTGCTATTATTTAGGGCTGTGGAACTGTAGGGGTTTCGTGTGCAGGGTTAGCCTTGTTCTGTCTGAGGGAGGAGGATACTGCTTGGAACGGGCTCCCCAAATTCTCACCAGCTCCCCACATTCTCATCGGCACCCCTCATTCTCACTGGCACCCCTCATTTCTCACCATCTCCCCACATTCTCACTGGCTTCCCACATTCTCACTAGCACTTCATATTCTCACCAACTCCCCACATTCCCACCAGCACCCCACATTCTCACCAGCTCCACACATTCTCACTGGCACCCGTCATTCTCACTGAGACCCCTCATTCTCACTGGCTCCCCACATTCTCACCAGCACCCAACATTCTCACCTGCTCCCCAAATTCTCACCAGCACCCCACATTTTCACCAGCTCCCCGCATTCTCACCGGCTCCCCACATTCCTACCAGCACCCCACATTCCCACCGGCACCCCTCATTCTCACTGGCTCTCCACATTCTCACCAGCACTCCACATTCTCACCGGCTCCCCACATTCTCACTGGCTCCCGACATTCTCACTGGCACCCAACATTCTCACCTGCTCCCCAAATTCTCACCAGCACCCCACATTTTCACCAGCTCCCCACATTCCCACTGGCACCCCACATTCTCACTGGCACCCCTCATTCTCACCGGCTCCCCACATTCTCACCGGCTCCCCACATTCCCACCGGCAACCCACATTCTCACTGGCACTCCACATTCTCACCGGCTCCCCACATTCTCACCTACTCCCAAAATTCTCACCAGCACCGCACATTCTCACCAGCACCCTACATTCTCAATGACTCCCCACATTCTTAATGGCTCCCCACATTCTCATCGGCTCCCCACATTCTCAGTGGTGCCCCCACATTCTTAGCAGCACCTGTGACTCTTGTCCTCTGATGAGAACAGTTATGCTGACGTGGATTTGGTCTGCATTTCTCTGATGGTCGGAGACGCAGGGAGGGGTTTCCATGCTGAGCGGCGTCTGTGCCCGGGATGCCTGCCTGAGTGACAAGGTGGGAGCTTTCTGCAGGTGCATTTCCTATTGAAGGGAGCCGTGCTCAGAGGTTGTAGGTGCTTGTCACTTACTTGTGGGTGATACCTGTGATGAATTGTGTTCAAAGGGAAATTATAAAACAAGAATAGAGCCATGTGGATTCTGTAGCGGCTAAGAGTAAGGGTTCTAGGAGCAGGATTGCTTCAGCGTCTCAAACATATTTTCTTCTGAGAAGAGTTAACAAAAGAGCAGAGTGAGAGCATCTATTAAACTGCAGCTGGGTGCTGCATCTAGAAGGCAGGAGCAAGTGCACTGAAAATGGATTTCCCATGAAAACAAGTGGGGGCATTTAAAACAGCGGGCAGTGGAGACAGCAGAGGCTTTGCTGCATAGGGGTCCTGGGACTGTGCTCCGAGACTTGGTTTTCTCATCTGTAAAATAGATTAGTTCAACCATTGTGGAAGACAGTGTGGCGATTCCTCAAGGACCTAAAAATGGAAATCCCATTTGACCCAGCAATCCCATTACTGGGTATATATCCAAAGGATTATGAATCATTCTACTACAAGGACACGTGCACACGAATGTTCATTGCAGCACTGTTTACAATAGCAAATACCTGGAACCAACCCAAATGCCCAACGATGATAGACTGGACAGGGAAAATGTGGTACATATACACCATGGAATATTACGCAGCCATCAAAAACGATGAGTTCACGTCCTTTGTAGGGACATGGATGAACCTGGAAACCATCATTCTCAGCAAACTGACACAAGAGCAGAAAATCAAACACCGTATATTCTCGCTCATAGGTGGGTGTTGAACAATGAGAACACATGGACACAGGGAGGGGAGCACTACACACTGGGGTCTGTTGGGGGGAAATGGGGGAGGGGTGGGGGGTGGGGAGGTGGGAAGAGATAGCATGGGGAGAAATGACAGATACAGGTGAGGGGACGGAAGGCAGCAAACCACACTGCCATGTGTGTACCTGTGCAACAATCTTGCATGTTCTTCACATGTACCCCAAAACCTAAAATGCAATTAAAAAAAAAATAGAGACAAAAGCTCACAGAGGCTGGAGCGAGGGTGACTCAGTGCTTTCTAGGTACTGATCACTGTCCCGGGGCAGGAGGCTGGGCTGGCACACAGCCCTTGATGTTGCTCAGCCCCTGCACCTGGGCTGCCTGGGCCTCAGATCCACTCACATGGAGGTCAGTGAAAGCTTCCAGAGGCATCCAAAGGAAGCTTCTGTGCACCGGGCCAATCCTTGTCCCGTGTGGGTCACACTTAGCCTGAGCAAATGCTGCAGTTCTTCAGAGGGAAAGACAGTGCCCCTCAGGGGAAGCTCACGTGCTGTTACTTTCCAGTGGAATTCCAGGGTGGAAATGTGGAGGCAGCTGATTATGGAGAATCACAGGAGAAGGTGCTGTCCATGTAGCGAGCATCTGGAAGGGTTTCCTGAGGCATCAGTTCCTCTGTTCTTCCCTTCTCTGTCCCAGCAGAGCTGTTTTTATAAAGCACACATACCATTTGCCATTCTTCATTTTAATTATGCCAGGGACACGTTCTCCGCCCCCCTCTGTGAGTGACGGCACCTCCATGCTGTTTCCACCCACATGCTGTGTTTGGCAGAGGCCTTCCTGACCCTGAACCGCCCTAAGCTGTCAAACATCTGTAGCTGTGTTGGGGGGACACCAGAGGCAGACAGACGAGGGGCGTTCACAGAACGTAAGCCTGCATCGTGGACTCGGCTCTCCTTCCTAAAGTCCCTTAAGTAAACTCGTGGCTGAGCTCGAGTTTCCAGAGGGGCAGAAAACCAACTTGTGTGCTTTCTTTTTACTGTTTTTTTTATTTTATTTTATTTTTAAAAGAAATGGTCCTAATTTCGGTGTTTTTTCCCGCCATGTGAAAGGATGGAATAGACACTGTGCAGAAGTGGAGATCTTAGGTTGGAATAAGAGATTGAGAAGTTGGTGGGAAATGAATTGGCTGTAACTGTCAGTCCTGTTCGGCTGCATTTGGAGACTTTCTGGAGAATGGTTTCCAAACTCAGTATGTGGTGAAGGTTTTCCCAAATTTTAAGTTTTGAGATGTTAAAAAAGTTTTAAGATGTTAAAAACATTTTAAGGTGTTAAAACTTTCCCCCAATCTAGGGGGGAATGAAAAGACAGATAGTACTGTGAGTTTCTGCACAATCTGTCTCTACACCACCTGTCTTTAGGGCCCTCCCCTGTGGATGGTGCTTTTGGTGCTTTGGGGTCAGGGAGTATGAGGGTTTGGTGCCCTGGCTGGCTAAGTTGGATGCATCTGCCAGCTGAGGGTCAGATGTGGGCTTGAGCGGCCTCTCCCCGTGCTTGCTGGCAACGTGCACACGCAGATGGCATCTGCGCGCCACAGTGTCTGACCCCGGACCATGCTCTGCCCAGACCTTCCTCTGCCTCACTGAGCCCAGAACGTCAGTCGTGGCAGGGCTGGAAATGCAGAGATGGCCAAGCTATGGAAATAAACACAAAGAAAACGTGGAGAGCTGTGGCTTCGTATCCGACTTGCCCAGCATTCCATTGGCTCTCCCAGAGCCATGACAGCAGTCGTCTTTCCTCAGCTCTCCGAAGACCCTGCACGGTGTGTGGTGAAGGGTGTGGATTTGGGGGCTCGACTACCGCAGTTCAGATTCCAGTCCCCATTTTCTGTTTGACCTTAGGCGTGTTTCTTTTTTTTTCTTTTTTAACTTTTATTTTGGGTTCCAGGGGTACTTGTGTCGGTTTCTTACACAGGTTAACTCATGTCATAGGGATTTGTTGTACCAATTATTTCATCTCCCAGGTTTAGTTAAGCCCAGTACTCAATAGCTAAGTTTCCTGATACTCTCCCTCCTCTCACACTCCACCCTCTGATAGACCCTAGTGTGTGTTGTTCCCCTCTGTGTGTCCAAGAGTTCTCATCATTTAGCCCCGACTTGTGAGAACATGTGGTATTTGTTTTTCTCTTGCTGGGTTACTTTCCTTAAGATAATGTTCAGCCCCATCCATGTTCCTGCATAGGATGTGGGTCTTATGCTTTTGTGGCTGTGTAGCATTCCATGGTGTAGCTCTACCACATGCTCCAGTCTGCCATTGATCGGCATATAGGTTGATTCCATGTCATTGCTTTTGTGAATAGTTCGGCAGTGAACATTCACCTACGTGTGTCTTTATGGCAGAATGATTTGTGCTTCTCTGGATATCCTCTGGATATCCCAGTAATGGGATTCCTGGTTAAAATGGGAGTTCTAATGCTTTAAGGAATCACCATGCTGCTTTCCACAGGGGTTGAACTACTTTATGCCCCTACCAACAGTGTATATGCGTTCCTTGTTCTCCATAAACTCACCGGCATCTGTTATCTTTTGACTTTTTAGTAATAGCCACTCTGACTGGTGTCAGATGATGCCTCATTGTGGTTTTGCTTTGTACTTCTTTATTGGTAAGTGATATTTAGCTTTTCTCATATGCTTGTTGGCCACATGTATGTCTTCTGTAGAGTGTCTGTCCTTTGCCCACTTTTTAATGGGGTTGTTTTTCTCTTGTAAATTTAAGTTCCTTATAGATGCTGGGTATGAGACCTTTCTCAGATGTATAGTGCAGATACTTTCTCCCATTCTGTAGGTCTTCTGTTCACTCTGATGATAGTTTCTTTTGCTGTGTAGAAGCTCTTAAGTTTAATTGGATCCTATTTGTCAATTTCTCCTTTTGTTGCAGAAATTGCATGAATCATGAAATATTTGCTCATTTCTATGTCCAGAATAATATTGCCTAGGTTGTCTTCCAGGGTATTTATAATTTTGGGTTTTACAGTTAAGTCTTTAATCCATCTGGTGTTGATTTTTGTATATGGTATAAGGAAGGGGTCCAGCTTTAGTCTTCAAATATGACCAGCCAGTTATACTAGCACCATTTATTGACTAGGGAGTCATTTTCCCACTGCTTATTTGTATCAGCTTTGTCTAAGATCAGATGGTTGATGGTATGCAACCTTATTTCTAGGCTGTCTGTTCTGTTCCATTGGTCTATGTGTCTGTTTTTGTACCAGTGTCATGCTGTTTCAGTTACTGTAGCCCTGCAGTATAGTTCAGAGTTGGATAATACGATGCTTCCAGCTTTGTTCTTTTTGCTTATGATGGCTTGGATATTTGGGCTCTTGTTTGGTTCTATATGAATTTTATAATGTTTTTTTCCTAGTTCTGTGAAGAATGTCATTGTAGGAATAGCATTGAATCTATCAATTGCTTTGGGTAGTATGGCCATTTTAATGATATTGATTCTTCCTATCCGTGATCATGGGATATTTTTCTATTCGTTTGTGTGTTCTCAGATTTCTTTGAGGAGCATTTTCTAATTCTAATTGTAGAGCTCTTTTCCTCCCTTGTTAGCTGTATTTCTAGGTGTTTTATTCTTTTTGTGGCAGTTGTGAATGGAATTACCTTCCTGATTTAGCTCTCAGCTTGGCTGTTGTTGGTGTGTAGGAATGCTAGTGATTTTTTACATTGATTTTGTATCCTGTAACTCTGATGAAGTTGTTTATTAGCTGAGGGAACTTTTGGGAGCTTTTGGGCCAATACTGGGATTTTCTAGCATATCATCTACAAACAGGGGTACTTTGACTTCCTCTCTTACTACTTGGATGCCCTTTATTTTTCTGTTGCCTGATTGCCCTGGCCAGAACTTCCAATACTATGTTGACTAGAACTAGTGAGAGATGGCATCCTGGTCTTGTGCTAGTTTTCAAGGGGAATGCTTTCAGCTTTTACCCATTCAGTATGATACTGGCTATGGGTGTGCCCATAGATGGCTTTTATTATTTTGAGATATGTTCCTTCAGTACCTAGTATATTGAGAATCTTTGACATGAAGAGGTGTTGAATTTTATTGAAAACCCTTTCTGCATCTATTGAGACAATCATGTGGTTTTTGTCTTTAGTTCTGTTTATGTGATGAGTCAAATTTACTGATTAGTGTATGTTGACCCAACCTTGCATCCAGGAGATGAAGCCTACTTGATTGTGGTGGATTAGCTTTTTGATGTGCTGCTGCATTTGGTTTGCAAGAATTTTGCTAAGGATTTTTCATCAGTGTTCATCAAGGATATTGGCCTGAAGTTTTCTTTGTTGTTGTTGTTGTGTCTGCCAGGTTTTGGTATCAGGATAATGCTGGCCTCATAGAATGAAATGCTGGTCTCATAGAATGAGTTGGAGAGGAACCCCTCCTTTTCGATTTTTTTTGAATAGTTTCAGTATAAATAGTACCAGCTCTTCTTTATACATTTAGTAGAATTCAGCTGTGAATGCATCTGTCCTGGGCTTTTTTGGTTGGTAAGCTACTCATTACTGATTAAGTTTCAGAACTTGTTACTGATCTGTTCAGAGAATCAGTTTATTCCTTGTTCATTCTTGGGAGGGTATATGTGTCCAGGAATTTATCCATCTCTTCTGGGTTTTCTGTGTTGTGTGCGTAGAGGTGTTCATAGTAGTTTTTGATAGTTATTTTTATTTCTGTGGGGGCAGTCCTAACATTCTCTTTGTCATTTCTGATTTTATTTATTTGAGCCTCCTCTTTTGTCTTCTTTATTAGTCTAGCAGCCTATCTTCTTTTAAACAATAACAACAGCTATATTCATTGATCTTTTGAATGGTTTTTCGTGTCTGTATTTTCTTCAGCTCTGAATTTGGTTATTTCTTGTTTTCTACCAGCTTTGGGGCTGATTTGTTCTCGCTTCTCCAATTCTTTTATTGTGATGTTAGGTGGTTGATTTGAGATCTTTCTAACTTTTCAATGTGGCATTTTAGTGCTATGAATTTTCCTCTTAACACTGCCTTAGCTGTGACCCAGGGATTCTGGTATGTTGTATTTTTGTTCTCATTGGTTTCAAAGAACTTCTTGATTTCTGCCTTAATTTCATTATTTACCTAGAGTTGTTCAGGAGAATATTGTGTAATTTCCATGTAATTGCATGGTTTTCAGTGATTTTCTGAGTCTGGGCTTTATTTTTTTTGTGCTATGGTCCAAGATTGTATTTGATATGATTTTGGTTCTTTTGCTTTTGCTGAAGGCTGTGTCTAATTATGTGGTCGATTTTAGAGTGTGTATCATGTGGCGATAAGAAGAATATATGTTCTGTTGTTTTGATTTGGAGAGTTCTCTAGATGTCTGTCATATCCATGTGGTCCAGTGTTAAGTTCAGGTCCTGAATGTCTTTGTCAGTTTTCTGTCTCAGTGATCTAACACTATCAGTGAAATGTTGAAGTCTCCTACTATTATTGTGTGGGAGTCTACATCTCCTTGAAGGTCTCTAAGATCTGCTTTTTTAATTTTTTTAGTTCAGATGCTCCTGTGCTGGGTGCTTATATATTTAGAGTAGTTCGGCATTCTTGTTGAATTAAACCCTTTACTGGGCATGTTCTTAATCACGGGGAATAATTTTTTCATCTGAAAATTGAAGTAGTAATAACTACTTTGTAAAAATGTTACCAAGATTCCGAACTTGTGTATGTAAAGTGCTGGAGACAGTGCCTGCCATACCATAGATGCTGTAGAAATTTAAATGACCTAAATACAGTGGCATTTTTAGCAATCCTTCTTGCAGGCAATGGTAAAATCCAAACAAGATGGGGGTGCAGCTGTGAAGTGTCTGTGCTGCCAAGAATCCCCAGAACTGAGACCACTGCTGTGTAGAATTACAGTTGGTGCTTTTGGCATGAGAATTCAGATCAGTGGTCAGCCACACTCATTTTAAGACACGAAATGACAACTTTTAAATTTGTTGAGATGATCTCACTTGGGCTCTTCTTCTAGTCTGGCATTTATGTCTGCCACACACAGGGGACTGTACTAGGTATGTGGAATGTTGTTTTCCTTTGCTCAGTGATGAGACATAATGGGTCTGGAATCTTCTAGAAGACATGAGAGCATCACTCAGAGGCATCAGTGTCCAGGAACAATCCCAGCAGACAGCACGGTGGGAGCCATTCACTCCGTCAGATGTGCCCAATTACAGTCACAGGGGAGGACTTTCCAGGGGTTCTTGGAAAGCTGGAGGTGTGGGCCCGGTGGGGCTCTGTGGTTTTGGAGAGCTTGGCCTTGATGGGGTCTCCCACCTCCATGGAGTGTGCAAATGCCAGCTCGGACACCCACACTGGCCTCCCCATGTGAGAAGGGAGCGGACCGTCCTGATCCATCTGGGCCCCTCCATGCTTTTGAGTTTTTTGCGTTGCAAATGACTAAGCATGACTGACCATGATGCCCCCCAAAGCACCAGCCATGTCTGAGTAGCAGCCTGGAGAAAGAGTGAGGGGTTCGTGCCCGGAAGACTTGGGGTCAGAAGACGTGGGTTTGGGTTTAAATTCTCCGGTTCGGTGCTAAGTAACCTCATAGATAGCATTAAGTATTTTCTTATTTATTCAATTTCTTTGTCTGTAAAGTGGGGGTGACAATATTTAGCTCACATGGAGAATGGGGCAGATGATATATCTGAAAATATCCAGTACTTGTAATCCCTGCACTTAGGGAGGTCAATGTGAGTGAACTGCTTAAACGCAGGCATCTGAGACTAGGCTGGAAAATATGACGAAACCCCATCTCTACAAAAAATAAAAACAATTAGCCACACGTGGTAGGATGCCTGTAGTCCCAGCTAACTCGGACACTGAGGTGGAAGGACTGCCTGAGTTCAGCAGGTCAAGGCTGCAGTGAGGTGTGACTGTGCCACTGCACTCCAGCCTAGGTGACAGAGCAAAACCCTGCCTCAAAAAAAAAAGAGAAAAAAAAGAAAAGAAAATATCCAGTACTGGATCTGGAACAGGAGGAACTGAATAAAAATTAGTTGACTCTGAGTTTGAACACAGTTGATGGGAAGACAGAAACCAAAGCAAAACCTCGTCGGCAGCCAACAGCTACTGGCTTCCTCTGCAGAAGGGAGATCCCAGGATCGCTTCTGCCAAAAGAAAGCTGAAACATAAACCCAATGTGCAGTCCTCAGATGAACCCCGGGCTTCTCTGCAGGATCCCCAAGCTTTATGGTTTTTAAAATTTGCTACAGACATTTTGCCTCCTTGGGAGCCAGCATCGAGAAGAGGTTTTGGAAAACCCGACCCATCTCTTTGACCTGTCTTCTTGAGGTGAGTGGGTGCTGCAGGGCTGTTCCCTCTCTGAGGCTGACAGCATAGCCCTGAGCACGTGTGCAGGCACATCCCACCACTCAGAGGTGCCACACTGGGGATGCCATGCTAGGGGTGCCATGCTGGGGGTGCGGTGTAGACACGTGGTCTTCTTTGAGCCAAGAGGTTGAAGCCAAAGGTTGGAAATGTTCAGTGGATTATGGGTTATCAGGTTAAAGATTCAGAGAGAAATTTGGTAAGATGCATAGGAACCAGGACTGGGGGTGGGGTGGAGGCTACACAGGTCATGCCTGAACCAAGATGGCCCTGTCCCTCCTGCCCTGTGGTTGCTGGAGGTAGGGGAAAGCAGTAGGGAGGAGGGAGACGGGGTGTTCTTCAGGTGCGGCCTGTTTGTAAGACACCCCCAAGGAGATTCCCCTAAAGAGGGCAGGCCCATAGGGTCACCTGCTCATTCTTGACAGTCACAGGTAATCCCCCAAGAGGGTTGACACACGGGGTCCCCTGCACAGAGGGCGGGCCCACAGAGTCAACTGCACGTTCTTGACACTCCTGGGGGATTGCCAAAAGAGTGGGCACACAGGGTCACCTGCGCATTCTTGACACTCTTGGGGGATCCCCAAAAGAGTGGGCACACAGGGTCACCTACGTGTTCTGGACACTCGTGGGGGATCCCCAAAAGAGTGGGCACACAGGGTCACCTGCACGTTCTTGACACTCTCTTGGGCTCAGAGCCTCTCCTTTTCACAGCAGGCAGCACCTTTCCACAGTTAGACTTTTGAAAGGTTTTTTTTTTTTTCTTCTTTTTAAGAAAAGCAGACCCAAGTATCAACAATTCAGACATGGAAAAGCATTTTAAAATAAAAGTTAATGAGTACATGCCCTTTTCCAGATGGAATAGCTGCAGTGAAATTGTGAAGCAAATTTGTTAATCTTGATAAACTTCTCAAAGTTGTATGGATTCATTTGGTCGTAAGTGGTTTTGACCTGAAAGCTGTACGTCCACTCCCAAAAGCATCGCATGTCAGTTGACAGAGGAGTGGGGCAGAGTGGGGAAATTCACTGCAGTTCCAAAAGTGCTTTAATGGCTCTTTCTAAAATGCATTCACTACACTTTAAATAGGCCATGTCTGGAGACTCTGAAGTCCCTTACGTAAGTAGACTATGAGCTTGGGGGAACTTCTGCATCTTGACTCGGTGCTGACTCCAGCATCTGCAGCTCATGACCCCTTAGTGTGCAGAGACAGAGAATGGGGTAGAGGCTTTCGAAGCTGCATTAATATTGTCATCTGTTCAGTTCTTTACGTGACCGTCTGAGGACAGTGAAAACAGCCCTCCTGGAGGAAAGTGTTCATTTTGGCTGCCAAGAAAAGCCTAATTTATTTTCAAGGCAAAAGTTCTGCCCTGGGACAAATGTCTTCATTATAATCCAAAAGCAGCATCAGGAAAAGAAGCTAAACTGTGCCAGCAGAAGCGAGTGGGGCTGCCAGTGCCGGAGTGAAGTGCTGCCTCCCGGGCGGGGGCTGAGGGGGCTGCAGATGGCCCCTGCGCGCAGGGCGCCTTATCCGTGCTTGGAGTCACCTTCAAGACTGCGAGACTCTGCTCTGAGGACGGAAAGAACCCGGAGGTGAATATGCATCTACCATGCAGCGGGACCCTCTTTGAATCTGAACCAAATTAGATGATGGAAAACATCCTTGGGTGGGTTCATCATGCCTGTACTTCCTGGAATGATAAAATTTTTGAAAATAATTTCTTTCCTTGAAATGACACCAACACCTATAGTTAAATTTAAATTTATGGGTATAGGCCAGTGTTATTTTGTGAGGCATAGAGTTACACTTATATAGAGTAGTTTATCAGGTGACTTTCAGTCATCATTTTATTTAAGCATAACTGTGGAGAACCATCCAAGTGACCGTGTAATTACTTAATATAAGTACTTAATAGACAACTTTACTGTTGTTTTCCTACCACTTTACACCTGATTCTATTTTCAAAAGATAAGTGATTTTTTTTTCCAGTTGAGTACTTATTTGAAAAATAGCGATCATTCTGGCCCACATTGTTTCGTACTGAGATGGCACAAATGCCACGTCCTTCCAGCACTGGAGGCATTCAATTTGCGGAACAGGACATATATTTTAAGTAGGTTTCAAATCTTTTGTAGGACTACTTTTATTTCAGACCACAGCCTCTGATACAATGTAAGCTTGTTAATTCATCTGCAAAATATTTTAGTATCCAGGGTGTCTAACTAGAAAGGAGCCCCGCTTGCCTCCCTGTGCTCTTCGGAGGGAGACTGGCTGTGCCCCTGCTGAGGTGTGTCGAATGAGTGCCGGTTTAATTCCATGACATCAAGAACATTGCTTAACTTCTGTACCCATCAGTTCATAAAATCGGCATAAAGCCCATTGCTTCTCGCCATCCGGCAGCCGGGGTGGCAGAGACGGTCGCTGAGACACGCCGAGCAGCCTGAGGCTCCCGGGTGCCGTGCCCGGAGCTGCTCTCACCACAGCACACACAAGCTGTTTCCTCTCATGACCAGCGGAGCTTCAGGTGGTAGCATGTGTGAGAGGCTTTGCCACTCAACTTTGCATTTCAGTCCCCCCAGGCACTGTCAAGCTTTTTATAACCAATGGGGAATTTCACCTTGAAGTCAGACCACAGCTGCCTCTTGAGTTGGTACAAGCTGGAAGAGTCGCAGTGGACCCTTGACTTAGGAGGGTGGTTCGCACCATGATTTTAAATAAAACACAGTGAATGGGGTCCAGCACCCAGCTTATTCTACGTTAGGGACTGCTCACTATAAAGGTTTCCTTGTAGTTGGATAGACCCTCTGGAAGGTTGCTATGGGAATGGCTAAGATGAAAGGTGAGGCTCAGCACTTTTAGGGTGGGGCTGAAAAATGAATCTGCTGGCAAAACTGTGTCAGATGCCAACTTCTAACTAAAGCAGGAAAATCCCAACTACATCTTGGCTAGGTTGGAAATTCAACAGTCTCTGCCAGTCACACTTCACCACAGCTGGATCTGTGTACATACCCTGCTAAGAGTTAGGCTAGGGGTCCAGCCCCTTCCTTTATGGGAGCAGGACATGAGCTTAGCCACCCTCCACAAGTAAGAGGGCCACCCGCCATGCAGCTGCCTCTGTGGCTGACACCAAGACATGAGGGGTCAAAGAGAGGTCAGGGTCAAGGCCTGAGAAGCTCAGACCACATTCATTAGGCATCTTCATTCCAGCCAACATGCTTCTGAATGAGAACAGCATGAAGGGGCACCCCTTCAAAATGTACGCACACCAACCCTTGTCCTTCAGACGCATGACACCTGTGCTAGTGTCTTAAGAACCCACGACTGCACATTCTAGACCCATCGGAAACTATAATCACCTTTCTGCTACCTTCAGAACCCACAGCCACCCATCCTTGTTCCTTCATAACCCATGACCATCCATCCTCACCCCATTAGAACCCATGACCTCCCATCCTTATCCCTTTAGAATCCTTGAGCACCCATCCTCATCCCTTCACTACCATGACCACTCATGCTGATTCCTTCAGAGCCCCTGAGCACCCATCCCCATCCCTTCAGTACCCATGACCACACATTCTCACCCCGTTAGAACCCAGGACCCCCCATCCTTATCCCTTTAGAATCCCTGAGCACCCATCCCCATCCCTTCAGTACCCATGACCACACATTCTCACCCCGTTAGAACCCAGGACCCCCCATCCTTATCCCTTTAGAATCCTTGAGCACCCATCCCCATCCCTTCAGTACCCATGACCACACATCCTCACCCCGTTGAACCCATGACCTCCCGTCCTCATCCCTTTAGAATCCCTGAGCACCCATCCCCATCCCTTCAGTACCCATGACCACACATCCTCATCCCGTTAGAACCCAGGACCTCCCATCCTCATCCCTTTAGAATCCCTGAGCACCCATCCCCATCCCTTCAGTACCCATGATCACACATTCTAATTCCTTCAGAACCCCTGAGTACCCATCCCCGTCTTTTCAGAATCCATGACCACCCATCTCATGTCTTCAGAACTCCTGACAACCCATCACTGTCCCTTCAGAACCCACAACCACTCCTCCTCATGTTTTCTGAGCCCATAGTCACCCATCCTAGACCCTTCAGAATGCATGACCATCCATCCTCGTCCCTTTACAACCCATGAACTCCTATGTTCCTTCAGGACCCGTGGCCTCTCGCCCTCATTCCTTCAGGACCCGTGGCCTCTCACGCTCATTCCTTCGGGACCCGTGGCCTCTCGCGCTCATTCCTTCAGGACCCGTGGCCTCTCGCCCTCATTCCTTCAGGACCCGTGGCCTCTCGCCCTCATTCCTTCAGGACCCGTGACCTCTCGCCCTCATTCCTTCAGGACCCGTGGCCTTTCATTCTCATTCCTTCAGGACCCATGATCTCTCATTCTCATTCTTCCAGAATTTATGACAACACATCCTTGTCCCTTCAGAACTTACAACCTTCCGTCCTTGTTTCTTTAGAATCCATGAACATCTATCCTATTTTGGCCATTTGCTCAGAATTTTCTCTAATGGGAGGCAGACCCTCCTAAGGTTTGAGTGCATCTTTCTCGTGGTATTGCCCCAACCCATTGAGCCGGAGACCGCTCCCTTAGGTGAGCTTTGAGCCAGATGTGAGTGGTGTTAGCGCCGTCAGCATCTGGTTCTGGTCTTGTTTATGACTTAAGGGATCATTCAGTTCCACAGCAGGCTCTCATTTCATAGAATAATGAAATGGGACATCATTGGGTGACCCTGTCTCTCCCTTTCTGTCCATGAAGGTAGAGTTTTCATGAAACGCACAAGTTCTGCAAGTTAGACTCTCTGGTCAGGGCTGAAAGAACCTCTGAGTCGTTGGTGAGACATGAGAGTCTAGATGGCTTTCCCCAGGGCGGACTGACCTTTAACAACGGGCTGTTGAAATGTGCAGCTGAGGAGCATGATTGCGAGCTCTCTGTTACTGCCACCCAGACCTGAGAGGAACATGCGGAAGAATCACATTTGGATCCCACATACGTTGAATTGCAATTAAGAAAATCCCTTTTTTATCCTAAAAGGTTTTGTCATGGTAAACTTGTTTCCCTTTGGTGAATATATTTATGTGTATTTTTCCCACATACTATGTGTATATCTCTCAAAAATACATATTGGTTTTTACTGATATTGCTCTTCGAAGAATTTTTTAGTTGATAAAGTAAAAGCTACACTCCCTTTCTTCCTCCCTCCTTCCCTTTTTCTCTGTCCTTCTCTCTCATTTCCTCCCTCCCTTTTCTTTTTGCTTTTTTTTCTGGGCGCTGTCTTTTTAAATTTGATTCAGTCTTGAAAATAGCATTTCTCTCATTTCCTCTGACCAGTAGTAGTTCCCCTTGTATTTGATGATGAAGATTTGTGAGACTCTAAAGGGAACCGTGGGAGCTCTGGGAAGAGTGTGATACCAGCTCTTAAGAACATTGCAAAACTGAGAGCTTTGGCTTAGGTTTGCCAGATGGAGGCTGATCAGGAGATACAGTTAAATCCAGTGTAATTCTGTGCCTTCAAATCTCTTAAACAAACGGGTCCACCAGGTGGAGGCTGATCAACAGATCCAGTTAAACCCAGCATAATTATGTGCCTTCAAATCTTTATACAAACTCGGTTGGGGGCACTCAATATTCAGATGTATTTGAATAAAACTGTATAAACCTTTCTGTCTAAACTATGTCACAGGTCAGAGAATAAGTTTCAGCTCAGAAGTTTTGAATGATTACCTTTGACTGTTTTGTGAATTATGAACCAAAAGGCATCTCCATTAATCAACTTTTATAGAAATTATAGTTAATAATGGCTTTTGCATTCTAAAATGTAAAGCAAAGAATCATGAGTAATGCTTTTTATTACTGTAAGCTCACATGGTTTTTCTTTTATGTTTCACTTATCAGGTCCCCATGAGGTGGGTGATAATGTTTAAATTTACTTCAGTAACACCTGAGACTTAGTAGGTAAAGCCTCCTCCTGGTCAGAAGGAGATAGCAGGACCTAGTGAGTCCAAGCCCAGTGTTTTCCGGTAAGCAAGGAGGTTCCTCATACTATTTTCTAAGCATAAATAACATGGAAGATGCCTGTTAGCTTTGGAGATTCTAAAAAGAAAAACCATTACAGTGTCAGATGTTTGGTCTAAAACCTGGAAAAATGATATAATATAAACCTGAGATCGCCATTCAAATAATGTGTAATTTATCTTTCCTTTATTCATAAGGAAAAAAAGAAATAGTTCTGTGAACAGCCTCTTTTTCTCCTCCTCTGGCTCTAGGTATCCCTCCCTCCCTCCTTGTCTCTCACCACCCTTCCCACTCCCTTTAGGAATAAAATCTAAAATGATATTTTTTTCTTCGGAACTTTGTAAATTTATTAATATGCATTAATAATGTCAAGGATTAACCTCACCTTTTCCTCAGCACTCTTTCCTGTTTGCATAAAAATTATTTTATTTTTCAGAAGAATCTTCTTTCTTCTGAAACAAAGAACATGTTCCGATTGACAGCAAGCATTCAGGTTGCTCATCGGAGCAGGCAGTCACCTTCTTTTTCTTGCCTGTTTTTGGAGGCAGGGAGAGCAGGGTACTCTTAAAAAAATTTAGTCCTTCATTTCCCCCA
Organism: Saimiri boliviensis; assembly: GCF_048565385.1. NCBI lineage: Eukaryota > Metazoa > Chordata > Mammalia > Primates > Cebidae > Saimiri > Saimiri boliviensis. The sequence goes on along the minus strand of NC_133461.1, from coordinate 112,830,422 downwards.
GCAGCACTGTCCTGGCGCTGTGAAAGTTCCCATCCCCATCATTTCCCCAATGCTTAACACCAATAAAAATGCCAGGTACTGTCCTAAATGCTGTCTGTGTAGTAACTGATAGGATATGTTACCAGCGTCGTAGCTGATAGTGGATTAACTGTCAGTTACTACAGTGTAGTACTGTGCAGTAACTGATCTGCATGCATTAATCCTCATAACTCACGTAGAGCATAGTCCTCTGTTGTCTCCATTCTGAAGACAGAAACTGAGTAAGCAGGGAGAGGACCATGGGTCGAGGAATGTGCCAAAGAGAAGAGCCAGGAGGTGGCTCCAGGGCTTCTGCTTCCAGAAGGGTCTCCTGTGGCCCAGGCTCCTCCCCCAGGGACCTCAGAGCTCAGTCCAGAGCCAAGCACATTGGCAACCAGGATCCCTCATCAGACCGTGCGTGGAAAGCTGGGCCGCTGAAGTGAGCTATATTTATGCCACTGTGGCTGTGCTAATGTTTTCCTGTATTTCTGTTTTTATTACTCATCACATATGCTTTTCTGTTTGTTTCCTACCGTGCATGATATATGCTTGTGAGTTGAATATTCTCGCCATGCTATAATCTAGCTGTGTTCCCGCACTAAGCTGCTTAAGAAAGCTGAGCAGCCGAAGACAGGAAACCTGCATTTTAGCTCATCTGTGTTATTGATATTAAGGAAGCATGTGATTTGTATGGTCTTTGGAAATACAGATAATAACCACGGTGTCATTGGTATCATCTGAAGTTCCACACAGAGCCCCCATGCGGTGTTTTCCTTTTTCTCCATCAAATGATCTCATTTTAGTGGGGTAGAAGCCACTCTGCAGGACAGCTAAGCGAAGCGTGGAACCCCAAGCTCCGGGTTTCAGGCGTGATTTCCATCCTGGCTGCTGGCATGGCCCTTGGAGGCCCTGCCTCAACGTGGAGGAGGCATCATTTCCCCTCCTCGCTGACTATCCAGCGCCTCCTCATCTGGGGCCTGTATTCTAGTTTTTCAGATCCCTCCGTGTCTTTGCATTCCATACAACTTGTCCTTCTCCGGACCATTTTCTTGATCCAAAACGTGTTCCTCGGACCATTTTACTAAGATTGACTTTAAATACTTCCCTGCTACTGTGTATGGCCTTGCAGTGACAGACCGAGGGGCCTCCAGCTTTCTCCACGCACCATCTATTACACCATCAGGGCTGTGAAAATCTTCCTGAAAGGCATTTAATCGTCATTCTCAGGTGGAACTTGGAGCCTCCACGAGGTTATGGTTAGAGCTTTGCAATTAAAATTCTACTGCATCCCAGACAAATACTCAGCTCTCGATGGGATGTTTTTTATGGAAAAAATGAGTTTCTTTCATTACCTGAAATGGAATTTCCTATGATAGCATGACACTTGTTTTTCAACCAATCGTAGGTATTATATTTATAAAAAATATTTCTAGATTGTGTTTGAATTCCATATAACCACTTATTTCAAATTATGTCATGCAAATAAAACAAACTCAACTCTTAAAAATAGGGGCTATTTCTTCTTGCCATCTAGTCAGATTCAAATCTAACATTGTGAAAGCCAGGTAATGTATGTTTTTATGTTTTATTAGATAAATAGCATAAAAATACCCGTCTCAAATGGATGTTTTCTCACTAATGCTCTTTGATACTTGTACATTTCAGGCGTGCAGGGTTTTGCATTGTCTTGTATATAACTTACTGAAACTGGTGTTGGGAATTTGAAAGCAAAAGACTGCAGAGGCGGCAAGGCTGTCCTACAGTTCGGCTCTGAAGCCTGCAGTTAGTGGGGCTGAGGCGCTAGGGCGGTGGGGAGGCGGCCATGCCGGGGGGCAGAAACTCGGGGAGGGCTGTGGGGCTGACGTGGGACCCAGTGGGCATGAGCTGGGCGTTGGCATAGAGAATCCCTGGTGCCCGGTCCCCCCTTCCCTATAAATAACGTGCTCATTGCTGTGGACGCTTCTGGCTCTGGAAGTCGATAACTTGTTAAACCGTTCAGGTATCCCCTCCCATGGTCGTATTCCACATGTCTGCAAACAAGAAGGAAATCAGTGACTCAAATGCCGGGGCCTGATGGACACTGTTGGTGGATATGTGAGCGGCTGGTGCCATGGGTTCTGCATTTATGCAGATAGATGGCTTGCTCTGCCTGCGAGGCCTGGCAGGGCCATGGATTTTCACAGCCCTCTGCCCTTTTTTTCTCAAAAATAGGTTGATTTTTTAAAAATATGTAGGTCTTTGAAGGCTTCCTCCATGTATAAAACTGTATTTTCATGTAACCAGAAGCAGGACAGAGAGGAAAAGAGACACAGAGAGAGGTGAGGAGGGTTGCAGGGAAGGCGGGGGCCAGGGGTCTTTCTTCGTGCTGTGCATGGCAGAGGTCAGCCTGGGAGGTCCGGTGGCATTTTCAGAGGCTTCGCCTTCTGCCGTGGTCAGTGCTGTGCTGCAGAGGGCTTTCTGTGAGGGTCTCTGGGTCACGTTAGCCAGAATGTCTTTTGGAAAGAACATCTGTCATCTCTGGAAAGAAAGATATGCAGAGACTTTTGAGGGGTCCAGGAGGCAGAATGTGGCTCTGGAGACCCCACAGCCTCTGGGAGGCAGCGCCCATTGCGGGGCAGCTGAGGAGCCTTGCGGGAGGGTCCCCAGGGGAACGGGCCTGGCTTCCAGGCAGCTCCGCCTGAGACAGGGTCCCCACGTGTGCTGGCCTCATGGGGAATCCCCGGCCCTGTCCCAAGCCTGCCTCTTAAACGGACCTTCTAGTCATGCTCCTGGAGCCTCCTCTTGCAGAGTCACTGTGGCCACACTTTGAGGAAGATAATTGGTGACTGGGCTTAGCAGAGTGACCCCAGGCCAGGTGGATCCCATTTTTTCCTGAGCGCTCTGGCCAGTGTGAGGGATGAGGGAAGGGGTGGGCTCAGAGCCAGGGGCCCGGGTCTGGTGGCCCTGCATGTGGGTGTGGAGGCCCCTTTCTGACCGCGTTAGAGCTTTGTGCGGCTTTTCCCTAGAGAGTGCCATGGCTCCCAGGCTATAATCATTTTGGGCAGTGGCCTTCAGGCCCCTCAGCTGACCCTCTCACATCTGATGGGCATGCCTCCAGTGGCCTCATTTCTCAGCCTCAGAGCAGTGAGGGGAGGGGACACCCTGGAGGCAGCCCCAGGCCCCTCCTATCCCTGTCACCTTGCAGAACCTCTGAGAGGAGAGAGGAGGTTGTTCTGGCTTTCACAAAAACCTCAGGAACCGCAGCTTTCAGCAAAGTGCGAAGGCCACAGGAGAGCGGTTCACCGTGCTGTCCCGCCCTTACTGACGATAAAGTAGAGAGAGGGCTGGATGTCGTTTTGCTGTGGCCTTGTCATGGTTAAGTGGATTAGTCATTCAGGGCTCGGTTTAGACCCTGAACTAAGAGTCTAAAGATGCGCCTTCCTATTCTGGATCTTTCAGATAATGATTCAACCACGCAAAATGTTCTAAAATAGATTCTCATTCTCCCAATTTAAAAGTGAAACAAAATAAACCAGGCTTTTTATGTTTACGTTTGCCTTTTTAGAAAAGAGTAGCCCCACATTTGGATACAGCCGTGTGCGTATCACAGTGTTTTGTTCAGTGAGGACCCACACGGGGACAGTGGTCTCATGGGGCGATAATGCTGTGTTCTTACCGCGCCTTTTCTAAGTGTAGCTGGGCTTGATGCACACACACTCTCCACTGTTCCAGCTGCCGTCAGGTTCAGCAGGTCACATGATGTGCGCGTGCGTGGCCGGGAGCAGCAAGCCGCACCACACAGCCTGGGTGTGCGGAGACTGTGCCAGCGAGTTTGTGTGACACACTCCGACGTTCGTACCGTGACCAGGTTGGCCGACAACATGGTTCTCAGAACCTATGCCTGGGATTGAGAGACTCGAGATTGATTTAGCTACTTGATATTTTATATACCTAGGAGCGTGTGTCAGAAATATTGAAACTCTAGAATTTAATGACTTTTTCTGAAGGTTCCAAAATACCCAGTGTGCCAAAGCAGTCTCTCATAAGAGATTGAAAGCTGATGGTAAAGTGTTAGAAGTCTGGTCTTTGCTAGTTTTTGGCCAGTCTGTACTGGAACAAGCCCTGAAGGCACAGAGTGAGTTAACCTGGTTGGAAGCATCGGAAACGCGTGTGGCACGTGGCCTGCGTGTGTCTCTGAGGCCCCTGGCAAGTTGACACTTCCCAGGGGAACTTACAATTCTTTGCCCTCTCATAGTAACATGTTTTCAGGAACAAGAGATCAACAGGAACCAACAATTCCACGTCACGGTTTTCTCTTGCTTTTGTGTACAGACTTGGACATTGGAATCACATTTTAAATTGTACTTAAAGAGGTGAAAATTTTAAAAGGTGATATTATAGCCTTCTGGAAGGGAAGCAAGTCTCATCACTAACATTTGCAACTATAATCCTAATGAAGTTTCATAAAATACAGGGGTGGGGAGACGTGGCTATGATTTCGAGAGGGGCGGCGGCTCCCAGGAGCCTTGCGGGAAGCTTGAGTTTGCCGTGTTCCCCGTAGGTGAACCCTGCTGTCTTGGTTTCACTTTTACTTAGTTTTCTTAAATCTCTGTAACTGAGGAGACAGTTAGAGCTGGTGCCGGCATATGCTGTGCCTCCCACATTGCACCTTTTCACGTGTTAACAGGAATCCTGCGTTTCAGGATAGGGGAGAACCGGTTCTTGTGGCAGAGGCCCCGAGGAGCAGCCTGGATTCACGGCCAGGAGCACTGACTCCGCAGTCCACATCTGTAAACCCGACCCCCAGGTCCAGGTCTGTAAAGTGAGCAGTGACAGGTACACCACCAGGCTCTAATTCTAATCACAGCTGGGGGATCCTGGGCGTGCAGCTCGTGTGTGGCGCTGCTCTCAGTTAAATGAGATGACCCCAGGAGTGGTGCTGATGCAGAGTGAACCTTTAGTAATCAGCTGTGAGTGATGTGTCTTATTGATAAATGCACTCCAGCATCCCTAGGTTTAAAAGGTGTTATTTGGAGAAGGAGATGTTTGAATTGATGGGAAATTTAGCATTCTGTTTTATTGATATAGATGTGATTGTATAGATGTATTTATTCTTTCTCATTTATTATTCGAAAAACTAATAAAAGGCAACTCACAGATATGACAACAGACATTCAAAGTAAAGCAATATCTACAAGATAAACCAGGAGCAGAAGGGACCTGTCAGCCTGAGCCGCCGTGTGCTTGAGATAAGCCAGGAATTTAGACTTGTGTCCGGCAGCCTGAAAAAAACATGGAGACAGAGGATCAATTAAGCTGACTCAGGTGCCCATTAGATAAAAGCAGATGCTGTAGTTTCTGAAGCACAACTGTACCTAATCACAGGCGATGAGGAGACCCCTGTGAGTGTTTACCAGGAGGCTGTAAAGCACGCAGGGACCAGAGGCTGCACACCAGCATCTCTGTAACCACGGCAACCAGCATCTTCCTCCCAGGCAGGGTGTCCCGAGACAGGCCGCACCAGAGGCCTGACATTTGGTGCAGTCATCTTTGGGGGGAATGGTAGTGTGGCACAGCACCTCCCTGATTAGAGGAAGGGGCAGCCCTCCCTGCACAGCACTGCCCTGCAGGCTCTGAGGGCTGGGTCCTGGCTGTGTCCCTGCAGTTCCCCAGAGCACAGCTTATGCCCCACACATTTCCCCATGCCATTCAGCTTTCCTTAGAGGGATAAGCAGTGTTTTCTTTAATTTCGAGAAAAAAATGTTTATTTTTGAATTATTTTTTTTTTTGGAAATATAAAATGCACTCATTTTATAACAGGATAAAAACAGTAATCCAACCTTCATGGGGTTTGCTGTAATCTTTCAGCTGGTTTTCCTGGGTCTCCAGCCCCTGGGATCATGGGTGCTGGGCATGTCCTGTGTTTAGGAAAAATGAGTGACTGACTTAGTTCCTGGGACGCTGTAACACACTGCCATAGATGGACAGCTACAAACAGTACCTTCACTTCTCACAGTGCTGCAGGCCACGAGTTCCAGATCCAGGGGCCGGAGGGTGTCTGGTGGGAACCTCTTCCCTGGCTTGTAGGAGACGCCTTCTCACTCTGTGCTCACGCCGGGGAGAGAGGGAGCTCCGCGCTCTTCTCATCTTATCAGGGAGGGGAGAGGAGCTCTGCGCTCTTCTCATCTTATCAGGGAGGAGAGAGGAGCTCTGCGCTCTTCTTGTCTTATGGTGGGGAGAAGAGCTCTGGGCTCTTGCTTGTCTGATGCGGGAGAGAGGGAGCTCTGGGGTCTTCTGGTTTGATGGGGGTGCTCATCCTGCCGTAGATTCTCCACCCACATGAATCCCATCCCACCTGAATCACTTCCCAAAGGCCACACCTCCTCATGCCATCCCACTGAGGGTTAGGTCTTCAGCATGTGAATTTAGGGGGAACATGAACACCTGCTCCATACAGCGACTTTCTGAGAATGAACATGGGAGCCATTCCACATTAGGTGGGATGTTTGCTGGACACAGGGTATGTTCCACATTAGGTGGGATGTTTGTTGGACACAGCGCTCGTTCCACATTAGGTGGGAAGTTTGCTGGACATGGGTGCTATTCCACATTAGGTATGATGGTTGCTTTGGGGTTCTGGTAAGATATGCTTGTATTACAGACATTTCCTATATTTCTAGCTTGTGAAGGTTTTTTATCCAGAGTCTGTTTTGAGTTTTATGTTTTTGGGGACATCTGAGTTATTTTTTCCTCCCTTGATTTATCAATGAGACAGTCCCGTTTTCCAATGCTGAGTCATTCTTCCATTCTACTGGATTTGATTGACAAATACCTTAATTAGAATGTTTGTATCTTCATAAGTGTGGTTGTTATGAAGTAGAGAGGATTGATGGTGTCTTAAGCTTGACCAGCTATGAAAGAATACAGATTAATCAGCACAGACTAGAAGAAGATGGTATGCGTGTTCCCAGATAACACACAGAGGTTAGTGCTGTGATCTTTTTATGAATGACAGTTGTTCATTATATATGTTAATTGTGAAATCAACAAGTAAATCTTATTTGTCTGAGAGCGGAAAGCTACTGTCATATTTAAAAGACATACATTTGTAGGAAGAGAAGCAAGTTTTTGATGACTTTTAATTTCCATAGAGGGTCTTTATTTTCTTTTTGGTGATTTTATTGCCAAATCTCTTCTATTAATCAATGTATATTAAAACTAGGATAAAATCTAGACTACCTAGAGCATTGGCTGGAGATGGGTGAGGGAGGGTCCCGCAAAATTAGCTGCTAGATACAAACTTCTGTGATATTACAGTTAAGTAACTTGTCTTCCCTGAGTGGTTTAAAGAGGAGTGTGAGGTTAAGAGTCAACCAAATAATTGAAAGACGGGGCCGCAGCAGTGCGTACAGTACTGTCTGATGTTTTTTCTTGGCCCACACTTATTTACCATAACGTGTATGTGTTAGAGAACTGAGCTGGTGTCGGCTTGCCCAACACAGGGCAGCCAGATGCTCACACAGAAGTTTTGGCAGTGAAGTAAAAGAAGGCGTTTATTTCACAGTGCTAAGCAAGGGGACCAGGCAGCTGCTGCTCTAATCCTGGCCTCCCCAATGGCTGAAGGCAAGGATTTTTAAAGGCAGGGGTGCAGAAGCTACAGGCAACATCATAAATCCACCTATGGAGACCACACATTAGTTTAAGCTTAAAAGGTCAGGACGTCCTGTCGCAAGGGATCACGGGTCAGATGGATTCAGAGATCTTGTGACTTTCAGTTGGTTAATGAAGAGACTATTTGTTTAAAATTTTGGGGATTAGCAGAAAAATGTTAACCTGCTAGGAAGACTGATTTTCTCCAAGGCCGTTAGGAAGAGCAATCCTTGAAGTTCCATCTTCACTTCCCTCTAATCTGGGGTGGGGTGTGTGTGTGGGGTGGGTCCTTAGTCAGGGCCTGAGCCTGTGAAGGACAATTCAAGGGCAATGTCCAGAAGTGATCTTTAGTTTCCATAAGAAAGCACACATCTGGCCTTAGGTTCCTTGGCTATTGTTTTAGGTGATTACCTTCTTAACAAGCTACTTGACTACCCTGGAGCTGGCTAGATACCTGGAGTTTTTCTTGAAAGAACTTTGGAATTTTCCTTTACTTTCATGCATGGGGATTTGCAGGGGGCCTAAAAGTGGGGGAATTTCTGCTTCATTTCACCTTCTCTGTAGAAGATCATGATTAGAAAATTATGAAAAATAAATTCATCTTTCTATAAAACTAGGAAGCTAAGTTATAAAATTATATTGATCATTAATAGGAGAAGTCACTGTGAGAAATATATATGAATAAAATGATATATTTTTGCTTTTAGAAGAGGCTTAGGATGATACCTAATAGATTCATTTTCTGGAAGAAAAATTAAGTCCAATTTTATCAGAAACATATTTCTGGAACTGTGACTTTTGCCCAAATTATAAAGCTGGTTTAGAATTAAGGAGGGCCTGGACATAAACACTTTGATCACCAAGTCAGAATAAATATTACTCAGATTTTATTACAGTATTAAATTCTATTTTAGCCAGCATCACAAATGTCAGGAATTTATATTAATATTAATCATATGAACATAAGCAGTATAATTAAGAGTAATCTAAAACAGGATGTTTTTGGATTTTAAACAATATAATATTTGTAATGAACATTATACAACCGTTTTATACAGTCATGAAATCCATATTGGGAATTGATTAACCCTTTAGTTTTTTTTATTTTAAGTTCAGGGCTATAAGAGCAGTGTTGTGTCATAGACAAATGTGTATCGTGGGGATTTATTATACAGATTATTTCCTTATCCAGATACTAAGCCCGGTACCCATTAGTTACTTCTCCTGCTCCTCTCCCTCTTCCCCCTCCGCCCACCCTCCACCTCCCACAGGCTCCAATGTATGTTGTTCCCCTTTATGCGTCCATAAGTTCTCATCATTTAGCTCCTACTTATAAGAGAGAACATGAGGTATTTGTTTTCTTTCTGTTCGTTTGCTAAGGATAATGGCCTCCTGTTCCATCCATGTTCCTGCCAAGGACATGCTCTTGTTCTTTTTTATGGCTGCATAGTATTCCATGGTGTATATGTACCACATTTTCTCTAGCCAGTCTATCATTGATAGTCATTTAAGTTGATTCCATGCTTTTGCTATTATGAAAAGTGCTGCAATCAATAGTACCCAGTAATGGGATTGCTGGGTCAAATGGTAGTTCTATTTTTAGGTCTTTGAGGAATCACCAACCTGTCTTTCACAGTGGTTGAAATAATTTACCCTTCCACCAACAGTGTATAAGGATTCCTTTTTTTCTGCCACCTTGTCAACCTGTGTTATTTTTGAGTTTTTAATAATAGCCAGGAATTCGTATTAATGATAGTCAGAATGTATATTAATGTTAATCATATCGATAATGTAAGCAATGTATTCTAAAACATGACTTCAGATTGAATAAACTTGTATGAGTTTGTTTTCACACTGCTGTGAAGAACTGCCTGAGACTGGGTAATTTATAAAGGAAAGAGGTTTAACTGACTCATAGTTCAGCAGGGTTGGGGAGGCCTCAGGAAACCTACAGTCATGGCAGAAGGGGAAGCAGGTGTCTTAGAACATATGAGAGTGCCAAAAAAAACTGCCATTTACAATATAAACCGTCAGATCTCGTGAGAATTCACTCACTATCATGAGAACAACGTGGGGGAAAGTGCCCCCATGATCCATCCCCTCCCCCAGGTCTCTCCTTCAGCACCTAAGGCTTACAATACAAAACGAGATTTGGGTGGGGATGTTTATAGACTCAATATCAAACTCTATTGATTAAACTGTGAATATGACTTTTAGTATCAAAGAGGGCTTTGATAAGATGATTCTGTTATTTTCTTTTTTCTCTATTCTTGTCACTGAAAAATATCTTTACCCAAGGATTTTAACACCTTAACGTATAAAGCTTTCCGAGATTTGACAGGTATTTTTTTTGTTGTTTTTTACTGTCATTGGTTACATAAAATTACAAGTCTAGACACTTACCCTGTGTAACTTTGCGGGGTTTTTTGTTTTGGTTTTGCTTTTTAACAAACATACGTCAGTATTTTCCAAGCTGCCTACGCAAAGCCTTTGGCCCCAAATCCTGTTTCAAAAATTAAAAAGCAGATTCAGGACATAGTCTTAGAAAAAGCAAAGCAAAGCAAAGCTAAGGACCCAGGCAGCTGTCAGAGTCCATCTTTTTTTGTTTGTTTGTTTGTTTGTTTGTTTGTGGAATCTTGCTCTGTCACCCAGGCTGGAGTTCAGTGGCGCGATCTCAGCTCACCGCAACCTCCCCAGGTTCAAGCGATTCTCTTTCTTCAGCCTCCTGAGTAGTTGGGACTGTAGGCGCACATCACCACGCCTGGCTAATTTTTGTATTTTTAGTAGAGATGGGGTTTCACCATGTTGGCCAGGATGGTCTCAATCTCCTGACCTTGTAATCTGCCCACCTCAGCCTCCCAAAGTGCTGGGACTATAGGCACGAGCTGCTGGGCCCAGCCAGAGTCCATTTTTTCTTAGAGGAAAGAGCCTTTTAAAGTGCACCAGTGGAGAAGTGGAAATGGTTTTTATGAACCATGTAGAGACAGTTACTTACAAATTTCTCACCTTAGATCCTGGAAAGGAGTTTTTTGTTTTTTTGGTTTTTGGTTTTTTGCCCATTTCTTAAGAAGCGCTAGACTCTGAAAAGGAGCCTGAGGTGTTTGAAGAAACAGAACATGGCACGTCTGAGGGGACCGCATTCCCAGGGTTATTCTCCTCACTGCCTTGAGGCGTCCTTTCCAGGAACTGCAGGATGGGTACTAAGCCTTTGTTTTAAAAAAGCCAAACCTCTCCATAGATCCCTAAGCTTAGTAATGCAGGCAGTGGCCACTTTTGTGGCAGTATGAGCTGCTGGTATTTCTGATGGAAAAACACAAAGATGAAAAAACAAAGAAATCTCTGTTGAGCACGGGGGATTGGCGGGAATCATTGCAGGGAAAGTTGCCAGACATTCTAATCACAAGCAATCATTTTTCGAAGTTAAGAAATGAGATTTAAACTGCTTTACAGTTTGCGTCTTGCCACAGACTGTAGAATCAATAGGCTGGATCCTCCAAAAATCAAACCTCATTCACGTCAAGAAGCTCATCCTCTTCCTGTGCTCAAGATACTTTTCCCAGCCTGCTCACAAAAAAATCCACGGAAGTGATTTGAGACTCCCCTTGCTTTCCTCTTGCTTTCATTGGAAGCTGCCAGGAAAAAGCAGTGAGGAATCTGGATTGCGCTGTGCCAAGGTGGGGACTTGCCTTTGAAGACCCCTGAGTTCTGCCGCTCCTTAGGCACCTGTGTTGGCTTGACCCCAGGTCTTGCCTCAATTTCCAGCCTTCCCATTTACCAGCGAATAGAGTTCAAACCTCTTAGAAAACTTCACCTTCTATCAGCCACGAGGCGGAGCTTGTACATCAGGTGTCCCAAGGCTTGTCCACAGCAGACGCCCCTGGAAGTGAGGGGAGCAGAACTACAGCCTCCTGCGGCAGCAGCAGCCCTGGACAGAAGTCTGGCTCCAAACAGGCCGGGGGTGGACGCCCTCGTCGTCATCAGGCCGGCTTTGCATAATCAAAGCTTCCTTAGTGAGAGTCAGGGAAGAAAACATGGCTAGCACCAAATACAGGGCCTGATGGTGGACAGCGCAGGGCGCTGACGACTCGTGCCTGGTGCACCGCAGACCGTGACTCTGAACGTGCGGCTACGCTCGGTCAAGACGTCTTTCTCCATATTTGCAAATTGAATGTGGATTCCCACAGCCCTGTGCCTGAAGAGAGTGAAGAACCACCCAAAGCCAGCTCCTGACGCTGCCAAACGCGGAGGCCGGGAAGCAGGAGGGCACGGGGCATATGGACGGTGCCGATGCACGTGAATCCCAGGCCTGGCTGCTCTCCACATGGAAGTTTTTAAATGTAGTGACCTTAAGTGATGAAGAGTAAATGCTCAAAACAAACGAAGAGATTTGATGGCGGCTATCATGTGCCGGAGGTACTCTCTCTGCAGCTGCTTCAGCCTGTGTGTAGTACGTCTGGAGCACTGGAATTCTGCCTCTCAATATGGTGCCAGCCAGTGAGCTAGCTCAGGCCGCAATCCCAGAATGGCTCAGACAACAGGAACCCATGTTCTTACAGTTCTGGGGGTGCAGATTTGAGGACAAGGGCCTGCAGCCCCGTTGGTTTCTCCTGAGGCCCCTCTTTCCGGCTTCTGGCGTAGCCTCTTCCCTGCACACTGGGCCTCCCCACTGTGCACGTGTGGGCAGAACCCTGGCATCTCTTCCCCTTGTTACAGAGATGCCAGTCTTGTTGGATTAGGGTTCACTCAAGACCTCATTTAACCTGGGTTATTTCTTTCTAAGCCATCTCCAAACTAGAGTCACTTTGGGCTGGGGCACCAATGTATGGATTTGATGTGTGCGTATTTCAGTTTATAGCACCCACCAAACCACAGAAGCTGCCCAGAGCTGATGTCATGCAGTCACTGAGGCCACAGGACACTGTCCCATTGCTGCAGGGACCCTCTCACTCTCTGAGCAGTCACCTGAGGCTGGCCCACACCATTTTCTTATTCTATGCCCTGCAGCAAAAACATTTAATTGACTACAGTGGGTGATTCCTAAAGGTATATTTGACTCAGAAAAAAATGCATCAGTAAAACACCGTTTGAATGTTTCCAGTATTCAGAGCCCAGGTCACTATCTTTCTAAAATGATTGGCGTCTGAAATAAGAACCCTGGCTGTAGCCTGCAACCATGCTCTTTCTACTGTATAAACTTCCCTAATCAAATACTTTTTCATAAAATCATGTGTTTTTGGAAATGAAAAGTTATGATCTGGTTCCCAGCTCTCTCTTTTTATTTTTTTCTTTTAAGTCAAAGTCTCGCTCTTGCCCAGGCTGGAGTGCAGTGGCACGGTCCTGGCTTACTGCACCCTCTGCCTCCCGGGTTCAAGCGGCTGTCACGCTTCAGCCTCCTGAGTAGCTGAGATTGCTGGCATGTGCTGCCAGGCCAGTCCCAAACTCCTGGTCTCAAGCAATCCACCTTCCTTAGGCTCTCAACATGCCACGATTACAGGCATGAGATGCAGCGTGAGGCCCTCTCTAGGTGCAACATTTTAGAGGGCATCACCTTATCACACTCACGCTGTGCCGCTGACACCAGGACAGGCAGCTCTCAATCCCTCTGTGGCATGAATCCAGCAGACCGAGCTTGAGAACAGATTTGAGGGAGATGGGGTGTCTCCCGGCTCGCTGGTGCTCAGCTTCGGAAAGCACAGCTCCTGGGAGGCTTTCCTGAATGCCCCGAGTCCCCTGCTGGTTCTCTAAACATCGCAGGAGCCTGGGTCACCCCGGGTGCTACTCAGGGAGGCCTGGGTGTCCTGTCTGGACCCCAGTGACGATGCCATGGAGACGGGAAGCTCTGCACGCCCTGCCTGCCCACGTGCTTCCCCCGCTGTGGGGGATTTCTCCTTGGACCCGGCTTCTCCCGGTGGAACCTGTGCTTTCCACTCCGTGTGGCCAGGACATCTTGGGGAGCTTGTCTCACTCACGGCCATTGGCCCTCAGGTCCACGGGGCCCCGAAAGTGCTCTTAATAGAGCAGGCTGGGGCAGCTGGCAAGCAGTGAGGGACACGGATAGCCCATCAGAAGCCCAGAAAGACGCTGAGGAGTTCAACTGTGAATAAAGAGCTGAGTGACATTCCCGACGAATTCTGTCTTAAGTAGAACGTCGCATACCACCTCTCAGGTCTGGAAAAACCTTTTCTGAAGCCACGGTTCAGTCTGCAGCGGGGCCTCCTCTTCCTGTTGATTTACTAGTCCTGGTGGGAAGCGTTCACCCCGCCTGGCCCCCTGGCTGATTATGCGTCCTTCCGGTTGATGGAACTTCTGAAATAGCTTTGGAAGTCCTGGTGTTTCCTCAGGGGATGACCATGCATTTCCTGGGTGTCTGCTGCTGGCCTCTTGCCTGGCCTGGCTGGGGGATGTGAATGCATGTGGCCTGCTGGTCTGCCTGTGAGACTGGGGTGTGCACAGGACTGGGGGGGCTCCCAGCCACCGGCGGCTGCCCCTCACTGCCCCTGTGTTCTCTGCCAACAGTTGTGCTTACCTTATGAAAGCAGGTCACTAAGCGCTGTCTCAGCTGAGGCTGCTGGGAGGAAATACTGTCGGCCAGGCAGCCTCCCCGGCAGACATTCCTTATCCCAGTTCCAGCGGCAGCATGTCCGTGATCAAGGTGCGGCAGGTGTGGAATCTGCGGAGGACAGTGTCCCAGGTCACAGATGATGCCCTCTCCTGTGTCCTCACATGGGGAAAGGGTGAGGGCTTCCCTGGTCCCCGTTATCCAGGGCACTAATCCCATTTGCAGGAGGCCCGCCCTCTCTACCTAGTCACCTCCCAAAGCCGTGTGAATTCACCGTGTGAATCTTAGGGACACAAACGATCAGTCCATGGCATGTAGGAAACCCATAGATCACTAATCAGCGTGAAACCCAGGGAAGCAGGAGACATTTCATCAAGGGGAGAGTAACGCCACGTAGAAGCGTGACACACCACACGCCCCTATTATCATTTTAGGACCTTCGTAGAAAGGGAGTGGGATGGGGCCTGGTGCTGGTTTCGGGGTCGCACAGGTCCCAGGGGCTCTGTCATTACTATAAGTGTATTATTACTGTAAGTGTAGGGTTCTGTTACCCGCTCCAGTTTTCCGTGAGGGGATGAGTGGGGAGCTGGGGCATTTCCCTGAGGTCTCAGGGCTGGCATTTGGCGGAATGAGGCTTGAACTTGGGTACTGTGGGTCCTGAGCCGGCCTCACTGTCCTCTCCGCTGTGGAGGAACATGGCACATTTTCATAACATTTTGTGTTTTAAATGGTGTTTTTTTGCTATGTAAACACATAACACTGTGGCCATCAACTTAGTGAGAACCATCTCCCATTTCCATTACAAGGAAACCCAGATTCAGAGCGGAGGCAGCGCTGGGCTAGCCACGTTGTAGTGGGGAGCGGCGACCGGGCAGCAGGAAACTCTGGGCCTCAGCGCTTGTGGCCCCGTCACAGGCGTTCCTGGACCCGGAATTGCAGGGTGGGTGACAGTGCCACTGCTCCTGGGGAGGCCCCTCCCTTCCACCTGGAAGCCAGAAAAGGGCACACGCACCCGCTCCGTCCTCTTCCCCGGCTCTTCCCATCCCTCGGCCCCAAGGCTTGTTCCCAACAGTGGTCTGGCCCAGCAGTCTCGCTTCCCTTCCAACTCCCAGAACCAGCCCTGGTGCTCCTCCAAGGCCCTTGCACTCAATGTGCCTGCTCAGAGGCCTCCCGGGGCCCTGGCTCCGCCCTTCCTTCCCTCACTCAGCCGGGCCAGGAGCTGGCTCCCCTCCCCTCCCTCATTCAGCCAGGCTGGGAGCTGGCTCCCATGTTGTCCTCCTGTAGTTCTGGCCACCTTGTTCTTTTTAAATTCCCTGCCTTGGCCAAGCGTGGTGACTCACGCCTGTAATCCCAGCACTTTGGGAGGCTGAGGTGGGCAGATGATTTGAGGTCAGGCATTCGAGACCAGCCTGGCCAACAGAAGGGCCAACAAACCCGTCTGTACTAAAAATACAAAAATTAGCTAGGCAGGAGAATCACTCGAACCCAGGGCGGAAGTTGCAGTGAGCAGAGATCGCACCATTGCGCTCCGGCCTGTGCAACAGAGGGAGACTCTGTCTAAAATTAAATAAATGGTAAGTTCTCTGTCCTCTCCATTGAAGGTGTGGCAGGAATGTGGTTTGGTTTCCTTGGATCTGTGTTTGTTGAGTTCAGGGCTCTGCTGTGTGCCACCTGGAGAAGGCAGTTTCTACTGGGGAGGGACTGAGGAGCTTTTACATGGGGGCTGGGTCATGATTTCTAAAGCGGATGTGAGAGTGACAGGGAGGGCTCAACTGTGATTAGAGAAAGGTGTTGGTTTTAATTCAGTGTTGGGAGTTGAATACTTTTTAACTTAACTCATTTTTAAAATCCGTGACTAGATTTCCCGACAAAATCGAATTTGGGCTGAAGAAACGCATTTGGACCCCATTTATTTTAGGCTTGATAAAGATGACTTTGTGGGCACACTGATCAGGACTCTGGGATTCAACGCATCTGATGTTTAGAAGAAAGCCTATATTATTTAAAAAAAAAAAAAGAAAGAAAGAAAAATGTAATCCAAAATACTGGTGTTGTGGTCAGAAGGGATCTTTCTTATATGATTAATGGGAATTCAGACAGCCATAACCTTTATAAGAGATTACACCAATTCTAGAATATTGTGGCCATACTCAAAGACATGGGTAAATATTAGCAAAAATTTGGAATCAACCTTCAAGTTCTAACATAGAAGGATGAGAAAATGAGCTATGTACCAGAATTTGACAACAGAAATCATAGTTTTGAAGAATATTTAATAACATGAGTAAAGTACTTAACATATAAAAATTACTGAAAGCTATGACTCAAGGCCGAACACTAATGACATTTATACAAAAGCTTGATGTTTATGTTTAGATTTTAGATGATTTCTTGTTTCTTTATATTTTGAATTATATTTTCAAAAATTTCTGAAACAAATTCATATTCAGCTTACTGTAAACATTGTGGAAAAATTTACAAGCTTAATTTTGTTTAAGAATGGCTTGGAAAAATATATCTCAGTGTTTTGCTGTTTCTTAGATTATTTAGGAATGTCCATATTCTACCTACATATATAATTTTTTTGCCGTTAAATTGGAATTTTAGACAATCGTTTTTCACAAGAACTCTTTGGAAAGTGAATTTACATTTTCTTTAAGGATTTAAAGATCTTTAAGGTTCTGAGAGGTTGCCATACCGTTTTTGGTGTATATTAACTGAATAATAAAATTATGCATCATAAGGTGGTTCACCAATAAACTGAAGGGTTATACAGTAAACTTTTCTCTGAAGACAGAAAGTACCATACGTAAGCCATGAGTTCTGAGCATCACATGCCTCGTTACTTTAAACGTAATAGAAGGTAAGTCGGTAGGCTTAGTCAGCACATCCGTTAAACATGGAGAAAGTTCAAGAAAGGAACTGGATGGAGTGTTCCTGCACAGAGATCAGAAGGGAAGCTCGTGTTCCCCTGTGGCTTTGACAGATATTTGTGAATTATTTGGGTCTAGTGTAGGACATCTTTTGTAAAAGTGCCATACCAAGGTAAAATGTGACAGTACTTCCTTGAAGAGCTGAAAAGGGCAAATCTCACACCTGCTTGTTCTGTAAGCCTTGGTTTCACGGGGTTTTGGGCTGAGTGCAGCGGCCTCAGGGAAGTGGTCATGGCTGTTCCCTTGGCTATTGGAGTGGCTTTGCCAGGGCAGGAGGGGGCTTTCACTGTATGCCTATGTTCCTGGAGTCAGGACAGTTCTAGGCATGGGGAGAATGAGAGAAGGGAAGTTAGGCAGAGAACTGAAAAGCAAGGCAGGCTGGCCCTTCATGGAGACCTGGCCGGAGGAGGAGACACCAGGAACTGGGCGTGGGAGCTGCAGGCGGGCCGGGCACACCCAGGGTTCTGAAAAGCCACGGGGGCCGCCTCTCCTTCCTTTCCGGATTGCTCTTCATGT
Source organism: Saimiri boliviensis (assembly GCF_048565385.1). Classification (NCBI taxonomy): domain Eukaryota; kingdom Metazoa; phylum Chordata; class Mammalia; order Primates; family Cebidae; genus Saimiri; species Saimiri boliviensis. Next base: position 112,812,767 of record NC_133461.1, on the reverse strand, counting down.
TCTCATAGAGGCTTTCCCTGGGAGAAGCAGAACTACACAGGATAAAGACCGTTCTTCCTGAGGTTGGATTCATGCTCGCAGGACGGCATCCCCTGTGCGGGGGCCTCCAGGGTGTTGGGACTGCCGGCCACACCGGGGCCACGAGCTGCTTGAGTTAGTGCAGTCACCCCTCTCCAGCCACAGTTCTCTCTTTTATAAACTAGGGAAAACAGTCTCTCCCATTCCCTGCTGCTGTTCTCTGTAAAAAGTTGTTATGTGACATATCGTGTGCTGGAAAGGACAGAAAGGTTCCATGAACAGACATGAGTCGTGCACGGACACGTGGCGGTCCACACCAGGGCTTCTGTCTGAAATGGGCAATAGGAGAATTTCTCTAAAATCTCTGCATTCAGATTTTTAATTTACTGTTTCACCACTCTGAGTCTCTCTCCCCTTAATATCTTTATCAAACTCCCTGTTTTTGATTCCACAATTTCTTTCCAAAAAGCTAGAGACTTGATAGCACTATGATTAAGGAACTGCAAAAGGAACCCAGGTGTATGGTGGATTCCAGCAAGGCGCTTCAAGGTGAATCTCGTTGGCACTCAGGACTCTGAGCCCTGCGCTCTCCAGGCTGCCTGGGAGGGAGGTGTATTTGTGCAGGCAGCATCTGCTAGGCTTCAGAATCGGCCTCTCCTGCCCCAACCCATGCTCCCCACCATTTATCCCCCAGATGCTACACACTGGTCACTCTGAGCCATTGGGTGTCTTCATCCTGTTCTCTGTTCACTTAAACCCAGCCTCCCCAATAGTCAGCAGCACCCCTGTGCATAGGCATTGCTGCATTCCAGCCTGTGCAGTGCCGGGCCCTCCTGACCTGTGTACTCTTCCTCCTCACTGAGGGTCTGTGCAGTGCTGGGCCCTCCTGACCCGTCCACCCTTCCTCCTCACTGAGGGTCTGTGTGGTGCTGGGCCCCCCTGACTCATGCATCCTCCTCACTGAGGGTCTGTGCAGTGCTGGGCCCTCCTGACCTGTTCCTCTTTACTGAGGGTCTGTGCGGTGCTGAGCCCTTTCTGCCTCTGTTGCTAGCTCAGGTAGCTACAACACACAGAACTACATGCATGTTTGGTATTTGAATGGCATAGGAGATAAGGGAAGGCAAGGTAATTAGGCAGAAATTTGGAATACCTGGCTGAGACAATATTCCACCGAAAGTGCGTCCTGGTCCTGTTGTCACCACCAGCACCGCTTGTTCCCTGCAGCACGTACCTTTCCCCTGCACTCAGAATGTGAGGAATGATACTGAGTAAGTTAATGAGGGAAGTCACGGAAGAATAAAGATGAGGGAAAGGAAAGGAGGGGCACAGCTTCCAGCGGGTGCATTTTCACCGCCCTGCGCTGGAAAGGCACTTAGGAAGATAATGAATATAAACTCACACTATCTGGACACAGATGGAGAATGCGGCGGAGCATTCGAGTGGATGATTAAAGAGAAAAACAAATCAGGAGGTAAAATTACTGTTCATGGGCCAGGGGCTCGTGTAGTGAAGTTTAGTGGAATTGTGTTTTAGAAAGAATGCTGTGAGAAACCTAGAACTGTGAAGACGCTGAAGATGATGACGATCATACTGAGGCTTCTTTTTTCACTGAGGCTCCTGGACGCTCCTCCCCAGGCTGTGTCATGCTTTGACTCAATGTTATAAATGAATATTCCTGCTTTGTCTGTTCCCATCCTCCTGGCCACCTCCAGAAGCTACAGGAAATAAACACTCTTTCCATCCTGGTCCCTTTGCCACCCACAAATGCAAGAAGTTGCGTCGAGGAAAATGTTACATTCTGCTTGTGCTGTCCGTCCCTTGTGCTGTGAACAGGCGCTGTCAGCGGTTTTGCTGTCGGCTGAAGTAACCCACGCTGTAGGGTTTATCCAGTAAACATCCAGCCCACAGGAAAACCACAGACGCCCTGTGTTCATAGCACAAAGGAAGGAGAAACAAAAGCAGAAATGAATATTTACCTAGATGCAATTTCTCTGTATTTGTGGTGGCAAAGGGACCAGAATAGAAAGGGTATATTTCCCGTAGCTTCTGGAGGTGGCCAGGAGGATGAGGACAGACAAAGCAACCAGAAACACAGCTTCCCCCAGCCACCATCCAGAAACACAGCTTCCCCCAGCCACCATCCAGAAACACAGCTTCCCCCAGCCACCATCCAGAAACACAGCTTCCTCCAGCCACCATCCAGAAACACAGCTTCCCCTCAGCCACCATCCAGAAACACGGCTTCCCCTCAGCCACCATCCAGAAACACGGCTTCCCCCAGCCACCATCCAGAAACACAGCTTCCCCTCAGCCACCAACCAGAAACACAGCTTCCCCACAGCCACCATCCAGAAACACAGCTTCCCTCCAGCCACCAACCAGAAACACAGCTTCCCCTCAGCCACCATCCAGAAACACAGCTTTCCTCCAGCCACCATCCAGAAACACAGCTTCCCCTCAGCCACCATCCAGAAACACAGCTTCCCTCCAGCCACTATCCAGAAACACAGCTTCCCCCCAGCCACCATGCAGAAACACAGCTTTTCCTCAGCCACCATCCAGAAACACAGCTTCCCCCAGCCACTATCCAGAAACACAGCTTCCCCCCAGCCACCATCCAGAAACACAGCTTCCCCCAGCCACTATCCAGAAACACAGCTTCTCCAGCCACCATCCAGAAACACAGCTTCCCCTTAGCCACCATCCAGAAACACAGCTTCCCCCAGCCACCATCCAGAAACATAGCTTCCCCCCAGCCACCATCCAGAAACACAGCTTCCCCCAGCCACCATCCAGAAACACAGCTTCCCCCAGCCACCATCCAGAAACACAGCTTCCCCTCAGCCACCATCCAAAAACACAGCTTCCCCCCAGCCACCATCCAGAAACACAGCTTCCCCCAGCCACCATCCAGAAACACAGCTTCCCCCCAGCCACCATCCAGAAACACAGCTTCCCCCAGCCACCATCCAGAAACACAGCTTCCCCCAGCCACCATCCAGAAACACAGCTTCCCCCCAGCCACCATCCAGAAACACAGCTTCCCCTCAGCCACTTTACAGAGTAAACACAGCTTCCCCCAGCCACCATCCCTCCAGGGAGCCACTGTTTCGATTCCCCTCCAGTGGGTTATTAATTGTGTCTGGCTTAGTGGACTCTAGAGCTTGGGCTTGCTGCCTTCAGTTCTGCCCACCCAGTGTGGGGCCTGGGGACCTGACTCAGCCCATGTGGGGTGTCCTCATGCATCGACTCCACTGTGGTCTCCCCTCCTGTGGTTGTGCCCACTTCATCCATCACAGCCTCAACGGACCTCTCTCCCTCTCCCACTTTCCTTTCCTCCTCTTCTCTGGTTTGAAACTCTTACCAGTAATGCTGCTGTGAACATCATCTGCATATTGTTGGTGAATCTGTGGATGTGGGTAGCCCAGAGTGCCAGGCTGTAGAGCATGCCTGTGTCCCCTCTAACATGTCTGGGCAGACAGTTCACTCCACCCACCCACATACCACTGCCAGGCCAGGAAAGCACCTGCCCTGACCTCCAGAGCTGTGAGAGTAGGAAGCTACTTTTAAGAAGGGCTGAATTGAGTCCTTCGCCCATTTTCCTAGTGTGCTGTGTTCACATATTCCGGCTATGAGACGCTTTACAAACACAGGTTTCAAATACCTCCTGCTCTACAGGACGTCTTTTCATTCTCTTAAATGGAATCTTTGATGATCAGAGGTTCTTAAATTGTAATTCAGTCCTGTTCATCCATATTATCCTTTGTAGTTAGAACTTCTGTTAGGTTCTGGAAGTGTTACTGTGTGTATTTAGACCTGTAATATCTCTGGAACTGTGTGTGTGTGTGTGTGTGTGTGTGTGTGTGTGTGCAGGCGCACGCGCAGGGAGATGGGAGATCTACCTTCATTCCTTTTTCCAAGGGGTATCCAGTTGGTCCAGCACCAGCAACGGAAAGGACCACACGTCCCCCCATCCTGCAGTGCGGCTTTTTATTGCTCAAGCTCCCGGACGAGGATGAGCCTGCTTCAGGGCTGCGGACCTCCTTGTCAGACACCGAGCCAATTCCACACCTCGGCAATTAGTGTTAGCACTGTATCTTGCTCTTCCTTTCCTCCGATAATTCTTCCTCTTCAGAATTGGATTTATGTTCCAACCCTGCATTTCCAGATGAATTTTAAAATCTGTTTCTCGGATTTTAAAGAACAACGGATTGGGCTTTGATTAGAGATTTATGGAATATGTAAATTAATCTTTGGACATTTGACAGCCTTATATCCAGTCTTTCAAATACATTGACATAGTAGTTTCTTCTGTTTCTTTAGGCCCTCTGAAGTTTCTCCTAATGTTTCATAGTTTTCTGTGTATTTGTACATCTTCCTTAGATTTGTCATAGATATTTGTTATTTCCTCATGCTAATATAAATTTTATGTAAGTCAAAAAATGATGTTTGTTTAGAAATGAAACTTGAAATTGTAAAATAATTTACAGGTTTTTTACTGCTATTGTATGGAAATAAAATTTTAACTTTCATTCCAGTGATCTTACTATATGTATTATTTTTAACTTATTTTTTATGTAGACATTTTAGATTTTCTTCATTTAAGTTGGCTGCAAATGCTAGTTTTATTATCTTTCTTTTGAAATCCATACATTGAATTTCATTTAATGTTTTTCTCATCAAGATGATTATATAATTTTTATACTTTTTTTTTTTTTAAGACCGGATCTCACCCGGTGTTCCAGGCTAGAGTCCTGTGATGAGATTTGAGCTCACTACAGCTTTGAACTCCTAGCTCAGGCTCTCCTCCTGCCTCAGTCTCCCTAGTCACTGAGACTACAGGCAAGTTCGACCAACTCAGCTAATTGTTTTAGAGACATCTTACTATTCATGTTCTATTTTCCATCTATTTTGTATGCTTTTTTCTCCCTTTCTTGCATCCAGTTACAATGACCCAGATTTATCTTTTTTATTCCACATTTTCCTCTCTTGAGTTGTCACTTTCACTTTCAGTAGTTCCCTGAGGATTACCACAGTCATCTTTAGGCTGTTAGAAGCTCAGATAAATGGGTATTATTATCCCCTTCCAGAAAATGCCAAGACCTTGAAACCTTTTAACCGCTCTGATATCGTCCTGCTCTGTGTTTAGCTATAAATACTAATTCTGTACATATGTTTAAGGTCAGTAAGACATCAGTGCTATTGTTTTGTGTGGTTGGTTTTTAGATTTAGTGACCCACAGAGCACCTTTCTTTGCTGTTTGTTCTTTACTTATTTCCTTGTTTTTGTCTGGGATTCTTTTGCTTCTTCCTGAAGAACTCCCCTAATTTTTGCTTTAGTGTGGATCTCTTGGAAGAAAATTCTGTCAATTTTTGTTTGCCTAGAAATGTTTTCATTTTGGCTTTTGATCAAAAAGATGTTTTCTCAGCTTCAGACTGTAAGATGGCAGTTATCTATTTCAGCCTTTTAAAGCTGTCATTACACTATCTTCTGCCTTCCCTGCTTTTATTAGGAAGCCAGGGCATGGTATCATTGCTTAAATCTTACATTTCTTTGGCTTCTTAAGATATTTTCTCTTTGGTTTTTTAAAAGTTTTACCCTCCTGTCCTAGGCATGGTTTTGTGTCCTTATGGTCTGTTTAGAGGTGAAGGCTGAAGAGTCTTCTGAGAATCCAGGACTGTGCCAGATTTGTCCTTTATACTTAAAGTTTTCTTTGGGGCAGAGACAGGGATTGGTAATCGTTCCTTATTCCAATTAATCTACTGTGGCTTCTTGAAAATCCGAGAAGAGAAGGGTGGTGTCCATGCCCTGTTTACAGGATTAGACACAGCTCAGCTTGGGAGAAAGGAAAACAGAATTGATGAACGTAATGCTTTCTTCATTGTAGTAATGGACGTAGAAGTGAGATTGTACTTGTCAGACTCAAAAACATAGATGAGTTCTTAAAAACTGAAAAATTAAGGTTATGTGAGAATCCGACAAAGTAAATATCATTATTTGAAATATATTAGTTGAACATCACTTGTCAAACGCGTTTTTCTGACTTTAAAAGTAAGACAGACATGAAAAATATATATAGTATTACTTCCTGAGATGATCATTATTATTTTGATATAATTATTTCAGTTTTTTGTTATGTTTGCAGGCACATGCATGAAACATACATGCATATGTAATCAGTATGCTGTGTTTTTGATTAAATATTCCCCCTTTTTTTCTAATTAAAAATGATGTGAACATTTTTATATTTCAGTAAATGTTTTTCAGATAATCCCAGGTAGTGACTGGCTTATATCTCATGGATGCATTTTTATGCATTTAACCGTATCTCTGTAGGGAGGAAAACTTTTCCTCTGCTCTCTTTTCTTTTTTAGCTGGAGTCTGCCAATTAACCAATGAAAAATTAATAGGATGAAAGTTGTACACATTTTACTTGATGTTAATGTTTTTACATGTACAGTAAAAAATGAAAAGCTCCACGGTAGAAAGTGAAAAGCTCAGAGAAGCAGTGAGCCTCAGGGGCTCATAGGGCACTTTGATAAAGGGTGACACCATGCAGAGAAGTGACTGGAGAGAAGAAAAGGAAAATTTGGCTTTCGTGGTGGGAGCTCTGGGACGGTGGACGCGTGGAGAGGTGGATGGGAGGCGAGGGTTTTATTAGTAAGGCTTCTTTGCAGCGCCCCTCAGTGCAGGCTTTCCATCTCTGGGGATTCTGGTTGTTCTTTGCCTGGTGTGGGAGGTGAGGGGCACCTTCACGAGGGAAAATGTGTGCCGCTTTAGGGTAGAAAGGGGACGAGCAGAGAGCTCTTCCTGTGTCTGTGTTTTCTCTCTCACCTTCAGCTCAAAGCAGTCCTTAGGCCAAAGAGGCAAATCGTCACATGGTGTAGGCTCATATTCTCCATCCCTGTGACCGGACACTTAGGTTTTTCTGTTTTTACAAACTACTGTTTGTACTGTTGCAGTAAACTTATTTTTACGCAAGTCTTTGGCTTCGTTTCTCGTTATTCCATTGGAACAGACTTTTGGAAGTAAAATTACAGGGTCAAATAATGTAAACCTTTAAGGATCCTGAAACGTAAAGGCTAATTGTTTTTCTGGCTGTCAAAATAAATGTCAGTTCCCATAAAACACTTATAGTAGTTTTCTCACTTCAGCCCCACTAGCATTAAATTATAGTTCATTTTTAATGTTTTCCAAATTAGAAGATGACAATTATATTTCATTTTAGTTTATATTTTTCTGTTGCCTTGAGAGGCACAATATACATTCAAATATTGACTATGTTCCTTTTGTAAATTTTATTTGTAGACGTTTATCAATTTTGCTGTGAGAGTGTTAGTGATTTTCTTATTTTTTTTGAATATATATTGTTGATACTACTTTGTGACTTACAGAAACGTATTTGCAGTAAGACTTTTGTCTTTTTATTTCACAAATACCATTTTTAACATACATAAATTGTGACATAGTCTTAAATTTTCTACTAGAACACACCGTCACTAGAATGCAGAGTTCGACGGAATGCCTTGCCTCAGTGCAATGACAGTAAGTATTTAAATGGGATGAAACAGAGTCTCCAGAGCCATGAATGACTGGAAGACTTTTCCTTTCTTCTACTATTTGGTCATGGTGGAATAAGAAAATACATGTTCATGCCTCTCCCAGATGCTCTTTTTGGATGACTTAAAAATACAAATCAGTGAGTAGGCTGGTGGTTGCTCAAATGACTTCATGGAGGGTCCAGAAGGGGAAGTTTTGTGGTCGGGAAGGGAACTCTGGGGGTGCCTGCAGTGCCTCCTGGGATGCAGAGCTGGGGCTGGGGAGAAGTGGGTCTTCCATCTGTTGGTATCATCACTGTCTTAAATGTGCTTGCTGAGAATTAGCTTCCTCCCAGATGTCGAAGCTAATGGGTGTGTCTAAAACCAGGCGGGCCAAACCTATATTACGTGTTGTCTCTTAGTGGCTCCGTGCAGAAGTTTTGCTGTGTTCTTCCGCTGAACAGCCATTTATCTTGCACACTGTTTGCTTTGGAAACTGGAACTTGGGCAAATTAGCATCTTTTGCAACATATGGAAGCATGCACACTCAGTTTTCCCTCTCTGATGTATTTGGCACTGTTAATTCAAGGTGTTCTGTAGCAATTTAAAATGAAACTTAATTTCCTTTATTCATGCTTAAGATTCTTGTGAAAGACAGGGACTGATTTTGTCTCCAGAGCACTGCCTTTGAGGTGGCTTCTGCCCCTGCTCTGACCCACCCTGATGTAGCACACATGCACGTTTCTTCCTACAAAGGACCTGACTCGTCAGGTTCTAGACTAGGATCCATGTGGCAGGCAGCGTGGTTGCTTCCTCGTGGTCTGGGCAGAGGGTCAGCAGTCTCGATCTGAACATGCCTAGATAATTGAGGTCACGTTCTTCAGAAGGAAAAAAAATTGGCATCTGGCACTGGCTATGCCTAGATCATAACCTCCCTACCTGGAGCTATCAACACGGCTTGGTCAGGCTTCTGCACGTATTGCATGCCTCTTTCTGGTCACGGATCTCATTAGTGTAGAACATTGTACAGCTCGCTCTTTCTCTAAGCCAACCAGTCACGTGGATTATTAGACAAAACTCTTTCTCTGCCAGTGAATCCAGGAAGACATTCTTCCAACCAGCGTGGATGTATATGGTGCCCACCGAGTTAATTAACCTGTTTTTATCCTCTTTTTTCATTAGAGTAAAATTATCAACCAACATTAAGTGAAAGTCAAAACCAATATTTTGTAAACTTTTCACAGCCGTATCAGAATATGGATATAATGAGATCTAATTCATCAACATTAGGCTTTTCCTGCATTGCCATACCATTAACATTATTTTAATGTCATTAGCTCTGCTCAGTGGTTGGCATTCGCAGTCGTAACTCTCAGGAAACACGGCGTCATGTTTTGCGGATCCCATTTCATTGGTAAAATGTCACCATCTAAGGTCCTGATAAATGCATCTAGGACTTTCCTTGGAAAAAATATGACTGACATGAAAATGACTTCAAGTGCACTGGACTCCGCATAAGCCCCGTCTCCTCCTGCTTCGTAGGGGGTTTCATGTGTGCAGTGATCTTATTTCTAGTAATTTTCTTTTTTGTGTGTTTTCCTTTCAAAAATAACTTTATTGAAAGAAAGCAAGCATAAACAAGGGAAATGGGGAAGAAAAGAAACTAGCAAGCAGAAAAGAGAAATAAGAAACTAAAAATGTACATACGGTAGAAACGCACCAATATCAAACCAGATGGCTTCATGTGGATGTTACAAACACTGAATGCATCAGGATAATGTGAGAGGTAACTTTAAATGACTACGATGTCATCCAAGCAAGAGGGAAGAATCGCAAAGCAAATGATACCGATGTCGGGTTCGAAGAGATATTTCCCGCCGGGACTGAGTCGGTGAGCTCCCCCGCCCAGCAGAACTGCCGAGACCAGGCGTGGACATGTGCCAGGATTTGCCCCCACACGAACACACCAAGACACGATTTCGTCCAAATGTGCCCCTCTTCCACCTGATCAAAGTGGAGGTGTCACTCACTCTAACGCAGATTCCTGCAGATTGATTACTTCCCTTAGTAAAAGACAAGGCAGAGAAAATTGATCAGAATAAAACTGAGAGACTAAAATTTGTTTTTTATTTCCTTTCTGCTTGCTTTCTTGTTCTTTTCTTCTCTCATCACAATCACAAGAAAAGACAGAAACAGATTTGCCATCCAGGAAAACCCCGGTTGCCAGTTACTCTGCCACGGAGGAGGCTGGCCCCGCCTTCCAGTCCACTCTGCAGCCGAGGGTAGAGCTGCTTTTTCTCCAGGAGCTGGTCAGGATTTCCTGTCCTCACTGTGGCCAGGCACCCTCTGCAGTGGCCCCGTCCATCCCACCCTGAAGCAGGACTGTGGGCCTGACAGAGCCCAGGGGTGCCTTGGGAGTTAGGATTTCAGCGGCTGCTCTGCTGGTCACCCTCTAGAGTTTGCTACCTGGACCCAAAGTGTCCTCAGCCAACAGGAATCATGTCTCTCTTCCTACTGTTTCTCCTCACTGCAGCCCCTCACCTTAAAGTCGGTGGCTTCTCCTTCCCCGACCTTGTCCCTCTCCCCCTCCCTTCCTGCTCCTTCCCATTTATCCCTCTCAGGCCTCTGCCTGGGCCCCAGCCCCCTCCAGCACCCCTCAGCCTGGCCACTGCCTTCTTCAGAAGGGCTGTCCCCAACCCTGCCTAGGTCCTGTCCCTGAGTGTCCCTGGGGCAGGGGCTGGCTGGGTCCCCACATCCCCTGTGTCTCCTCTGCCCAGCACACACCAGTTTCTTGGAGCGCTTGCTGGATGAGTGAACAGATGCGTGAATGAATCGTCACTCCCAGACTTGCCGCTTCTGATTTTGACCGCACCCCGTCTTCCTGGAAGGGGTGGTTTCCACAGGCTTTCCTTGGCTCTCTGGAATGTCCCATGGCTTCCTGAGGGGCACTTAGGTTGGGGGTCTCCCGGGAGGTCTCTGAGTGAAGCTCTTGCCAGGGGGCTGCTGGCTGGGATCTTCACCAGCCCACCGGCTTCCCTGGGTGTCTTTTAGCAACTTTAGAAAATTCATTCTAGAAATCTCTGAGGGAAGGCAGCCCAGCTCCCATCTTATCTGGCTGCAGTTTCGCTCTGTGGTGAATGTGGCCACAGGAGCTCTGACCGCAGTGCTGCCAGAGGCAGTGGCCGGGGGTCCGTGTCACACCCAGGCCCAGCCGTGAGGCTCAGCACGTGGACGGTGACTACCCCACTGACCAGCATCTTCCATGCTGTGAAGATTCTGTGTTTGGAGCCATTTTTAAATTCAGGAATCTCTGCTAGTATCCTGCAAGTTCCCCACTGTCAGTGAGCTCCACGAGGACTCTGACCCCTGTGAACTCCCTGGTGGCTGTGAGAGCCCCGACCTCAGGCTTCAGGAAACGCCCGTGCTGACCCCGGCCGACCCGCGCCGACCCCCGCCCTGTCGCTCCTGCGCTATGGGAGCAGCCCCTTCAGTTAACCTGAAACCCAGGACCTGGGAGGTCTCCTTCTTCTCAGTTTGGTGCTGCTACCCAAGGAGAGCCAAAGCTGCTCCTGACGAGAGGATGGGAGCTGCAGGAGCCCCGGACCCCCAACAAGAGGAGGACAAGTGGCGGTGGCCTCACTCTGGGTGCCCCTGGATTTGGCTGTGTGTGGTGGCACACATGGGTGCCCCTGCCAGACCTCACACAGTACTAGGCTGCACGTCACATCTCCACCTCACCTGCCTAGGTGGCGCAGCTCATCACGCCGGGAGTCAGACGTCATTAGGAGTGGACTCAACTCCCTGAGGTCCTGGCCACATTCTAGCTCAGCACCCAGCCTAGCACCCCAGCTCAGCACTCAGCCTAGCACCCCAGCTCAGCACCCAGCTCAGTCCCCAGCTCCTGGGGGACTGGGGACTGAGGGAGATTGGTAGAAGGATCCTGGCTTCCTTGTGAAGATGAGGAGGCTGACTCAGGAAGGTCCTGCTGTTCACTGGGGGTTCCGTCGGTCCATCCTTTAGCTCCTCGTCTGTGCGTAACTCTCCACTTTCCCATCTCCTCCCTGAGTCCCGTCCGAGTTTTAGGAGGGAGCCTCTGGGGGACTCAGTGGTGTCAGTTAGTTACAGAAGTTTTGATAGACCAAAGTTGGTTTATCCTTTGGTCTTTCCTAGGCTTGTGGATTTACTGGTGACCACGGGAAAAAGTTCTCTGTTTAACTGTGAACAGCCTGTGGGTTCAGGGCCCCGTGTAGGAGGCAGTTCACTGAGCATTCACATGGTTCCCCAGACACCCCGGAGGATGTCCTCTCATGGCACAGACGAGGGCTGTGGCGTCTGGAGACGGCCCGCACAGTCATTTCCATGGATGCTGTTCCAGTGACAACGGCACACCTCCAGATGGGAGGGTCAAGGGCTCCGCCCTCGGGGAGTTTGTCTTGTCGAGAGCTCGTCCTATTTAAGGATACATGCTAGGAATGGTAGAATCATAATTAGAAACCAAATTTTGCAATATTTTTTATTCCCTTTCAGTCTAAAGTTTTCAGTCCCATCTCCCAACCCCAGGAGGCCCATCTTAGTTTCAGACTAATTTATGTGGATGTTTCAGAGCTGTTCAGGCCGCGCTCTGAGCAAGACCAGCAGACAGCGCCGTGTTTGTCTTGGGGCTGTTCTCAGCTGCACATCCTCTTTGGCAAATGTACAATAGAAAGGCAAGTCTAAAAGTCTAATGAAAGGAATAATAGGCTCTTAATGAAGGTAGCACATAGCGACCTGATAGGAGAATATCTGCCACCCACCTATACATGGAGCTTCGTACTTTGAAAAACATTTTCAACACAAGGTCGTCTTGGGGTCGGAGGGTGGCGGCGAGGGTGCGCCTGTCCACTGAGCACAATGCATGTCCCAGGCACTGTCCCAGGCACTTCCTGCATTCCATCTTGTGTCGTCTTCTGGGCACCTCGTGTAAATCAGCAGTTACCATCCACACTGTTCACCATGGCTTCAAGAGCGTCGGGAGTGACACAGGAGACAGATTCCAGTTTCACAGAGGAGGATCCTGGGCGCCAGAGAGATTAAATCACGGCTAACCCAAGCTCATGACGCTGTGTGGCCAGGAGCTGCACCTCACGGGTTAGTGTTTCTCATAGGCCATGCTGCTGCATCTTTATAGCTGTTTATATAAGGCTCATGTAAATCAAGCATATTTGGTCAGCCTAAATTTGCCAGTTTGAATAGGCTACGTAATGATTTTTTGTGGACAGTATAACTGTTTGAAGCAAAAAGAGGCAATGTAAAAAATGGGCATTACGGTGCTGCACTACACTGAGGAAGCAGCAGACATCATTCATCTTGTGTGTACATGTATCTCTGTGTGTATATGTGCACGTGTGGGTACGCATATCTGTGTATATGTGCGTGTGTGTACCTGTATTTGTGTATATGTGCATGTGTGTATATGTATCTGTGTGTGTACGCGTATCTGTATGTGTGTGTACACATATCTATGTGTGTGCATGTGTGTATGCATATCTGTGTATGTGGATGTGAGTGTACACATTATGTATATGTGTATACATATATCTGTGTATGTGTGTGTATGTATGTATATCTTTATGTACATGTGTGTATGCATATCTGTGCATGTGCATGTGTGTGTATCTTTGTGTATATGTATCTGTATGTATGTATGTACGTGTATCTATATATGTGCATGTGTGTGCACATGTATCTGTGTGTATATGTGCATGTGTGTATGCATATCTGCATATCTGTGTGTGTGTATGTATATACACATGTAATCTATTTCCCTCAGAATGCAGTGTGTATAGAGAGGTTTTCTTGACTTTCATTTAAGAATGCCAACTTTTACTATATACTTAATATATGATTAGTGTCATGATACCTTGGATCATTGGGGGTTATTACTATAATTATTCCTTTCCAGTGATGTGTGTGTGAGTAGCTTTCTAAAGATAATATTTTCATATATAGAAATTGCTTTCTTTTCATGGCTTTGGACAGTGCCCGCGAAATGACTGGTTTATGTGGAAGCCCTCTATCGTGCCAGATTGTTTGAACCTGCAGACAGCCGTTATGCTTGGTGTTCACTGCATGATGCCACCCCCAGCAGCTTTGCCCTTTGTGGGCTGCACGCCCAGAGCCATGCAGGTCCTGGTGGCTGCAAGTCATACAGACCCCTTGAAGTCTCGTCCACAGTTCCGTCCACATTGTCAACTGCACAGTTTATTTTCTTGTGGGATCCCGTTAGTGGGAATATTCTCATTTTCCAAAGGCCGTGCTTAGAGGGTCAGGTCTGGCCAGTGGAACTGAAAATGACTAAAATCAAAGGAAAGTTGCACGGACTGACCCTCTTCAAAGGTACAGAACTTTGTATACATATTCTCTTCATCTCCCTGAACTTCTACAGAGATGAAAACACTTTCATGTTAACCTTGATGTCGGTGAGTTTTCCCTGGGAGCCACGCTGTTCTGTTACCCTTGATGAGGGAAGACAGTAGACCTGGCTGTCTTACACCTTTAGAGGATTTGTGTGATTCTTGGAAAGATGTCTGATAAAAAATAGAGAAAGGTTGAGGTCCCTGCGTTTAGTCAAAGCTGTTATAAATTTGAGCAATTGTTGTTTTGGTTCTTGTTCCATCTATGAAATCAAATTACTACCTTATCTGTCTCCAGAGTCTCCTGTTGTTTAATCCTTTAAGGAAACTTGTGATTAAACAACGTAAGAAGAGGTATCAGGAATGATGATTTTGATTTGCAAGAAATCGTTGACTTTCAGGACCGGTTTATTCTGTGAGATCAAACCTGCGTCCCAGAGCCCAGGTGACTGAGATGTTTCACAAGTTGTCAGTTAATATGCAGTTATCAAAGTTTGTTACGTACAGAAAAATGCACTTGGTTTACGGAGACACTGGATTTTTAGTTGTTAGAGTTTTTACTAAGACATGTACTAATTAAACAGCTCATGAACCAGCGCACTCTTACGCATATTTAATTTTCCTATCTAGACTTGTATGACAGAGAGAATACCTACATTTATCAGAAGTATCTCAGAATGGAAATACTGGGGTACTGTGGTTATTTTGTATGCTTTTTCATTCTGCACACAGCTGGTGAAGTTATATGGAATTAGAGGCTATATGATTTCAATCATACATTGAAAAATACTAGTGAAGGATTCGAGGAATGAAAGAAAACTTGCTCTGCGTCCATTGATTGATTACTTGGAACAAGGTTGATCACAGCCACGCATGGGTGTCTGTCTCGAGGCCCCCAGCCCCTGAAGCAGGTGTGTGTCCCCGCCTTAGAATGCTGCTCTTACCTCCCTGTGAGATTAGAACAAAATTTGAAATAGGCATCGCCTGAAAGTCCCTGACGTTGTGGAGCTGACCGTAAGTGCGAGGACGCAGCGTCACCCACGTACCGTCTGTGTTGACGGGCATCCGAAACCAGCCCCGCTGTGCGTCACAGGCCAGCTTCCGGCTTCCACAGCCCAGGAGCTGACGCTGCCAGCCCAGTGGGTTCCGAATTGCTCCGAATCACTGTGCGCTACTTGGCAGAGTGAAACACAGGTGACTACTTAGAAGTGGGCGGTTCACAGTAGAAAACACCCATATAAAGAGCATAGTTTTTCACCTTGCTGGGGACCTGAGCATGGCGCCCTGGCTTTGACGTGCCCTCAGCAGTCAGTGATTGACAGGTCTTGCACCTGCTTCTCTGGGTCCTCCTCCTCCTCGAGAGTATGAGTGAAGCCCCACCCCGAATTTGGGGCAAGGAAGGGCTGGTCTTGGCCTTAAGGCTTTCTGTGATGTGGGCACGGGTGCATGTGTGCACGGGTGCATAATTTTCTCCAGCCTTGGAGATGCTTTTCATTCAGTGAGGGGAATCTTTTGTGGTGAGGTCTTTGACTGTGGTAGAGAAGGACATGGGCCATGTGTTCTTGATTTGAATGCCTTTATCTCTTGCTCATTATTTTGCCAGTTTTAGGGCAGCAACTTAGTTCCGTATATAGACCTTAGAAGAGATGGTTGCTCTCCACCAGCCCCATCCATTTTTACTTAAATGTGTGTGTAAGGACGCTGACTCCAGGACAGTGTGGACCCTAACGTCAGTGTGGTGCAGGTCACAAACCACAAAGCCCCTCCAGGGGTGACTGGCTCCTTCCATGCAAAGCCTGGCAAGGATGGTTTTTTCCACCAGCTCGAAGACTAGCGCATGATTCTGCCTCCAGTTTGATTGTTTTTGTTGTTTAAATCCAAGCATAGCAATCAGGTAAGTAACTAAAGACTGGCAATCACTCGTGTTTTTCACCTAAGGAATTATTTTACCCCGTGTTAGTGGCAAAAATAGCCACCAAGATGTTGGTGGATGTATTTCAAATTGGATAGTATTCTAATGCATTTGTTTATATCCAATTTGTTCCTGAAAGTATTTTAAAAATTTATAAGATACTTTGCCTGTTGCCAGCAGGTTTACTTTTATGGCAGTTATTACTATATCGTCACAGTAGTCACCAATAGAAAAAGGTCTTCGTTTATTAACAGTTTGCGTGACGTGAGCTTGTAAACACACAGCTGCCTCCCACTGTGCAGAGATTTCTCTGTGGATGGCATGGATGGAACCATCAGCTGATTGTAAATACACAAGCTGACTGCCGCCGGCCCAGGGCCTGGCAGGGAACAGGCATGAACTGGGTGTTGCAGGGGCAGGAAAGGAAATGGTGAGTAGAAAGGCGGGCTTAAAGTTTTACAGGCAGGTGGGAGATTTCCCTGAGCTTCTCAACTTACTGATCAAAGATTCTGTCTGTAACAGAGATCAGAAGAGTTAAATGCTGCCAGAATGCTCAGCCATCTTGCAAACTGCCCTAAGAGTGACAGACAAATTCTGTTAGGGTGTGTGGGGACCAGCACAGGGAAAAGACCTCCCAGCAGACGCACACTCAAATTTCAGGTCAGAAAACTGCGCCTTCCCAAACTCTGCTCCACAGAATGAGCCAACACGACTAGGCCCTGGAGTCACACAGGGTGGGGTTTGGACACCTGTAGGGAAACGGACCATCCTGGGGCTCACACCTGGCACCTGTGTCTCTGCGTCAGGGCGCTGTGGGCCGGCCTCGCGGAGCCGCCCGGTGCAGCTGAAGCCTCCTCTGGGGGCCGTGCTGCACCCACTGTGCTCCTGGAGGCCTACTGGGGATAGACAGGCCACACTGGTACCTCTCAGTGGCTTCCTGTGTTCACGGCCTGCAGGTGCCTCTGGAGCACAAGCTCCAGTGAGACGTGGTTCTCACCCTTGGGGCTTAGGGCGTAGACAAGCGGTGGGTGTGTGAAGCCGGGTGTGCATCAGTCACCAAAGGCCTGCTTGCTAGAATGTAGATGCCTGGGCCTCCCCAAGATGCCCTGGCCTGGCTGGCAGTGGAGCCAGGAACCTGTGTTTGCTGCAGAAGTTCCAGCTGATTCTCATCCTAAGCCCCCATGGGGCAGACTGCGCTGGAGTCTACAGAGGGAAGAAGCCCTCCTGGGAGCAGGGCGGCCGTACTGCAGAGCTCGGAGGCCAGGGAGGCCCAGTTCATCCATTTTGAATGAAGAGCGTCGTTATTCATTTATTCATGTAGCAAATATTTGCCAGTGTTTACCATGCACCGTGTCTGCCTGGGTGCCTCTTACTCCATTCAATGTTTGTTTCCGGCCGGCGTGAACTGAGCAGCGGCTGGAACAACACACTGATGGTGGAGACATCTTCGGTGCAGCAGAAAAGAATATTGTTTTCAACAGGAAAACGCATCCGTTAAAGCAGTCTGTTTCCACCTGCGCAAGAGATGTCCGCAACTCCCTGCTAGCATCCCTAGGAACAGAGACCATAAATACAGAGAAAATGAAGCAGGTTTTAAAATTATCAAAATACAAACTGTCCAGTAATCTCGTAATAATTAGTGAGGTGCAGAATGACGGGAAGTGTGAGTGTACACACATTTAAGTTCCAGCTTAGGGCTTAGAAGGCTGAGTGTTCTGTGGATACATTTTTATTTCATGATGTTAGTTCCATAATATCGTTGAGTACTCAGATGGCCCCAGGGAGTGACTGGGAAGGTTCAGCGCTGGAGGCTGCCTTCTTGCATTGTGCTGTGCTGTGGCCGTCGGATGGTCCCGCCCTGATCTCTGGAGGTCGCTGGTGCCACATTCGGGCCCCTGTGGCACCAGAAGAGGGTGCTGGGGTGGGGTCTATGATGGCTTGCCCTCTGTCTCCTCAGCTGAGGGGGCTCCCATCTGGGGCGGAATGTCAGAGCTTGGCAGAAGGCACCTGTGAGGCCTCCCAGGAGCCCCAACCATCCGGGAGCCTTGGTGTTCCATTGAGACTCTGAGGAGAGGCCCTGGAGTATGAACGCAGAGTCCTCGGCTGGTAAGAGGCTCAGAGCTGTGGTGCATGGGGGTGACTGTGTGTCTTGTCCCCTCCTCCTGTCCTCTGTGGACAGGACACATGGGCACTGAAGCCACTGCTAGCATGGGAGGCCACTGATGCATCTATGTCAGGGAAAAATTGATGATGGCAGACCGGCCCCTAGCCATTGCCCTAGCCTCCTGGGAGTCTCCTGTGAGATGCTGAACTCTCAGATGGGGCAACCGGCTATGCTGCACCTCCCGCCCGCCTGGGAGTCTCCTGTGGGATATTGAACTCTCAGACAGGGTGACATCGGCTGTGCTGCACCTCCCGCCCGCCTGGGAGTCTCCTGTGGGATATTGAACTCTCAGACAGGGTGACATCGGCTGTGCTGCACCTCCCGCCCGCCTGGGAGTCTCCTGTGGGATATTGAACTCTCAGACAGGGTGTCATCGGCTGTGCTGCACCTCCCGCCCGCCTGGGAGTCTCCTGTGGGATATTGAACTCTCAGACAGGGTGACATCGGCTGTGCTGCACCTCCCGCCCGCCTGGGAGTCTCCTGTGGGATATTGAACTCTCAGACAGGGTGACATCGGCTGTGCTGCACCTCCCGCCCGCCTGGGAGTCTCCTGTGGGATATTGAACTCTCAGATAGGGTGACATCGGCTGTGCTGCACCTCCTGCCCGCCAGCCTGCTGCCAGCTCTCCCGGGGTGTTGTGTTCTGCTGAGCAGTTCTGAGGTCCCAGGTGCACCCAGGTAGCTGCACAGTGGATGAGGAGAGGCCTGTGTTTGATGCCCTGTGACCCTTCCCAGCAGGAAGTAAAGTCTGTGGATGCCAGTGACAACTATTTATTCACCGAGACTCCAAAGACTCGGGAGCTGTAGGATATGGGATTAATGAGCGAGTGTGAGCAAAGCGCTTTTGGGGCAGAGCGCTGTTGTGAGCCAAGAGTGCAGTTATGTAACTCACTTGGAAGCGCGGGGCCTGGGGAGGCTGCAGGCGGCTGCCTGGTGAGGGCGGGGTAGGGAAAGTGCTTCAGGAGCTGGTTACAATGACTGGGCACATTCGGCGGTAATTGCGGGAAGTAACACGGCTCCCTTGGGTACAGAACTCTCCTGCCTTCTGTTTTCTAAGTGGCAGTGGTGAGGAAGCAGCTGCCTTGGGATGTGCCTTGGATGTGGAGGCTGTGGAGCTCTGCTCAGCACCGCGGCTGCCCTTTTGCTGTTGGGCTCTTTCAGAGACAAAGTCCAGTGTGCATGAGCACTGGCTTCCTCCTGGTGAGGTCGTCCTCCTGGTGAGATCGTCCTCCTGGTGAGGTCGTGCTGGCCACCTCCCAGGCCTCCTAGACAAGAGCCCTCTGAGACTCAGATATTGTTAAGGTTTTCTCTCTGATGAGATGCTTTCCCTCATCTCCTCCAGTGAGACTGCTCATAAGGCTGACCCTGGGTCTATCTTCTCTTCCTGGTGGTGGGGTCAGATTTTTTCATGAGTCCCCCCAGGGCTTCTCATTTTGGTTGGTGTGGAGCTGCGATTCAGCCCCATGTGAAGGTCTGGAGGCGATGACCTGAGTCCTTGTGGGTCATAGTCTAAGCCCAGATGCCACAGAGCCCAAGTCAGAGGGAGGAGTGGCACTCAGAACTGCCGGGGCCCAACTCCCAGGCCCCTGCTTGAAATCGAGCTGCATTCTCCGGGTCTCTGTCAATTCTGTGAAGTTCGTCATCCTGACTTCTTCAGGCCTAACACAAATGTCTTAGGTCTGCGTGAAAAGTCGTTTCAGGGGAGCTTCCAACTGCCGCGTGTGGAAAGTGGCTGCATGAGTGTGAAGCCACGAGGCCCCTTTGTCACAGCTCTGGTCTCTCTGCGGTCTCACCCCTGGCCTTCTCTCCTGTGAAAACACACGCAAGACACCATGATGGAAAATGATGAAGTTCTCAGGCTGCAGAAACCCAGAGGATCTTCCCATTAGAAAGCCTGGGAGTTGGAGACTGTCCGAGTTCAGGGTCGGAACCGGGCATTGTGAGTCCGGGTCCTGGCTGAGGATTCCTCTCCCTCTGGGCTGCTCCAGATGATGTGTGTCCTTCCTTCTCAGACCATGCACTTCTGCTGCCCGACAGAGAGAGAGAGAGAGAGACAGATACACAGACAGAGAAAGAGAGAGCAGCAGCAGCCGTCAGGGCCCCAGGACTGTCAGCCCCTGGCTACCAGACACTGGCACAGCCGGGCTCTGGTCTTAGGTGACAGACACTGTGATTGCAGGCTGAGTTTTCCCAAAGTGCGCATGTGCATCTGTTGTGCATTTGTTTTTTGTGTAAACAGCATTGCAGTAATTGAATTAATGTGTATATTCACTCATCACATGGCGATTTGCACAGCCACATGTTGCCAAGCCTTATACGAGATACTGGAATCCATCAGCCAGCAAGATAGGCCATGGCCCCTGGCCTTGTGGAATTGAGGAGTCGCCATGCCTGACTGTTCAGTGATTTTCATCTTTTTAATTTTTAATTTTATTTGTTGAAATTATGCTTTTAGCTCAGATTGCTGCCTAGATTTTACCGACAGTATTATGAGGATTTACTTTGTCAGTTTTTTTTTAGAAACTCTAAAATTTTATGACTTTTATCTACTCCTGTTACTTTAAATTTTCTTCTTTGGCTATCTTTTCTTAAAAGCCTGATTTTCCCATGTTAAATTTAAGAGGAAAGAATTCAAGAAGGTTTAATAATGTGCCACTTTTGAGATAATAACAGATTTTATGGGTTGCTGTTTTCACCATTATCAAGTTTCTTGTAGTTGCCGTTGACTTTTTTCTTCCAGTAATATTTGGGAAACCTGTGGTTAATTATTCAGAGACTGAATAATCTCCCGTAGGTGACCCACGGGTGCTGTTGCCCATGGTTATCTGAAGAGGAGGCTCCTACTCTTTCTCAGGTCATGGCACCATAGTGGCTCCATGCCACCCTGCCAGGCCTGTCCTTCCCCGGGCCTCTGTGAGGTCTTGTCCGCCTTACAGCATATGAATTGATTCATATATTTTAAACAAATGCCTGCACCACGTCCTTCTACCCTCCTGCTTCCTTCCTGAGTCACGGCTAACGGCCCAGTCCCTGCGGGAGATGGGCCACCCAGGTTTCCTTATTCCTGAGGCCCCGGCAGGTTAATTATTCTCTTCATTCAGGACTGACATCTCCTTGAAAATGTCACCAGGCTGATTATTCAATGAGCCATCTGATTTGACTTCTGATAGTTCAAACTTTTATCCTCTGTTCATCTCTAGGAAGGAGTGGGCAGAGCCTCACATTAGAATATTCTGTTTGATTTTTCTCCTCCTTTTCACAACATGAATTGCTCCATTTTGCTGACATTTTTCTAGAAGGGCAGAACATTCATGAGAAGTGTCCCTGCAAGTTAAATGTGTTTATTTCTCCATTTATTTTATCCTTTCTGAGAATACGGAGTCTTCTGTCAACACCGCATAGTCACAGCGTTTCTCAGTTTCCAAACATGCCTGAGTTAATCATCCCACATTGTGAGCTTTTGTCAACACATCACACTTCACCTCCCACTAAATTATACAATTATTATTTGTCAATTAAAATAAATAAAATTTACATACAATAAAAACGATCTCTGGTAAACATGTTGTTTCATGGTCTTCTACATATGGATAATGATAATAGTATATTAAAGTAGCTTATGAATTTTGAAAGAAAAAGATAAGCACTCCTAGTGTTTTGGGAGGCCAAAGTGGGGGCATCGCCTGAGGCCAGGAGTTCAGGACCAGGCTGGGCAACACAGCCCCCTATCTCTGCAAAAGATGTTACGAATGTTACCCAGACGTGGTGTCATATGCCTGCAGTCCCAGCCAATCTGTTGGCTGAGGCGGGAGGATGGCTTGAGCTTGGCAGGTTGAGGCTACAGTGAGCTGTGATGGCATCGCTGCACTCCAGCCTGGGAGACAGACCAGGTTCTGTCTCTAAAAGAAGAAAAAGAAAAAGAGAAAAAATTTATAAAAGCCTCCTGACTTATGTGACTGAAAATTTTAGAAGAAAAAGCACATGCATGAAATTCTCAAGAATAAGCCCGCAAGGGTTCTCACTCCATGAAATTTCTCACAAACCCTCAACCACAGCAATTTTAAGAGCAGGAGAGAGGTAACTGGCTTTCTTAAATCCAGTACACCCTGCAGGGAGTTGCTAAACAGGAAGAAAAAAGCAAAGAGAGGTCTGAGGCTGGCAGGGACCGAGGCAGTGCCCCTGGCTGGTAGGAGAGAAGAGTTTGGGGGTTTTATGTGTGTCAAACCCATGGTGTTTCTGCATGAGTGACTGGAATTGCACTCTACATCGCCGAGGGATCTTCGTCATGAGCTGCACCCTAGTTTCTTTTAATCAGATGATCAGAAGTGGCCCGTGTTGAATTAATGCTTAAAATTATATTGAGCATAGTTTAACTTGTTTAAATGATTGTGAAGGTTAATTTCTTTAGGTTAGGAGGCATGAAATTGGGTATTATTGGCCCAGTAAATCTGGAACTTCTTATCCGTAAGATATTGTGGTAAACATTTGCTGACTGTCTACAGTGCCTGACACTGGGGCACAAGGTCAAGTGTAAGCACATGGTCTAGGTCCTCAGCCAACCTCCAGTATAGGGATATAGACAGACAAGCTACAAGTACTTAACCTGAACCAGTTGCTTATGACACAGCTATGCCTGGGCTGTCGTTGGGGTCATGGGAGCCATGTTAAACAGTGACAGAGAGCTCAGGGCTTCCGGGAGATCTGAGTGGGCTGAAATTGTGTATTGAAGAGTGAGTTAGGAATTAGGTAAGTTTTCCAGAATTTTAAGAAGAAAAACAGAAAAAGTGCTAGTCTGTAGAGAGTATGATAAGTCAACACACACACCCATCACCACCATCATCATCACCATCACCACTATCATTGTCATCACCACCACCATCATTACGATCACCACCATCATCACCAATTTATTACCATCATAATCACAATCACCACGATCACCACCACCACCATCATCACGATCATTATTTTCACCAAAATTATTATCACCACCATCATTATCACCAAAATCATTATTATAACCACCATCCTTGTCACCACCAAAACCACCATCGTCATCATTATCATCATCATCACCATCACCATCGTTACCATCACCAAAATCATTATCATCATTACCACCATCATTGTCATCACCACCACTATCACCATCATTTCCATCATTTTATCACCAAGTCATCATCATCATTACCATTACCACCGTTGTTGTCACCAGCACCACCACCACCATCATCGTTACCATCATTATCATCATCCTTACCATCAGAAGAATAATTACAATCATTATCACCACCATCATCACCATCATTATCATCATCCTTACCATCTTCAGAATCATTACAATCATTATCACCACCACCATCATCACCATCATTATCATCATCCTTACCATCAGCAGACTCATTACGATCATTATCACCACCATCTTCATTACCATGTCATTGTCACCATCACCACTATCATTACCATCACCACCACTATAACCATCACCATTGTCATCAGCACTACCATCACCACCATCATTACCATCACCAAAATTATCATTATTACCATCACTACCATCATTGTCATCACCACCATCATCACTATCATTATCGTCATTGCCACCATCATCATCACCATCATTACCATCACCACCATCAGTATCACCACCTTCATCATTACCATCATCTTGACTACAACAGCCGGCTTCTGTTTATCTCTGTTAACAAAATCCTAAGTGAGTGAGGAAAAGAAGGTGAGATGGGTAGGAGGCAGCTCTGAGAGAGCTTATGTTGCTCGTCGCCCTTCTTGTTGTGATGATAAGAAAATTCTCCTCTCTAGTTTCCCCCAAGAATGAAAATTAGGTATTTTCCTACAAAAGTCATCAGATAACAGTAGAGAGTTTGAACTCGAACTCTAAATTTAGTTTCCCAATAAAGTTAATCTAGGATTCCCCTTCCCACACTTCTTTGCTACCTCCTGTCTTCAGATCTTGGAGAATCTGTTTTGTTCAATGTTAAGATGTATCAAACGGCATTTATGTTATGGCCATAAGATTACTAACTAGTAACACACAGTGAGCATAGAAATGTCTTCACATGCTTGATATTAAAAAAAAAAGAAACCCCAAGAAGTAGTGTTAAATTTAGCCCGATAGTGCATTTCACGGGGAAGATCAATACAGAATGTATAGGCTTTTTTCTGTGAATCTCTGCAGTACATCTAAGAGAGTGTAGATGAATATCATTAGCTGTAAAAATTACATTACCATCATATTTGGACTAAAATAGCCTTCATTTATAAAAAGGAAACTGTATTATGAAAGCGTAATTTGATCACCTAATATGTGTACTTGGGCTAATAAAAGTTGTTTACCACGTGTCATTGGGGCTGTCAGTGAAAGGGAGAACACTGTGTTCTGGCTCTGTCTGCGAGTCCGTTAGGACAGTAGGAACATGGCTAAAGGCTAGGCTGTCTTGCAGAAACTTGGAGGGTGTTGCAGTAAATACATCCCTTGTGTTCTGCCGTGGCTTGGTTTTGTCAAATGTGAAGAGACAATGTGTGGATTTGGCTATCGGCACCTTGAAGAACTCGATTCTAGACCTGCTCTGCGTGAATGAAGAATGGATCTTCGTTATTCGCTCTGTTCCTAGTTGGAAAAGGAAATCTTTATAGTTACTTAAGCATGTAGTATAGAGTAAGGCACTCAACGCTGGATTTACACAAACCTACATTAAAACCTGTGCCCGTTGTTTATTATCCACGTAGCCATGGGGAGGTTGCATTCCCCTTTTTCGGCTTTGCTGTCTGCAAAGTGAGGACAAAGTGATGAGCATGGGGCCTGTATCCCACCTGCCACCCAATGAATATTGACTAGTCCATCTTCCCAGATGTATGAGTCCATTCTCACATGACGTAAAAATACTGCCTGACACTGGGTGATTTATAAACAAAAGGGGCTTAATTGACTCACAGTTCCGTGTGACTGGAGAGGCCTCAGGAACGGAAAACTTAATATCATAGTGGAAGCTGAAGGGGAAGCATGCCTGTGTTACGTGACGGCAGGTGAGAGACTGCAGGAAATGTTGCCGCTTTAAACCATCAGGCCTCCTGAGAATTCCCTATTACAAGAACAGTGTAGAGGGAGCTGCTGCCATGATCTAGTCACCTTCTCCAGGTTTCTCGATTGATACGTGGGGATTACAATTGGAGATGAGGTGGGAACAGAGCCAAACATATCACTGGAGTTTCTGTGAGCTCCGTTAGATCTGTGCTTTGGGGTCTGTTCTGAGTATCTAAACCATAGTGGAATGATGAATGCAGCGTGAGCATTACAGCCGGAGCCGGGACCACCCTTGGGGTCTTCCCTGACAGCTGCCCTGCGAACGAACAGAAATGGTTTGTTGACAGCGTTCATGCTCAGGTCCCACCATCTCAATCCAGCACCCCTGTGGTGTTTCCCTGTGAGGATGTTAGGAAGGAAGTTGGGGGCTGGGTGAAAGAGTGGGAAGGCGAACGTCAGCAGGGCTCTGCCTGCCATGCTGCCTGCTGTCACTCCCGGGCAGCCCCGTCTGCTGGTCCAGAACAGTTACTGGGTCTGCGGAAAGAGCTCTCGGGTGGAGGCAGGCCTGCTGGTCACGTCCTCTCAGTGCACCCTGCAGCTTCTTTCTACGCTGTCTACACTCTCATGGAGTAGCAGAGAGAGGCAAGAACCAGATACGTCACTGAATCAGACAGAATGCACCGCTTCGTGCCATGGCAGCCAAGCAGCACACAAAGAATTCCAGGAACTCAGAAAGCAGGTCAGGTCCGCACAAGCAGCGGCCTGGCTCTAGAAGCTGGGAGAAGCCTCTCAGTCCTTGGGATCATTGTTGGTGTTGCATTAACATTTAAACAATTACACTTGCCTTGCCATATTGTAACAAGGTAGTCAACGTGGTCTAACCTGTGATATGTGGTCTAAAAGCCGAGCTTCCGAGTGCGCACGCACGCCCAGTGTCCGTGAGTGAAGAACTGTGCGGGGCCCGCACGTCTCTCCTCGTAGCTCAGCTGCGCGGTTTGCCTTGTGTCCCACAGCTGAACTTTATTTTAGATCCCTGCCAGTGCCCATATTTATTTATCTTTTCTCCTTATATTTTTGGAGTAATTTTTGCTCAGGAGAGGCATTATGTAATAAGACTGGCTGTTTTATCAAGTTTACCAGATCAAAAAACGTGTGGTCTCCTAGCCCGAGTTCTGCCATCTGTTGTCAGGAGGCCTCTGAGTTTCCCACCATCTTCTGGGCACACTGAGCAGATGCCGAGACCCAATTCTGAGTGCTCATCGCCGATGTCAGAGATTAGCCTGAGATCTAATTCTGAGCACCTGGCATCAGTGATGTCAGAAATTAGCACAAGACATGATTCTAGCACCTGGCACTGATGTTGGATATTAGCACGAGACCCGATTCTGGAGCCTGGCATCAGTGATGTCAGATATTAGCACAAGACATGATTCTGAACGCCTGGGATCAGTGATATCAGATATTAGCACGAGACCCGATTCTGAATGCTCGGCTTTGATGATGTGGGATATTAGCATGAGACCTGACTGTGAACGCCTGGCATTGATGTCGAATATTAGCATGAGACCCGATTCTGAAAGCTCTGCGTTGATGTCAGGTATTAGCATGAGACCCGATTCTGAATGCTCTGCGTCGATGTCGGATGTGAGCGGCGTTGTTTTGGTCTGTAATTGTGTTGCTTCATTTGTTTGTCTTTACTCTTAGGTGACATTTATTTCATTCCATTTCAGTCTCAAACAGAAAATAGGCAAAGCCTGTCTTAGTCCTTTCGGGCTGCTGTCACAGAATACCCCAGACCAGGTCATTTATAAAGAATAGAAATTTATTTCTTACAGTTGCAGACGCTGTAGTCTGAGGTCGGGATGCCAGCAGCTTCCATGTTCGGTGAGGGCTGCTTCCTGGTTTGTACATGGCGCCTGCTGTGCCCTCACAGGGTACAAGGGGTGAGGGAGCTCTCTGGTATAAGCGAGAGCATGAACCCCATCATGAGAGCTTTGCCTCCCAAGCGCCCCACCTCATAATACCACCACCATGGGGGTTCTGTTTCCACATACGAGTTTCAGGGGGATGTGTTCCAACCAGCAAAGCTGCAGGAAGCACCAGCTGAGGCCTCAGCAGTGGACGTCTCAGGCGATCAACATCTCCAGCAAAGCATCGCCCTGTGAAGGGCTGTGGGTATGGCCGACAGTGGTGGCACCTCTTGGCTGGTGGGACATGGTGCTTCGGGACCTGAGCTGGTGGCATCTGGAACCATTATCCCAGGGAATCCAAGGGCTCAGAGAGAGATAGGGGCCACTGAAGGACTGCCTCAAGGCAGTAAAAGGTTAATTTCAGGAAGATAGTGGTTAAGTGTGCATTAGCAGGTAATGTCTGAGATGACCTACAGAGTTAATCGCGGTATGGTATTTGGCTGGTGAGGTTAGAAGCTGCATATCATTCTTTCCTCTTTCATACGAAAACTGCACTTCCAGCAAGTGTCTGCTGGGCAGAGGTGCATTTCCTAAGCTTCCATGTGTCGGATTCTGGACTTTCGGCCCCCACTCACTCTGGATTTCTGTCCTGCTTCTGCTGTAATCATAGACAGCCTTATTAAAATGGCTGAGCATTAAGTATCAGGTAACGTTGATGAACACAGCGTTTGGTTTCGTCTGGGATTTAAGTGCACATTTTTAGGCAAAGTTGGGCATCTTTCTCTCTTTCTTTAAGGTAAGCTTAGCTCCTACTTAATTTCGCTCAGATTCTAATGTTTAAATGCAGCTCAAGTCTCAGACCCACCTTGAATGGATTTCGGGAAATGCACTGAATATAGACGTTTTAGCAGCCACAGGGCAGCAGTGTTCTTCCATTTTGGCACAGAGACTGTCTCATCTGCAATGACTCTCTGCCGATTCCAGGGGAGACCAGGTCACCTGTGCCCACCGAAGGGTCTGTCCACCCTGGCTTCTCACAAGAGGGTGTGGGTGTGGTTTGGTTCCAACTGCTCTTTCAATTAGGAGGAGACCCCTACTCCACACTGCTGCCCTTTCAGCCTGTCTCACTGGCCTCTTCAATTAGGAAGAGCCCCCACCCCACTACTGCCGCAAACCACGGCCCCTTCAGCCTGGCTCACCAGCCTCTTCAATTAGGAGGAACCCCCCCACCCCACACCACTGCCCCTTCGGCCTGGCTCACCGGCCCCTCTCCCAGGATCTGATGCCTCCCTGATCTCGTCCCCAGTTCACCAGCTTTAGGTCCCTGCATGTGCACACTGAAACAGACTTTAAAAGAAACGTTTCTACACCTGGTTACGATGCCAAAGTGCCCGGAGTGTTTCAGGGACTTAATTTCTTTAAGCCCTCAAGTGCCCATAGAAAGTCAATGGCAAACAGGAAGTCTGTTGCTGTTCCCACTTTGGGATTTGGGAGATGGGATGGCTTAGCATTTCAGAGACCTTAGATGCAGAGTGGGGGGGGTGAGCACTTAGCTCCTTGCCCTCCTCCCCGTTTTCGTCTGTGCGGAGGTGGCCTGGCCGATCACCAGCCGAGGCTGTGGGGACTCTGACTGTGCGATTGACAGACATGGACACCTGTGCTACAGCTTCCCGGGAAGGCTCAGCTCTCTGCTCTCCACACCGTCAGTAGCGTCCCCAGTAGGTTCTGCAAGAGGCGCAGCTGCCCACAGGCACTGTGGCTGCCGGGATGAGCCTTCCACCTCTCTCCAAGTCTCCTTTTACTCATGACGATGGAATTAACATGGTACTGTGTAATTAGATTAACTCTCCAAGTTGCCTTTGCGTTGCAGTTTTAAATAAAGCTGGTGTTCTGTGTGTATTGCAATCATAATTTATGTTTTAAACATATAGTAAGTGACATTGGAATCTTAGACACTACCTTAATATACAGTTAGTTATAATATTTTTTTGAAATATAAGTGGAAGTATAACATTTTGAACTAAAGAATAAAAATATTTTAGGGTTCATGGCATACCCTTAAATTTATACCCAGTGATTGCTAAGAATAGGTGGAAAGATATTCAATATGTAACAGTAGCTGAAGTGTACAAATAGTTATGTGAAAACAAAATATCTGTTAGGTGGAAAATTAAAGCATGCCTGTAGAAATACAGACTGGATGCATGTTTGAGTAAATGCAGTTAAAATACTTGGTGTTTTATACTGGCCAGTTAAAGTGAACACACAATTTTGTATTTGAATGGAGAAGCACTTGCAAAGAATTTTGAATGTTCAGATTGTATCAGTTCCATAACGCTGAACCATTTAGAAAAATGGGTGTCCCTTCACAGTGACAAGAGCTTCCTCCTTTTCCAAACTGAGGACCTTAATTACACTTCTTTTCTGATGAAGCCAGATTTGTTTTTTCATTGACTTAGAAGGTACGCACGGGGAAAGTGCCAGATTCCAGCTTCGCATATGTCCATGTAGCCCGCATGCCAGTCAGATGTGGGGCTCTTCCACACTCCAGAACATTCCCTCCTGCCAAATCCCAGTTACACCCTGGCCACCAGAAGCATGCTTCTGATTTTTTTTGATTGATTGATTGGTTTTTATTATTATTATTATTTGAGACAGCGTTTCACTCTTTCACCCAGGCTGGACAGCAGCACATGATCTCAGCTCACTGCAACTTCCACCTCCCAGGGTTCGGACAATTCTCCTGCTGAGTAGGTGGAACTACAGGCACGTGCCACCACACCCAGCTAATATTTTATATTTTTAGTAGCGACAGGGTTTCACTGTGTTTGCCAGGATGGTCTCTATCCCAGACCTTGTGATCAGCCCTCCTTGGCCTCCCAAAGTGCTGGGATCACAGGCGTGAGCCACCGTACCCAGCCCAATTTATTTACTTATTATTTTTGAGACGGGGCCTCACAATGTTGCTGAGCCTGGTCTTGAACTCAGGCAGCCCTCCTCCTTGGCCCGCATGCCTGAAATCTCAGGCGGGAGCCACCATGCGCAGCTCTTCGTCTTCTGACTTGTGTCACCACAGATGATCAGTCGTAATTTCACACAAGAGTGAGTGCGTGTGGCGCACATCACGTGCAAGGCATCACACTTACCATGTTTTGTGGTCTCTAGAAAGATTAAAGTTCCAAGTCCCTGCAGCAGATATGGTCTCATTCTTTTTAATGGCTGTTGGTCGCCTGTAAGTGGAGCTAAATGAGGAGAATGCATGGACACCTCAAGGGGCCTGTTGGAGGGTGGAGAGCGGGAGGAGGGAGGGGAGCAGAAGTAACTAATGGGCACTACGCTTGACACCTGGGTAGTGAAATCATCTCTAAGATTATAATCTCGACACCCGGTTGCTGAAATAGTCTATACAATAAGCCCCCATGACACCAGTTTACCTATAAAACCTGTACATTTACCCCGAACTTAAATAAGAAATGAACAAATGAAGGGAAGGATGTACATTCACAATACTGAAGCAAAAGCGACCCCATGTGCCTTGGGCTGGGCCAGGGAGTGACGGATAGAGAGCCAGGGAGGAGGCACCATGGACGCTTCCAGGAGGCAGTGGCCAAGCAGGAGGCCACGAGTGGCAGGCGCCACCCTCCTGCCTCCACAGCACTCCCTGGTGAGGACTTTGCCGTCATCCCTGCAGTCCCAGGGTGCATTTCTCCTAGTCCTTGTCTGTGAACCGTTGACAGACGATACCATTTTAGGTGAACACAGATACGGCAGAGAGTTGAGGTAGAGGGTGAGTGGAGCTGTGGTTTCCAGATGCCCATGTGGGAGGCTGCAGCCTCTGGACTGTGGTGGGAAAGAGCCCAGTGCCTGATGGATGGGTCTTGCTATGGAGCTCATCCGCAGGTCACAGCAGTTTCTCCTCAGCATTCTGTCCCTGAGGTGGTGACCTGTGTGTGGTTGTTGCTTCATTCGCACTGGGCATCTCAGTCACGGTGCCCTAAGCAGGGCAGAGACCACTGCGAGTTCGCAGCAGGGCTTAGGGGTGGCTGCCACGTTCTCATTTTAAAATGGACAAATGCAGAGAAGGGCATGAGGTGTGTTTTGAGGTCCCTTGACTGTGACAATGCTCACACGCATGACATCTGTGTGAGGCGCCAGGTTGCTGGATTCAGAGTTGGCATTCGTGCCCCTAACAGAATTGTGTCAATAGTAACGGAGAGTGTATTTAATGCTCACACACGGGAGGTCTGTGTGAGACACCACGTTGCTGGATTCAGAGTTGGCACTCGTGCCCTAAGAGAACTGTGTCAATAGGAACTGAGCAGGCATTCAGCATCACCCTTGCCTGTCCTTCTGTGACCTCCGCATGGTGAATTGGGCATTGAGCTCCCGTAGGTCACTGAGTCAGCTCGCCATTAGGTCTGCACTGTCCCGAGACAGGAGTGTCAGCACATTCTGCAGGGCACACTCTCCCGCGTCTGGCGCACGTGAGAGTCAGGAAGGGAGGGTCCAGTCCATGGGTTGGCGGCTCTGGGCAGCAGCTTGTGGGGGACAGGCTCTGCCGCCTGTGGGGTCAGCTGTGTCGAGTGAGGCGGAGCAGGCTCAGGGGCACTCAGGATGCGGTGAGTGCACAGCCAGTGTGGCATGGGCGGGAGGCGCGCGCCGTGGAGCCGGTGGAAGGTGGACGTTCGTGCGAGCTGGGGCCAGTTCCTGGAAGTGTGTCGCTGCCAGTGTGGAGAGCGTGAGATTTACTCACCCAGCAGTGGGACGTACTGGAGAGCTTTTGGTAAGAGCTGGGATGACACAAATGCATTCAAGTTCGGTTCCCTGGAGATGCCTTGTGGGTGCGGCAGGGACACAAGAGAGCTGCTCAAGGAGACGGTGCCGGAATCTGGGAGGGAGCCGGGAGGGTGCCTCGGAGCGGGGTCCTGGCGTGGAGGAGAGGAGAACATGACAGACGTGGAGGTCCACGGAAGGGGAGAACTCAGAGTAGTTTCAGTTCACACGATAAATATAACTACAAGGGAAAATGGCCAATTTGTAATTAGCCTAGCAATTATTTATTTTTAGATTATAGATTGGCAGTGCTTGGTGTGTGTGCAAGTGTGTTTTCTGATATTGATATTTGATCTAGTTTGTTGACATTACTGATCTATAGAGCGCACTGCTAAGAGTAATTGCAAATGTTTACTTCTCAGGAAGGGTTCCAAGCATGGAAATATCCTTAGCGATTTGTTAATCACAGCAGACTACAAAGTCGATCCTGTTACTATCCCCACATTGCATGTGCTGTCCTGGCCACGGAGGTGGATGCTTGTGAGGGAGGCGGCTGTCCTGGCTACAGAGGTGGATGTTTGTGAGGGAGGCAGCTGTCCTGGCCATGGAGGTGGATGCTTGTGAGGGAGTCAACTCCTGGCTCAAGTAGGTCCACAGGGCAGGCAGCAGAGCCAGGAGACAGGCAGAAAACGCTGCTTCTATCCCAGTCCTCATTCATGGGATTACCGCCTCCTGCCCCCTGAGTCCTGATTAACGGATGTCTGCACTTTCTGAATTATGATTCTAAACCAAGCTGCAGAATATGGAGCACCTTTGCAAGCCTTCAGGCAGGGAAGAACGCCTGGCCTCTGTTCAGCAGGTGTGCACCATGGTGCATTATTTCATGTCTCTGAGCCCTTATCAAATAGGAATAATAGTATTTAATCATTGTGTGATCACTATTGGAAATAATATATGTGAAAATGATATTTGGCCAATCAAAAGATTTCTGTAGATTTTCACTGTTAATAACGTTTGCATTCTCTGATGCTCCTGGAACGCAGATGGCTGAAAGGCTTTGGGGAAGTGACGTGCTCGCGTTGTGTTTAAAGCTCCTTGATGTCTCGGATTTGCACAGTGGTCTCCATTCTAAAACACTCTTGTTCTAAGACCATGGAGAGCATGCCATTTAATAGTTTAAAATTTGACTGGGCGTGGTGGCTCATGCCTGTAATCCCAGCACTTTGGGAGGCCGAGGTGGGCAGATCCCGAGGTCAAGAGTTCAAGACCAGCCTGGGCAACATGGTGAAACCCCATCTCTACTAAAATAAGAAAAATTATCTGGGCATGGTAGCAGACGCCTGTATTCCCAGCCACTCGGGAAGCTGGGGTGGGAGAATTGCTTGAACCCGGGAGGCAGAAGTTGCAGTGAGCCAGGATTATGCCTCGCACTCCAGCCTGGGCGCAGAGTGAGACTCCGTTTCCAAAATCAAACAAACAAAAAGTTTAAAATTTAAGTTGTGCTGAAGATAACATATACTAAAATATGAAGCGTTTGTGATTTATTATTTCAAGACATGGAACTTGGTGAAAGTGAACGTGGGTGCATAGCCGTGGGGAGGTGAGTCTGAAATGCAGCCTGCAGCATGAGCCCTTGTGGGGAGCATGCTGTCTGCAAGCTCACTTCTTCCTGCCTTTCGTGGTAGCAGTTTTGTGCTGGAAACACCCCAGGTGAAGGAGACGGGCCGAAAAGCTAGTGGGGATGCGAGGTGCATGCACCGTTCTCAGGGCAGTGGGAGGGAATCATCACTGTAAATTGTAGTGAACACAGAATGGGTGGTTGACCTGCATCTTCACACTAAACTAGTGCAGATTTCCCAGGCAGACGCTGAGCCTAGGGCAGAGCGTGAGGTCGTTTTAAGCAGGCAGCACCGTCTGAGTGTGCCGGAGACGGTGGGGCCTGGTTAGGAAGCAGCAGGAGGCTCAGGGCAGCTGTGTCCTGGGTGGAAGGTGGGGCGAGTGGGAGGCAGACTGTGACACGGGCATGCTGGTGACTCGCGCACTCCAGGCCTGAGCCAGGTGACGCGTGCACGTGCTGTGCTTGGGCCTTGCAGCCTCCACCCACGTAAGGATCTCCAGGTTGGAGGGAAGTGAGTTGCAAGGGTGACTTACCCCAAATCATGTAACCTGGTGCACAAGAGGCAGATGTCAGACCCAGGTTTGGTGGGGAGCTGCGACTTCAGAGCGGGAGTCGGGGAGCTGTTGAAGGGTCTGACCTGGCCGTCTGAGGATGTTGCTATGACTCATTGCCGGGAAAGGTCGGGCCGGGATTCTGCCTCCTCCAGCCTCTGCTGGGCTATCTGGGGAGAGGGGAACCCTGGCACTGGAGGTGATGTCAGAAGTGTTGAACATGTGCTGTGCAAAGTCTGTTGATTTTTATTCCATTTGTTCCTCCATATCACTCCACAGGTAGGTGGTTTTCCTGCATTTTCTAGCCCAATACGCTGGGGGCTCTGACAGTTTCTGTCCAACGTCAGGGCTGTGGTGCGATGAACATGAACCAGGGTGAGGGACACCATCTCTGCTGACATCCTCCTGGAATCGTGTGTTGCCTCCAGGGCACTGTCGGCAGCACTGGCCATCTCTGTCACACTGCGGTTCCCGTCAGCAGCACCCAGCTGTCTGCAGCCACGGGGCCACTCCCAAGGCCAGTCCGGTGTGCCTTGGGGATGAGACTGAATGGTTTAAGATGCAGATAGGATGCTGAAATGGACTAAAAGGAGGAATTTTGGGATGTGTGTTGTTTGATGAAGCTTCTAGGAATCATCATTCCAGAAAGCATCCTAACATCCCTAGGTCATTTATTAACTTCCTAATCATGCAAAATGGTAAAAAAGAAAATTTAGAAAGGACCAGACAATTCCAAATGCAGTAGGAACCAAGAGTGTGGAAGAACATCATAAACTAGCTTTAAAAAACACACTCAGGAGATGCAGTCAGCAGTGACACCACGCTTGCCCCACAGAGAACGCCCCGAACTGAGAAGCGGTTTCCTCCTGCCAAGCACCTCTCGCCTCTAAGTTCCGTCATCTCAGAGCCACCTGCCACCTCCTCCAGGGAGTGTTCACCCGAGCCGGCTTCCTCTCCCTATCCCGCTGCATGAGTGAGTCAGGCTGGGAGTGTGGCCATGCGGGACTCTGGAGACAGCCCTGGGTCGAATCCTTCCTGGGTCACCTCCCAGCTCGGTGGCCTCTCCAAGCCGCTCCCTGCTCTGCTTCCATGTCTGCAGGTGGAAGGTGTGTCCGTGTTGGTGTCAGGATCACGATGGATCAGTGGCACTGAAGGCAGGTGTTCCAGCAGCAGCTGTTCCAGGGTTGCAGGGGGCCCAGAGTCTGGGAATCTTGGGAGCGTAGCCAGCGTACCCACCATTAAGGCAGGTCATAAAAATTTCCTCCTGGCCAGGCGCAGTGGCTCACACCTGTAATCATGGCTAATTGGGAGGCTGAGGCAGGAGAATAGCTTGAACCCGGGAGGTGGAGGTTGCAGTGAGCCGAGATCACACTATTGTACTCTAGCCTGGTCACTAAGAGTGAAACT
This sequence comes from Saimiri boliviensis, assembly GCF_048565385.1. NCBI lineage: Eukaryota > Metazoa > Chordata > Mammalia > Primates > Cebidae > Saimiri > Saimiri boliviensis. The sequence continues at coordinate 112,777,439 of NC_133461.1, read as the reverse complement.
TTGTCTCAAAAAAAAAAAAAAAAAAAAAAATTCCTTCTTCTTCTAACCAAGATAGATTCTGCCTGCAGCAAAACTGACCAGGCAGAGAGATGGGTAGGAGCTGTTCCCAGCACCCCCACTCAGCCCCACTGTGCCTGGAGTCTACTCACTTTGCGCCCTAAGCCAGCAAATGCCCACCAACGAGACTGTCCCTGTGCTGCAGAGACTCCACACACCTCATCCTCTCCAAGCTTCCTGATAACCTTGCGAAATGTTATTGTGACCATTCCTTTTAGGTGATGAAGATAGCGGGAGGAGGGTCTTCAGAACTGGTATTCTGTTGTGTATCTGTGGGATAATTTTAAGTCATCGCATTCCTGGTTCTGAGGAAGCTGGTCTTGTCTGGAGGTTCTCGGAAGCCACCTGCAGGAGTGCCTGGCTTGGCTTTGCTTTTTTCTCTTCTTACTACTGTTCTCACTCGCCCTCAAGTGCCCCCACATCTGCCCTACCTCATCCACCCCATATCCCTTAATCAAGCATGTGGGAAATCACATGGGACGGAAGAAAAATCCAGGAGCCGTATTTTCCCCATATTTCCATCACACCCGTTAATCGAGCAATCTAAGCCCGGCCTCAGTGCAGGCAGCAGACATGGACCTTCCCCAGGCCCCACAATCATGTGGAAGGGTCATTCTGAGCAGCTGCCTGGAGATTCAGACAGCTCTTCAGTACCTTAAAGATGATTATGAGTTGCCAGAAGAGCATTGGCTATATATTGACTGCAATATAAAAACAGGGGCAGTTGTCACAATGCCGGGGACCTCTGTGATGTTCCCCCCAGGAAATTTCTCAGCACCTCTTGGTGGAACAGCCGCTCACCTACCAGGCACTCGGGGCATTCACTAGATGCTGCTGCTGCTTCTGCAAGCAATCCAACAGTCACATGAGTGCAGAGTCTGAGATGTCAGTGTCTGGAAAGACGTTTCCCGTTACACACTGAAGAAAACCTTCAGGTGGCCACCTGCTGCGTCCTTGGGATGACTTTTTTAGGAAACACTGACTTGTCACTCTAAAATGTTAAAAAGAAAAGCACCTGCAGATATACATGCCACCACACTTCTCCTCCCCATGCACACAGAGGTGCCTGTGGCATCGCTCCCAGAGGTCTTCGCTGTGGGGGTCGACAGTACACAGGGCTCAGGTGAGTGGGAATCTCGCACTCAGTGTCGGTGCCACAGATCACACGTGTAGCTGTGAGGACGGGAGACCTGGGAGCCCTCAGTGGGAATCCACGTGCTCCCTAAATAACGTCTATGACATTGAACTGTCTAGAGAGTGGTCACCATGTCGCCACCAGGAGATGTCTGAACCGGACCTTTCTTTATCCACTCAGAGAGTGTACAGTGACTCAAGTTTACTCTCTATTGATTATGGTTTTATGGCAGTTAGGGAAAGACCAGCTTAAACTCTACGTTTCAGGATGTAGAAACAGTGTTTTTCGTCATTCAAACATGTTTAGCAGTTGATGGACAGTACCCATACCTGGAAACTGGGATGGATCAATGTTAGGGCCGGTTTTTCCCTGGAAGAAGTTTACAGTTCCCAGTATGGAGTTATCCAATAGGAGTTTGTGTTCCGGGCACAGTAAATGTAGTCACCTGCCCTGGGGCATTTCTATATGTGGGATCTCGGGAGGATCCTCCTGAGGGGGAAGAAGGGGCTGCTCTGGCAGGCAGGAAGTGGAGATTAAGGAACATTGCAGAGGTGATGGGGGAGGACAAGGCACGGTTTTGGGAGCCAGGAAAGGAGGCAAAATCCTAGGAAAACGGGAAAGGAGGCGAAATCCCAGGAAAACGGGAAAGGAGGCGAAATCCCAGGAAAACGGGAAAGGAGGCGAAATCCCAGGAAAACGGGAAAGGAGGCGAAATCCCAGGAAAACGGGAAAGGAGGCGAAATCCCAGGAAAACGGGAAAGGAGGCGAAATCCCAGGAAAATTGGGGCAGGGTGAATGACAGTGCCGCAAATCCTTAACACCAGGAGAGGGAGAGCCCCCCATTCTCTGGAGTTTAAACACTCCTGTTTATTCACTGAGGGTTGGCAGGGTAATCATGGGCGCTGGTTTTCTGCTCCTTGAGGGAAGTGTCCTCTGGTTTCAGTGCTAATGATAAACCACTCCACTTTTTAGGGCCTGAGTTGAGTTATGGTTTGTGCTTTAGGGAAATGGATTCCATGTTGCCCTAATTCTCAGATACAGACTCTTCCAGATTCCGATGGTCTCCCAGAGGCCCCTCCGAGTCGACGGCACTCCCCAGTTGCTGTGATTTATGGCAGCAGCGTGGCCTCCATCTACTCTGTTTCCTTTCATGTGGCTGGGTGAAAGAGACGCGTGAGGCTGAGGCCCATGTTAGTGGACAGTTATGGTGCTTGGCGTGGTGAGAGTCAGGGGCCCGGGGGCCTCCTGTGGGAGTAGCTCCCCGTGGCTCTGACATTTGCCGCTGGGCAATCTTTCTGCCTGGACGATCCTCCCCGGCTGGGCGGTCTTTCCCGGCTGGACCGTCTTTCCCGGCTGGACTGTCTTTCCCGGCTGGGCCTCATGCAGGAGACATCTGTCCCACTCGATGCCTCCGGCCACACTGTCCTCACTTCTCGTCTCACCTGCCATTGTGAGCGCCTGTCACCATCAGCGCTGAGAGCTGACACAGCTGTTTGGTGCCTGTATCAGGTTGTGAGGGTGTGGTTGGCCGGGAGGCTTCTCCTCATCCCCCGACCCCATGTCTCATGTGGAGAAGAGGAAAGCCAGGGCCAGAGGTCACCTGCCTTGATGAAGTTGCTTACGCCGGGGCCCAGGCTGCAGGTGCCCGCTGCAGCAAGGTGTGGGGCCTGTGGTAGTGTCTCTGGGGTGCCTGGGTGTGTCTATGTTCCACGCTTCTCCTACAGAGGCTGTCCCACCACACAACGTCCACAGTAGCCCAGCGAGGGTGGGTGAGGCCCGGGTCAGTTCCTCACAGTCAGGGGAGCGAAGGGACCTGAGTCCAGCAGGTTCAGGATGACCTGCCACATCCCATGGGGAGAGGCTGGGTCTGAAGCTTGGAGGGTGTTCGATTTATTTGTATGGGATGTCTTGCAAGACATTTTGTGAATAAATTTCTTTGTAACTAAGTCTTTCAATGTAAGTAGATACATTTTATCTATAAGAAATTCTACAATTCTTTCTAACATACTAAGTAAAACAAAAAGTAAAAAGCGTTTTCTCTTGAAATTTTTAATTCTGAAAATCCGCCTTCCACCCTTTCTAACATAGAACAAGACAGGCAGCCACGGTGCACTATAGGTGTTGATATAATAACGTTTAAAGACAGCGCGTGTAAGATCACGGCCCCTTCTCTGTGTTCCAATGAGCAGACAAAACTTCAAAACAATAGACATCAAGAAAGAACTTAAGCTCATTGCAACGTACTCCTTAATTTCCACCTCTTATTATTATATTCTCCTATTTTTATGTATTTTCTTTCTTCCAGGGGGCCTTTACCTTGAAATTAAATCGTATAGAAATAAGCTGTATTATCTTACATGAGATATGCCTTTAAGTTGATATTACGTGTTCACATTACAATAAGGGAAGCCCCTTCATTCCTGGCACAGCCAGCCTCTGTGAACATGAAGCTCACTGCTGACTTTGGCCCTGGCCACTGTTTGCTCATGGGTATTTGTTGCATGATGACTTTAAAACTTAATGTCTCAGGACTGATGCCTGGGCTGTGAATTCTGGTGACCTTGTATGGCTAGAGAGCCATAGCTGCTCCCAGTCTCTCCCAGGGCTCTCAGATGGATTTGAGGTGCACGTGGCCCCTGCACTTTCTGAACGGCCTTCTCCTGTCCTACGCAGTGAAACTGACCGGGAGAGGGGCTGTCGAGACGCTCCTGCTACTGTCATCAGTCATTGCCAGGGCCATGAAGCAGGTGCCGGTCAAGCTAGGCAATGAGTTCAGCCCTTCTTTTCAAGTACTTATTTAGGCTTTCAATTTTAATTGACAAAAATACATTATTTGTGGTATAGAATATGATGCCTTGAAATATGAATACCTCGTGGAATAGCTAAATGAAGCTAATTAACATATGCATGACTTCACTTTTGTGGAGTGAGAACAATGAAATGTACTCTCAGTGATTTTCAAGAACATGCTGCATTTCTGTGGACTGCAGTCACCATGATGAGCAATAGCGCTGTTCCAGGAGCTCCTCCTGCCTACTGGAAACCTTGCACCTCCGTCCAGCCTCTCCCGTCTGCTCTGAGCCCCACCCGGAGCAGCTGCCCTTCAGCATGAGTTTGAGTGTCTTGGATTCTTCATGTCGGTGACATCTCAGGTTGCTTGGCTTTATGTATCCGGCTGATACCGCTTAGCACCAGGTGCTCAGGGTTCATCCATGCTGCTGCAGACAGCAGGGTTTGATTTTTGTTTAAGGCTGAACATATGCCATTGTGCCCAGAAACCACCCCATTACCAGTGTGTCTGCCGGGGGACGCTCAGGCTGATTGTTCCTGTGAAGGATCTCATGGACGCCTCACGCCACCTGGTCCCACGTGGTTGGCGCTGGCTGCACCTGAGGCCCCTGGACAGCATTTGGGGGGGGGGTCCTGTGGGCAGATCCCAGCACGTTGGCCTCCAGAGCCTCTGCACTGAGCACCCCCAGCCTTCCCTGCCAGAGGAGCAGCTGTCGGGACGTTTCTGTTCTCGGTAATTTAAGGCCTTTGCTGAGAGCCTGATGGGAAGGCAATCATGGTGTCCAAAGCCGCTGGTGAAATTTCTCCTGGAATTACGGGAGCAAATCCTCATGGTGTGACATTCAAGTCAGCGCGACACACATGTGCTGAGATGCCGCGGTGTACCGAGGGCAGTTTTGAAGCTGTGGGAAATTAGGTAACTTGAGTGAGATACAGTCCCTACCCTTGAGGGGAGGGTGGTTTTAAAGATGGAAAATGAGGGAGGCCACGCCTTGTTCTCAGCCAGGCCCAGGAGGAGCTCGGCCGCTGGGAAGTCCCACACGGAGGCTCTGGTGGTTTTGAGAGTGAACATGCGAGAGACGAGCAGCCGCTGGCAGTGCTGAGTGCTGCTGTGTGGAGGGAGCCTGAATGCCTGGCAGCATCAGTGCCCGCTTGGCAGCCAGCCTCCATGAGGGCTCCGTGCCTGCCATGTTCAGGCAGAGCTGCAGGCTCCTCCTGCCCCAGGTGGGCTGCAGGGGGGGAGGATGGCAGAGCTTCCTCAGTCTCCCTTTCTGGATCACCCACGCCCCAGCTAGGGAGGACAGCAGAGCTTCCTCGGACCCCTTTCCGTGTGAAGCCGGCTCCAGGTGGGAGGACCTCAGCCCCCTTCCCGGCTCATCCAGGGCTCCCTCTGGGTCACTTCTTGTGGTGTGAAGAAATTCTCCATCACGTGGAGGGTCCAGGAAGCCCTCAAGCACCCACATCTACTTGTACTGGAGGGAAGGTCCTGGAAGCTGAGTCCTTGCTACAGGAACATGTTGGTGCTGCTGCTTCGGGAAACCACACCTGACCACAGGCTGTTCCCGGAACTGCCTCAGGTTTCCGGGGCAGCCATGGAGAGTCACGAGGCCCAACAAGCTTCATGAGGCCTGAGGTTTGAAGCACTCTGCTTCCTACACAAGTCTCTTATTTTTATCCCTGGCTTCAGGTCACCGCTGTGAGATGCGTGTGCCCTGGGTTCTTGGGGGCTGCTTCTGCTCTTGGTGCTCACAGTTTGCTGTTGAGACCACCGGGCGTTTGGTTGTCACCCACCAATGCTGACGGTAAGGTCTGCCCCACTGGGTGCTCAGGGCTGCACCCCCTCCGCTCTCCCAGCCTTCCTCGTGGCCTGCTTTCCTGAGAAGCTCGAACACGCTTGGTTCATTTCAGAGGTGTCCACCCCAGCGGGAGTGCTCAAGCTCTGTCCAGGCCCCTGGTGTCCTCATCGCTGTAACGGGTGGCGATGATAGTGCCCGTAGTCGCAAAGGTGTAAGAACAGTGAACACTCGATGAGAGCGTTGAGAAGGCGCCCCACAGCCATCCCAGCCGGGACTGGGGCTGCAGTTGTCCAGGACAGGCCTGCCTGCTCTGCCTCCTGCCAGCCAAGCGCCCGGTTAGAACCAGCTTCGCTGCACCCTCACAAGGAGAGCCTGAGGTCAGGGCTGTCTGCCAGTCATGGAGGCCTGGTCAAGTGCACGCAGCCACTGGCAGGTCAGTGTAGAGCTGGAGACAGAGATGTCTGTGTTATCGACGAGAACATGGTGAAGTGATTTTAAAAGGGAAACACAGGCCACACAGTGAACCAGGACAGAAAAGGGTTTTCAAAAAGCTCTACTGAGAAAGTGATTGTTTCTCTGTTTGGAAAAATGCTTGCTACACATCCAGTTATTCGCCACCTTCCTGAAAACAGTCTTTTAAAAACATGTAAGTCTTAACAGTGATTCACTCGTAAAACATACAATTCTTATGTATACATTTCTGGAGAATTATTTTAAAATAATCTTCTAGAGGGTTCTCTTCTTTTTTGTTTATGGACATCGTACTGGGTGTTAGGGGTGTTTTTTGTGTGTCAGAACGTTTGTTTAATTTTAGTGACGCAAATGGCCCCATTAACATCGTCACTCACCCAGGAGCTGACCGTGTGGCGTGGTTCCGGGAGCGTGTGACCTGCCCCGAGGCTTTGAAGGGATAGATTCTTTCTGTGAAAAAGCTTCCAAATCAGGGTCATCTGTCTTAACCGAAGTTCGTAGCATTTCTGATTCTCCCATAAAGTACAAGAATGTTTTCTTCCAGCTTAATTAGTATTGACTTCCACATCTGGATTTTCACACTGGGCAGCTGTGGGGATGCTTGAGTTCATGAGCAGAGTTCAGCCCCTCTGCAAATAGCTATGACGTAGAGAAAATGAAATTGAGGCTCCAGCCGGGAAACCTGGGTGGCAGCTTAGGCATCGCCAGTATCTGGGGCCTGTCACGCTTTTCCTGGTCCCCTTAACTGCTTGTTGCATTGATGGTCACCTGTGAAAGACCCTCCTCCCATTTTATGTTTTGTTTCGGTAAATCGTTCTTCAATTCGTTCTTTCTTTCTTTTTTTTTTTGAGACGGAGTCTCACTCTGTCACCCAGGCTGGAGTGCAGTGGCGTGATCTCGGCTCACTGCAACCTTCGCCTCCCAGGTTCAAGTGATTCTTCTGCCTCAGCCGCCTGAGTAACTGGGATTATAGGCACACTCCACCACGCCCAGCTAATGTTTGTATTTTTAATAGAGACAGGGTTTCACCATGTTGGCCAGGCTAGTATCAATCTCTTGACCTTGTGATCCGTCACACCACTCAGCCTCCCAAAGAGCTGGGATTACTGGCAGAAACCACTGCGCCTGGCCTATCCTCCAGTTCTTTTATTAGTAGGCCACGTCTCACTGTGTGTGTGTAAATGCATCTGCACAGAGAAAAGCCTTTGTGTGCACACCCTGCCCTGACAACTGTTTCCCGAGCACCATATAATTCCCCTCTTTGGAGTGCGCCTCTGTTTCCCCGTCCCCAGGCATCAGCACAGGAGCTAATAAGAGGGAGAAGCCGGATGGGGGTGTGAGGTTAGTGCTGAGTGAGTGAACGCGGCAGTGATGAGAACACAGGGCTTCCCGTGCCCCCGAAAGGAAATGTTCAAGCATTCTTCACCTTTCAAGCCGGAGCTGGAGGAAGACAGAGACACACACAGGCCCTCCGGTGTGGTGCTGGGCCATGCTGCAGCCGGAAGGAGCCGTTTCCTTGGCCATGCCAGCTCCTCACCCCATTAACGAGCTGCACACCACTCAGAAAAGGAAAAGGCCTTTTGTCAGCTTCAAGTTTGTGACCAGAAAGCAGCCCAGAAAAACCTCCCTATCGTTTTGAAATGACAACTGCAGCTTTGCTGTGGAGTGTCACACACGCACCATCAGAGAGCCGCCCAGACCTGCGCCCTGGGTGTGCAGATGGGGCATAGGTGCCAGCTGCCTCTGTACGTGCAGATGTAGCCGGGGCCTGTGCTCCGGAAGGGTGAGTGTCCCCCAGAGCTCGGGGGAAGGGGTTGCAACCACTCACAACTCAGGAGGGCGAGGTCCGGGCGGCAGGTAGGGGTTGCAGGTGAGAGTGTGTGCTCTGCAGACAGGCACACCCCAAAAGGGAAAGAGAGACAGGCCGAGCAGCTGAAGCCCAGCTCCACCGCATGCCCACGGGTCAGGCAGGCCCCTCGTGTTGCGCGTGTCTGGGTGGGCGGGAAGCTGTCTTCTGACAAGACAGCGCCTGAAGGAAGCCCTACAGGAGGGCGATGGCCAGCTCCCCTGCAGCTGGGCCTTGTTCTTGGCTGGGGATTAGAAGCTGTGCCCGCATGCCTGCCTGCACAGGCACACAGGGAAGGGTGGCAGCGGGCATGTGTGCCCAGGACTGGGGTACATGCAGACCGTACCTGGCAAGGGCTGCATCTGTTTTGAGGAGTCCTCAGAGTTGAGTTTCAGCTGCTCCTTAAAACGTAGCACAGGTCACGTGGCAGAATAAAGGCGAAGTTCCAGACTTCCAGACTGCTCAGTTTAGAAAGGTTCTAAGTCAGGTGTCCCCAAACTTTTTACACAGGGGGCCAGTTCACTGTCCCTCACACCGTTGGAGGGCCGCCACATTCTGTGCTCCTCTCACCACCAATGAAAGAGGTGCCCCTTCCTGAAGTGTGGCAGGGGCCTGGATAAATAGCCTCAGGGGGCCACATGTGGCCCGCGGGCCGTAGTTTGGGGACGCCTGTCTGAGTTGTCTGAAATAATTAAAGAATATTTACACAGACACATACCACCAATAACAGCAACAATCATCTGAATTACTCAAGAGAAATCTGGGATATTGAGTCATTGTGCAGAAATGAAATTTTAATATCTTCACTCTCAGTGGGACTAATTGGAAGGATGGCTGAGTAGGTATGGTTTAAGACTCTGCTTCGCTGAACGAGTGTCTTTTGCAATATTTGAGCAGGTTAAGCTTCTCCCTTGTGATGTATTTTGGCTATTAATGTATGTAGCACTTTCTTTTTTTTCATACTTGGCAGAAAAATAGATTCCAGACTAGGGAAGAGAAGTGAGCATTCATCACAACTCAGGGGACATGTTAAAACACTGGCTAACAGTGGGGTGAGAGGACACAATGCAGGCATGTGCACGGCCACCAGTGAAGCTCGCGTGTATGTCTGGATTGCAGACGGCTCCCTCCAGGCCTCTAGTTAGGGAGAGTCAGCAGTTGGCTTCCGACATGTAGTGACGTCGGGAAACAGCATCTTCCCGACGCACACTCGTGCCAGCAGATGAGCGCTAGAAAGTGGATTCTGTCCTTTCAGTGCCAAAGCCCACTTTCTGGTGGAGAGTCTCAGCGGCATTTGTACTTGATGGCCCTCACTCAGCTGAACGTTTGTGTCTAGGGCACTTTAGTGTGAGAACTCTCACAGGATGAAAGGTGTGGGAAGACACTTAAAGAATGATTATTATCAGATCAGTGAAGAGGAAAAAATAAGACTTAGAAAACCTGGAGTCCTCTGCTGCGTCGCTTGGTGGACAGCGTGATCTTTGCACCAGCCCCCTCCACCCACCCCATGAAGACACAGCCGTGAGGTGGGAGGACCCCCCGGGGGCTGGGTCTCAGCAGGGCTCAGCCTGTGCATCGCTGGGGGTCCTGTCTCATGGGAAAGTGTGGGGAGGTTGGGAGGGTCCTGAAAACAGGACAAGGATGACTGTATAGGGAGGCAGTGGGTACACGTGGGTGCGAGGGACTGGGGCGTGGGGCCGGGAGCAGACCCCAGCGCGGGCCTGCGGGGAGGCCGGCTTCCCTGCCTTGTCCTCAGAGTCAGTGCTGGGTGTTAGCCTCCTCCCAGGACAGCTTAGAGTCCTTCCCCCGCCTGCCCCTCTCCAGGAAGGCCTCCGTCGCCTTCTCCAGGCTTGCGTCCTGGGCTTCTGCGTGTTCTTTTCTCATTGAGCTCAGCTCCATGGCTCTAGCTCCTAATTCATCTTCAGCGCTTGTTAAAACTGTGTTTTCCGATTTATTTCCTCAAGGACAGTCACTAGCAGTTGTTCTGAAATGATTCATGGTGTTTCCAGTCACACTGCGATGCTTATTCATCATAAACTGTCCATCTGGCCTCCTGTTCCCAGAGGCCGGAGGGCCTGGACGCTGGTTGTTCTCTGGTCTGACTCGCTGGCTCCTCAGCTGCTGACCTCCGGGACCTCCCGAAAGAGCCGCCCGCCTGCACTTCTCACCTCCCACGTCCCTTAGCGCCACCAAAGTATCACTTTCGTCGGATGGCCAATTGCAAATGTTGGTTTGACAGAGCCTCAGGGAGATGCAGAGCCCTTGACCTTCAAAGCCCAGATCTTGTTTAGAGACACATTGAAATCAGGGAGCCTCGGTCTGGATTTCTAGAGGTTTACGTTGATGACACAGGTAGCAGGCTTGCTGGATGGAAGCTTGGGAAGGACTCTGATAATGGAGAGCAGTGGCTTTGACTCTGTTTCCTGTTCACACGTGTTGGTTTGGCGTCAGGTGACACACCCGCTGTGGGCTCCTATGTACTGTTTCTGCATGCACCCTCCAGGCTGTAAGAGACTCAGCTCAAGGAGCAAGTTTTACATGAAGGGCACTGAGCTAAGCCTTAGGGAGAGAAGGCACAGTCATCTCCCTGGACCCTGTTGGAAAACAGACCCCACATTACGGACCCACACACCTAAAGGTATGTGTGGTGCAAGGGGCCAGGATGGTGCTGAGATCCCCAGAGACCAGCACCAGGGAGGCTGCTTCCCACTCCGGAGGCCTGGAGCTGTGGGAGGAAGAGGAGGATGCCGCAGAGCCCTGTGAGGCTGCAGCCACTGAGGAGGGAGCCCTGTGTCCACTGGGGTTCTCTAGAGAAGCAGAGCCAGGGGCGCATGCCCGTGTGTGATTATGGAGCTTGGCAAATCCCAACCACAGAGCCGATGTCCCCACCCAGGCGTGAAGCTGGCAGTGGCTGTGGAACCAGCAGGAGCTGCTCCTCCTGCTCAGAGGCTGTGGGCCAGGGGACTCCCCCTTCCTTGGGAAGGGCTGGCCTTTTATTCCCCTCAGGGCTTCAGGGCTTGGATGAAGACACCTAGTGGAGCTGGAAGGGGAGGAAGATTCTCCCGACACCTTCAAGAGGAAGACCGGTCCTGGGGTCTGTGTGCTTCAACTCAGGGAGTCCCCTTTGGACATCGCATCTCCGGGCCAATGTAAATTGCTTTAGACACCCAGTGTGTGCCCATTGGCGTGGCAGAGGTGGACACAAGGGCAGCTGGCACAGGGATTTACACATGACACGTGGAGCTCCTGGCTCAGCGCCTGTTCCTCAGCTGCCTGTGACGTGGCCCGGGCCATGGGACCTAGTGAATAGAGCTTCATTGACCCAGAGTGTGTTTCCCTGTGGGAAGCTTGCATGCTGTGCCCCCTCAGCACCAGGCAGCATCTGCAGACACACGGGGTGCCTGTGTGTACGTGTGTGTGGTGTGTGAGTGTCTGCATCTGGCGTGTATGTACATGTATGCATGTGTGTGCACGTGTGTACAGAATATGGGTATCTGTACGTGTGTGTGCATGCGTATGGTATATATGTATATCTGCATGCATGTGTGTATATGTGTACACATGTGTACAGTATGTGTGTATGTGCACACATGTGTGACATCTGTCGGCATGTGTGTATGCATATGTACTATATATATATATTTGCACTGTGGATCTGTGTATGTGTGTGTCTCTGTGTGTATGCAGTGGGAGTGAGGCCTGAGCCAGGGTCAGGGACAGCTTCTCTTGGCAGCTGTTGTGCTGTGCAGTAGACGTCCGTGCCATTGTGGCACACACGTGAGCCCTCAGGACAGTAGCTGAGGACGTGCAGTCTGGATCTGAATTTGGGTTTCTTATAATGGGGAATCATTACCTTTTCTATAGGAAGGAGATGTCAGGCATATAAAAACATGCTTTAAGAAATGTATTCCAAGTTCATTAGCAAATGTGTAGGAATTCCCCAGGACATGGGAGGTGTGGGGATGCCACAGAGGCCGTAGCACGGGACAGTCACAGGTGGAGGCTCTGGGGATGGGGACCATGCTGTGCCCCCTTCAGCTCTCACAGTCAAGGCTGCAGGTGGGGACCAGAACCCCTTTCCCACCCTGACGCTTCCTCCTCCCATCTCCTTTGCACCTGTGAGATCCAGAGGACTCGGCATTCACCTCGAATCCACCCAGATGATCATCGCTCAAGCCCCTGAACATGCCTGATCAGGTGCAGCTCCAAGGGAAAAGCACCCACGCCTTGTCTGAGCCTTTAATCAGCCACTGCCCACCCACCATTCATGCTGCTTCAAGACGAATGCATTTTTCACGGATGGGGTGAGTGTGAGTGCTCTGGGAAGCTGTGCAATGTCGCAGTTTCTGTTTGCTCCAGAGATTCCAGAGTTCTCACCCAACCCCATCTGTCCAACAGGCTTCTACATACATATCCACGTGGTCCTGGAAGCTGCTCTCGGGATCTCCTGAGTGGGCTGTGTGGCTGTTCATGTTAGGGGTTGGTTTGTTTGACTGTTTGAAGTCTGTTATTATTAACATACATTAATTATCCACAAAGAAGTAAATGCTGTTCATTCCTGGTCTGGGTGCCGCACAGCAGATTCTGGCAGGGGCAGTGCAATCCCTTTTTTGGTAGGACAGGGTCCTCTTAGTCCAGGGCAAGAAGATGGTCCCTCCTCACCTAAGCACCTCAGGTCTGTAGGAGGCTGGAGGGGAGAGAGTCAGGAGCCCCAGTCCTGTTCACGGGTGGAGTCTTTGGTGACATGGAAAGTCAGGAGCCCTGGTCCTGTTCATGAGTGGAGTCTTTGGTGAGATGGAAAGTCAGGAGCCCTTGTCCTGTTCACAGGTGGAGTCTTTGATGAGATGGCCTTTCTGTTCTGTCAGTGGAACTTAGCTTGAAGGTATTTACTGTTTGGGTAGATTTCAGGCAAATATGGGACTCACAGTCCGCCCCAGCCCACACATGGCTGGAGCTGTGGAGTGCCCAGTGGTGTGTGGCCAAGAGACTTGTGCTCAAACACCCACACGTCCACCAGCACATACTTGTACATGCCATTCCCACAGCATCTTCCATTCCAATTCCTTTGTGACCCACCAAGATGCTCACAGTAACATCACCTCGTGTGCAGAGGGGTGAACAGCATTCCAAACACTTGGGACGCCCTGACGGAGATGGCTGATGTAACTTCCAGCTTGATTTACTGATGCACTCTCCAAGGTCACCCTTCACTTCTGTTTCCCTGCATTGTCCAGGCTGTACCCAAACTCCAGGGCTGATGTGAGCCTCCTGCCTCAGCCTCCCAAGTGGCTGTGATCACAGACACATGTCATCGCGCTCGCTGCCCTTTATTGTTGAAGGGAAAAAGATCTATTCGGGATTTCGTGTATTCTCATTCATGTTGAGTGACGGCTCCCTAGGACTCCATGAATTTTTAGTCACAGCACAGCATTCTCCCTCCCCCGTCACAAGGACTCCATTCAGAAATGGAGAGGCTGAAAACCTCTGAATTCCGTGCCCCGGTCGCCTGCTACCTGCATGGCCTCCCCCACCCGCCCCCGGGAGAGGCCTGTTCACGCACCTTGGGTCCCAGCGGCAGCTCCTGACTTCTTGCTGTTGTGGAAACAGCTCCCAGGGTTCCTCCAAACAGCAGACCCTGCCAGCCATCTGGGAGTTCATCGGTGGCTACAGAGGTCCTACAGAGTCAACCGCCTGGACTCTCACCCAAGCCCATTGAGGCTGTGACGTTGTGTGTTTCTAGAGCCTTTTCAGGAAGAGTCTGCACTTCGGGTGTCATCCTTTTCTCAAACAGCCGAGACCCTGAGGAACAGGCTGCCTGTTGCCTCAGGGGCTCCCCCTCACCGCTCACGGTTGGACACACCTCCGTAACATCAGCTGTGAAACTGTCCCTTTACTCAGCAGATTGACTTCTTAACCCACAGTTAAAAACATAAACATAAAATGGTTTTCTCTTAGGAGAGGGAAAAACACGATGGACCTTTCCAGCATAAGGGACATCAGATGCAGAAATTCTGGTTGGTGCCTTCCCTGATGGACAGGGGACACATGACATCCAACACAGTCAGATTCCCTGTGTGGCACAGACGCCCTAATGACAGCAATTACCGTTCCGTTTAACAAATAGATGACTGGACGTTACAATGGAGCTGTCAGCCCCGCTGAATCAACCCTGCTGGAGACCATGCTCATCTGTTGCTCCCGTTCCAGGCAAACAGACTTGTGGGCTCTGGGACCAAGTCCAAGCTCCAGCGAGGGCCGGTGTTCAAGGCCATTTGTAATTTAGTTCAGCCTCATAAATCTACACTTATCTCTCTTTCCACTCTGCTGCCCATAAGAAGCTCTTACTCACGTTTCCGTTCCCTCTACCCTGCTTTCTCCTCTCCCGCTGCCTCATCCGTCTCCATCCCTTGCATATTTCCAGGGGGATGTCAAGGATCTCACCCTAAGGATGGGGAAACGGGCACTGAGGGAGCTTTGGATCAGCCAGCGTGCAGTTCCTGCCTGTCTCTGCTGCCCTTCAACCTCAAGATTACCTGTAGAAACCATCACATCATACGTGTATATAGACATCATGTAGACAAATGCACACATATGTCATGAGACTAACCCCCATTCCAAGCACTCTTAGAATGTCTGAACATGTTATTACTGAGCCATTTTTATAATAAAAGGAAAACATCGGAGGATGTTTTTCCAGGAATTGGTCATATGTGAGCTTATTTTGCGCAGCTGTGAGTGTCTGACTTGTCTGTATCCTGAGTTGTCACAGCTCATGGAGATATCAGGACTGTTCCTCCAGAAGCCCCTCAGAAGCCCCCCAGGCAGGCCCTACCCCTTGTAATCCCACCTACCCCATGAGAAACAGTGTGTCATCAACAGTGCTCGACCACTTTCAACCAGAGACATTTTATCTTTTTGGCAACTCAAATACCATGTCACTTCCATAATCTCCCAGATTCAGTGTCTGTCGTGGCGCTTAGTGATGCATTTGGCCCTGAGCCTTCCAGCCCCTGAGCTTAGGAGCCTGCGATGGACTTGATCCCAGGGAGGTTGGGGACTGGGCCTTGCTTTGTGTTGAGTGGTGGCCGGATTTACACGTCACCATCCTCCAGGGTCCAGGCCAGGCTGTGGGGAGTGGGCTTTACTGGGCATGTGACGAAGGTCCCATCCTTCCAGGGCTCAGGTGGCCTTCGTGGAGTGGGCGGCTTGGGGCAGGGTGATGTTGGAAGCGTGGTAGGGATTCAGCTGAGGCCAGGGCAGGAAGAGGTTCAGTTTGTCTAGAAGGGCATGTGTGCGGGGCCAGATGACACCAGCACGGTGTCTCAGAAACTGGATGTAGCCTGCAGCAGGGGAGCTTAAGAAGCCATGCAGGCCAAGCACGTGAAAGAGTTTCCCTGTTGCTTCAAGAGCAGCAGGAGTGTGTGGCGGGAGTCGGGGAGGTGGGGGCTCAAGCCCTGAGCCGGGGCAGGCAGCTCTGCTGAGACGTAGAATGCCCACAGCAAGCACAGCATAGGCCCCATGTGTGGGGAGAGTGTGGAGAAGATTCTCTGGCAGGTGGGGTGTGGCATGGGGCTCCCTCCAGGACCCCTTTCCCTCTTTCAATGACTGCTGCCTTGAGAATATTTCAGAAGTGAGTCTGGGGCCACTTGAGGCCGAAGAAGGGAAACTGGTGAAACTGACACCACCTCCCTCACATCCTGATTCTGATGGTGGCACCCCTGCAGGACCGGTGAGTCCTGGACCCTTCCTGCAGCTCCCCTGGGCGCAGTGTGGACGGTGTTCCCATCTGGGACACTTGGTGAGGTCGCTGCCCAGTGGCTTCCCCTCCCTTCCAGAACCCTGCCGGTCTCTCCCAGCACACTGCCCTTCCACGCAACAATCGATGCCATTTTCCATTACGTTCAAGGACAGATCCTCCCCCACATCCAGTCAGGCTGCAGCTGTCTTTAAAGGACAGGCAGCCGACGCCAGGGCGGACCTGGGGGGATCGGCTCTTCCGCCAGCCTTGGGCATGTGCAGATCAAGTGAGGACGAGCCGTGACTTGAGCACACTTCCAAGCTTATTCTGAACGACCTTCCATGATTTCGCACCATGATGTCGTGTGAACGGCCTGCGTTCGGCACAGCGTTCTCAGGAGTGGCCGACCCGCAGGTGCCCCCGTCGCTCGCCTCTGCTGTCGCTGCCCGAGTAAATCCACCGTCCTTTATGGGAAGGACGCGGTGGCCACGAGGACGTTGTGGAAAGTGGGTCTTACCCACTGGAGCCCGTGAGGGCTTTTCGGGGGGTGACACGACCAGCCAGCGATACGGTTTTTCCGTAACTTAGGCACACGGAAAAACAACACGGAAGGCTCTTCGGGTGCAGCAGAAAAGGTTTTGCTTTTTAACCTGGAGCTGCTGCATTTTTACTTAAATCCAGAATTCATTAAAAAGTCCCCAACGATGATATAAAGTACTCGCATTATATCCAAAGTTTCTGGTTGTAAAATACATAAACAGCTCATGCGAGGTGTTGCCACCCCGCCATCATACCTGTTAATCAGTAGTCATTTGCAGCCGGTGGCTCGCGCCTGGAGTCCCAGCACTGTGGGAGGCTGGGGCCAGCGGATCACCTGAGTTCAGGAATTTGAGACCAGCCTGACCAACACGGTGAAACCCCGTCTCTACTAAAAAAATAAAATTAGCCGGGCATGGTGACGCACGCCTATAATCCCAGCTACTCAGGAGGCTGAGGCAGGCGAACTGCTTGAACCTGGGAGGCGGAGGTTGCGGCGAGCCGAGATCGCGCCATCGCACCCCAGCCTGGGCGACAGAGGGACACTGCATCTCAGTCGTCATCATCCTCGTCCTCATTCGCCTCCGTGGCTCTCAGTGCCCAAAGTGCTCCAGGCCACCGTTGTCGGGCCGCAGGTCGGACTGCCGCTGCAGGAACGGGCAGCTCTTGGTTCTGCGTTCTGCAGCTGATTGACAGCCCAAAAGCACGGAGCCGGGCAGGCGCACAATTATTTTCTGATTAAAGGAAAACATTTACACCTGGGAAGGTGCAGCGACTCGGAGAATACATAGAAACAGAAATGAAATAACAAGAAAACAGCGAGATCCCCACATTCCCAAGGGCCTCATGTTTATGACCTGTTGTCTTGCCCTTTGGGTACCTGGAATCTCACCAGGGACAGAAGGGGTTGGACTTTGAGTTCTAGGGGAAGATAACACTAGAAACGTTTGCTCGGTCTGTGAAGGTAGACTACAGGGCCTCCTTCCTCTCATGCTGAGACCCATGGAGCATGAAGAGAGACTCCAGGTTATGGCCCAGACGGTGCCATCCTTCCAGTTTTTGAAAATTGTTCATTTGGTCGAGGTCTATTTGGTGTCTAGTTAGTATGAACCAGACATTTTTGAGCCATGGAGCACTGTCCGTAAAGAGATGCGATCCGTGATATCTCTGTGCTCACATGCTTTGCATTGTGGTGGAGAGAGAGACATATTAACAAACTGTAGTCTAGAATGAGGAGGCCGATATGGTCATCCAGAAAGGCTGCCTGGAGGAAGACTTAGGTCTGGGTTGTGAGGGGTGTTGCTGGGAAATGACGTCACCCCTGCTGTGATTAAGCAAAATTCTTACATCTTTTTCAAGTACCTTTTTCCCAAGACCTCTCTCCCTCTCTCCCATGATTAGAAGTTTAATTGGATTAATTTTCTTACATTCATGTTTCTTAATAAGAATGGCATGTACAGTATTTACTCTTCTCAAAAACATCACATCTCTCTTAGTTTATACAACTCTTAATTTATAAACATTGAAAAAATGTAGTGCTATCACAAACATCTCTTATGAGGCTTAATCTATTTATTATAGGCTGTTCCTCCTACGGAGGAGATTTTCTAGTTAAAGCTGTAGTTTGTCTTACAATCAGAATTTGGGCGGCTACAGAATGGCAAGCAGCCAGCACCTTAGCACCCTGTTCACTCTCTCAGAGTCTCCTGGTTTTCCTAGAAAGAAGATCACATCGTCCGCCAGTCGTGACCCTGCTTCTTGCCGCTGGCGGAAGTTATCCACTGTTTTTCCAGTGTCACACTCATGGTCTCATCTCTGGCTTTCCTGGGATTAGATCTGCAAGGTCAACCACAGGCTCCATGATGTTCATTGTTTAAGAAACTCAGGAGGCCCACATTTGTTTGATTTTACTAAAATTTTGATCAAGTTTTGAAATAAAAATGTCTTCAAGTATCTTTCCACTATGTATTGCAGTGATAATCGAGGATGTCTCTATTAATTTATGGGAGTAAATACTGATTTCCTAATATTACATCATTCTGAATATCCCAGAGTAAATCCTCACCGGACTACCCCTCCTGGTCACATGATAATATTAACTGTTGCTGAATTTCCATCACCTGTGTCTCAGTGAGGACTTTCCACCTGTCTTCGTAAGATTGCTGGGTAGATTCTCTGTGGCATCTTGCTCAGATGTTGACAGCAGGGGCAAGCGGGGTTCATGCACTAATTAGGGAGCTTCCCTTCTTTCTTCGGGCTCCAATCCACGTTAAACGGTGCAGGAATTACATCCCCTCTAATATTCAAGGGCCCTCTGCCATCAGGATGCCAGGGACCCAGAGCTTTCCGTGAGGAGCTTTCTGGACTCTGGCAGCTCCCATGGCCATCCTGCTGGCTGCACCACCGCCTCCTCAGCCGGTCTGGCTGTCCCTGCTGGCCTGGAAGATGATCAAAGAGCGGACTCCGCCCTGTCACTGGTGTCCTCACTCCTGTTGCTGCACCACTTCCTTTTCCACAGTGGCTCAGGGTGACCGAGCAGTTTCCCCATCTCCAGCCTTCAGAGGCCACCTTTGCTGTAGCGTCCGTTCAGAGCCCCGGCCATGGCTTCTGAGCCTCCCTCGTCCACGGCCACCTGTGCTCGCCTGCGTGTGGTTCCCAGGCTCCTCCCGGGGTGGAGGCCCCCAGGGGGCCCTGCTTCTGCCCCCACTTTCTCCCAACCCCCTTCCCGCCCCACCTCATTCCCTGCCAGGCCTCCCAGAACTGCCACAGGCAGGATCCTTTTATTCTTCGAGCCTCATTTTAAATGACCCTCCTCAGCAGCACCTCTCCCGACCAACCCGGGAATTGCTGTCAAAGCCGCAGCTCCAGGACCAAAGCTCAGTACCTGTGGCCTGCCGCTCAGGCATAAGGTTTTCCGTGACCAGTCCTGGTGCCTTGGAGAGGGAACGGGTGCCGTTGCTGATCCCAGAAGGGCAACTCCCAGATTGGGACTGCAGACAGCGAGCCGTTTGGTGGCTTTAAATATCGGCTATGATTATTACCCGCACTCTACTCAGGAGACACCGAGTCACAGGGCAGTGGCCACGGTAAGACCCTTACCCAGAAAGTCAGATCCCAGGAGCCGAGTTATCCTCTCACATGGCCTCCTCCTCATTTATCCTGTAGCCTCTTTCAATTAATTGGTGTTTGTCTGCTTCTTCCCTAGTGTCTGTGTTTTCAATTAGGCTCTGAGGTCCTTGTTAACAAGGCCGGCGTCTTTATTCCTTGCACTGCACCTAGTTCTCAGCACAGACACAGCAGGCTTGCCTTAAATCTATGTAGAGTGAACGAATGTATAAATATTTGCCATTGTTTCTACTATCAAGATTTCTAATTAGCCTTGACTTACACTTAACATGCTCTAATGAATTAAAGGCCATCTGTTGCTGCTGTTGTGTTTTCCACGTATGTGGCCATAACCTGAACGTAACTGGGACAGGTGCCTCCCTCCTCCGGCTCAAACACACTAGAACATGCGTCTCAAAATGCAGTGCAAGCTTGTTTCAGGATGGCAATCTGTGCTGTTGTGTCTCATTGCCCACTTCTCCTTCTAAGGCTCATGGAAATAGATAAGAATGAAAAGGGTAAAGCCAGCTTCATCCATGTGTGAAACAGTCAATGTCAAGTGAGGAGCTTTGGGGCACTCACAAAAATAGGGTACAAGACAGGGGGTATTGAAGAAAGTCAGTAATGGAGCGTCTCATTTCTACAAAGGTAAACAAAATCTCGAAAATCAAATTGGGAATTAAGAGAACGAATTAGTAGGAGAAGAGAGAGTAAAATTGAAATAATGTGGTATTAATTTTCTTCTTGATATGTCGATGCCTTCTGAGCATGATCCTGGGAGGCTGACAGCCGAGGCTGGTTGAGGGCTGAGGACAAAAGCTGATTATACAGGTTGATAGCATGATGGGTTCCTTGATGGTTCATTGTTACTTTGAGGCATACGTTTGGTGTGTTACCTGGAGATGCGCAGGTACCTTGATGGGTTCATTTGGTGCATTACCTGGAAATGTCCAGGAACTTTGATGGGTCATTAGGCGCATCACCTGGAGACGTCTAGGCTCTTGCAGTGCCTGGGAGGAGCTTTCTGGCACGTCTGTGGGTGTTGGTTGGTTCCACCTTTGAATTACTTCTAATTTGTGAAAGGAGGTTCTACCTTCTCAGTTTTAAAGGATGTGTCTGGACAAGGCGTGTGCATGTGCATGTTTGCACACATCTGCAGGGGACTAATAGTGTGCATAACCACGTCAGATTGGAATCTTCAGCTCTTATGTGAACCGAGGTCTTAATTACCCTAGACATTGAGTAGTAACTACAGAGAGCCAGGTCAGCTTCAAACAGGGGCTTTCGCATCCAGCAAGGCACGTCCATACTTGAGAGACTCGGGCTGTGTCCTAATTGATTTTTTTTGAGAGAACAGGGTCTCCCTCTGTTGCCCAGGCTAGAGTGCAGTGGCTCAATCTTGGCTCACTGCAGACTTGAACTCCTGGGCTAGGGAGACCCTTCCTCTTCAAACCCTCCCTGATAGCTGGGGCTACAGATAAATGCCACGATGCCTGGCTAATTTAAAAAAAAAAAAAATCATGGACAGTCTCACTTTGTTGCCAAGGCTGGCCTTGAACCTTCTGGGTCCAAGCTGTCCTCCCACCTCGGCCCCTCAGAGTGCTCAGATCACAGGCATGCGCTATCACATCCCTCCCTCAACGAACTTCTAACCACCGATCAGTTTTTATGTGGTTTTTGCCTTAAACTGCACCATATGGTCTCATTACCAGCCCTCACGTTCCCTCTCTTAACTGTTCACACATCATCATCCTCTCTTCCTCCACCAGGAAGCTCAGAGCTTTGGAATGCGATATGAAGTAAACAGTAGTAACCTAGTTAGCGAATGAGTTCTGTTCTCAGTTGGTGGAAAGTAATTTACAAATCAAGGTAAACATGAGGTGTTTATTCCACACACGGGCACTGTTTCGCATTGACCGTGAGTCTCGGCGAGGAAGATGGTGCTGCTTTCTTTTTTCGTCAGCTTTTCCCTTAGGTTTGTGGTGTACGGCAGCTTTGCTACATGAGTAAATTGCATAGCTGGGGTTTGGTGTACAGAAAATGTCATCACCCGGGTAGTGAACATAGTACCCGATAGGGAGTTTTTCGACACCCTCCTTCCTCCCACTCTTCACCCTCAAGTAGGCCCCGGAGCAAATATTCCCTCCTTTATGCTCATGAATTCTGTGTTTAGCCTTCACTTATCAGGGAGAGCATGTAGTATTTGGTTTTTTGTTCCTGTGTTAGGATAGTTTGCTTAGGATAATGGCATCTAGCTGCCTCCATGTTTCTGCAGAGGTCATGATCTTGTTCTTTTTTATGGCTGCATGATATTCCATTGTGTATATGCACCACATTTTCTGTACCTAGTCCACCATTGCTGAGCACTATGTTGATTACATGTCTTTGCTATTGTGAATAGTTCTGGGATGAACGTAGGAGTACATGTGTCTTTTTGGTGGAATGATTTATATTCCACCAAATTGCATTGCTGGATCAAATGTAGTTCTATTATTATTTCTTTGAGAAATCTCCAAACTGCTTGGACTGTTTTTCCATTTGCTTGTTTCATCTCTGATTTCCTTCTGCAGTTTTGTAATTCTCATAGTAGAGATCTTTCACTTCCCTGGTTAGCTATATTCCTAGGAATTTTAAATTAGCTCAGAGTGGCTGAATTAATTTATATTCCCTTCGGTAGTGGGAATATAAATTAAGTATTCTCTTTTCTCTGCAACCTTGACAACATCAGCTATTTTTTTTTACTTTTTAATAGTAGCCCTTCTGACCAGTGTGAAAGGATATCTCACTGCGGTTTTGATATGCGTTTCTATAATGAGTAGTGATGATGAGCATTTTTAAAATATGCTTGTTGTCTGCATGTATGTGTTCTTTTGAGAAATGTCCATGTTCTTTGCCCATTTTTAATGGGGTTGTTTTTTGCTTGCCGATTTAAGTTCCTTGTAGACGCTGGATAGGAGACCTTTGTCAGATGGGTAGACTGTAGGTATTTTCTCCCTTCTGTAAGTCGCCTATTTGCTCTGTTACGTTTTTGTTTGTTTGTTTGTTTTGCTATGCAGAGGCTCTTTAATTAGGTCCCACTTGTCAATTTCTATTTTTGTAGCAATTGCTTTTGGAGGCATCATCATAAAATCTTGGCCAGCACTGTGTTCATAATGGTATTTTCTAGGTTCTCTTCCAGATTATTCATAGTTTTAGGATTTACACGTAAGACTTTGGTCCCTCTTGAGTTAATTATTGTATATGGTAAAAGGAAGGGGCCCATTTTAAATCTTCCGCATATGGCCAGCCAGCTATTCCAACACCATTTATTTGCGGCCAACACCATTTATTAACTACGAAGTCCATTCTCTAGTTGTTATTGCCAACTTTGTTAAAGATCAGTTGGTTATAGGTGGGCTGCTTTATTTTGGGGTTCTCTATCCTGTTCCATTGGTCTGTGTGTCTGAGTTTTTTTGTTTGTTTTTTGATTTTGTTTTGTTTTGTTACCAGTATCATGTTGTTTTGGTTACTGCAGCTTGGCAGTAAAGTTTAAAGTTGAGTAATGAGATGTCTCTATTTTGGCTTTGGACTTTTGTGGCTATTCGGGGTCTTTTCTGGTTCAATATGTATTTTAGAATATATATTCTAATTATATGAAAAATTATATTGGTAGTTTGATAGGATTAGCATCGAATCTGTAAATTACTTTGAGTAGTGTGGCCATTTTCCCAATATTGATTCTTTATAACCATGAGCTTGGAGTGCTTCTCCATTCATTTGATTCATCTCTGATTTCCTTCAGAATTTTGTGATTCTCATTGTAGAGATATTTCGCTTCCCTGGTTAGCTGTATTCCTAGGAATTGTATTCATTATGTGATTATTGTGAATGAGATTGTGTTCTAGATTGGGTTCCAGCTTGGATTTTATTGGTATATGGAAATGCTATTCACTTTTGGACATTGAGTTTGTATTCTGAGACTACTGCAGTTTATCAGTTTTAGGAGCCTTTGGGCAGAAACTATGTTTCCTGGGTATAAAATCATATAGTCTGCAGAGAGGTAGTTTGACTGCTTGTCTTCCTATTTCAATGCTAATTTGTTTCTCTCACCTGACTGCTCTGGCAAGGACTTCCAGTACTGTGTTGAATAGGAGTAGTGCAAGAGGGCATCCTTGTTTTCTTCCGGTTCACAGGGGAAATGCCTCTAGCTTTTACCCATTATATATAATGTTGGCTGCGGTTTTCTCACAGATAGCTCTTATTTTGAGGTAAGTTCCTTTGATAACAAGTTTCTGAGGGTTTTTAACATAAAAGGATGTTGAATTTTATCAAAAGCCTTTTCTGCATCTATTAAGATGATCATGTGGTTTTGTTTTTAGTTATGTTTATGTGATGAATCGCATTCATTAATTTGTGTACGTTAGACCAAACTCACTTTCAGAAATAAATATTGCCTACTTGACCATGGTGGATTAACATTTTAATGTGCTGCTGGATTCGAATTAGTATTTTGTTGAGGGTTTTTGTGTCTGTGTTCATCAGGGATACCGACCACAAGTTTTCTTTTTTCTTTGTATCTCTGCCAGGTTTTGGTATCAGAATGATGCTGACCTCATAGAATGAGTTAGGGAGGAATCCCTCCTCCTTGATTTTTTGCAATAGTTTTATTGGTTTGGTATCAGTTCTTCCTTGTATGTCTGGTAGAATTCGGCTGCGAATTGGTATGGTACAGGGCTTTTTCTAGTTGGTAGCTTATTACAGAATCAATTTTAGAGCTCATTATTGGTCTGTTCAGGATTTCAATTTCTTCCCGGTTCAATCTTGGGAGATGGTACGCCTCCAGGAATTTATCCATTTTTTTCTAAGTTTTTGAGTTTGTGTGCAAAGTGGTGTTACTAATAGTCTCTGAGGGCATTTTGTATTTCTCTGGAGTCAGTGGCAGCATCCTCTTTTTCACTTCTGATTGTGTTTATTTGGATCTTCTCGCTGTTTAAACTTAATGTTAAAGCTAGTGGTTGATCAATATTATTTATTCTTTCAAAAAACCAACTTATGGTTTTGTTGATCTTTTAAATGGGTTTTTGTGTCTCAATTTTGTTCAGTTCAGTTCTGATTTAGGCAATTTCTTTTCTTCTGCTAGCTTTAGGATTGGTTTTCTCTTGCTTTTCTAGTTTCTCTAGGTGTGATGTTAGCTTGTTAATTTGAGATCTTTCTAACTTCTTGATGTAATCGATTAGAGCTATAACCTTTCCTCTTAACACTGCTTTACCTGTATCCCAAAGATTCTGGTATGTTGTATATTTGTTTATATTCGTTTCAAATAATTTTTGGATTTCTGTCTTAATTTGGTTCTTAACCCAAAAGTCATTCAGGAGGAGGTTGTTTAATTTCCATGATACTGTATGATTTTCAGCAATGTTCTTGGTGTAAATTTCTGTTTTATTGTGCTGTGGTATGAACACAATAGAACATGGTTGGTATGATTTGGGTTTATTTGAATTTGTTGTTGAGGATTGCTTTATGGCCGAACGTGTGATCAGTCTTAGAGTGTGTGCCATGTGGAGATGAGGAAACGGCATGTTCTATTGTTTGGGGAGAGCATTCTACAGATACCTGTTAGGTCCCTTTGGTCAAGTGTGAAGTTTAGGTCCCAAATAGCTTTGTTAGTTTTCTACCTCAATTATCTATGTAACACTCTCAGTGAGATGTTGAAATCTCCCACTATTATTGTCTGGTGATCAAAGAATTTTTGAAGGCCTCTAAGAACTTCTTTTATGAATCTGGGTGCTCTACACTGGGTTCATATATGCATATTATTGTTAAGCCTTCTTGTTGAATTGAACCTTTTATCATGTAATGCCTTTTTTTGGTCCTTTTTGATCATTGTATGTTTAAAGACTGTTTTTTTTTCAGTTTTATTTATTTTTATATTTTATTGAACTTTAGGTTCTGGGGTACATGTGCAAAACATGCAGCATTGTTGCCTAAGTACATACATGGCAATGTGGTTTGCTGCCTCCATCCCCCCATCACCTATATCTGACATTTCTCCCCATTATTCCTCCCCAACCTCCCTCCCCACCGCTGTCCCTCCTCTATTCCCCCTCTGTAGACCCCAGTGTGAGATGCTCCTCTCCCTGTGACCACGTGTTCTCATTGTTCAACACCCACCTGTGAGTGAGAACATGCAGTGTTTGTTTTTCTGTTCTTGTGTCAGTTTTCTGAGAATGATGGTTTCCAGATGCATCCATGTCCCTACAAAGGACATGAACTCATTGTTTTTTATGGCTACGTAGTATTCCATGGTGTATATGTGCCACATTTTCCTTGTCCAGTCTATCATCCATGGGCATTTGAGTCGGTTCCAGGTCTTTGCTATTGTAAACAGTGCTGCAGTGAACATATGTGTGCATGTGTCTTTATAACAGAGTGATTTATAATCCTTTGGCTATATACCCAGTAATGGGATTGTTGGGTCAAATGGAATTTCTGTATCTATATCCTTGAGGAATCACCACACTGTCTTCCACAATGGTTGAACTAACTTACATTCCCACCAACAGTGTAAAAGTGTTCCTCTTTCTTTACATCCTCTCCAGCATCTGTTGTCTCCAGATTTTTTAATGATCGCCATTCTAACTGGTGTGAGATGGTATCTCAATGTGGTTTTGATTTGCATTTCTCTAATGACCACTGATAATGAACATTTTTTCATATGTTTGTTGGCCTCATAAATGTCTTCTTTTGAAAAGTGTCTGTTTATGTCCTTTGCCCACTTTTGAATGGCTTTTTTTTTTTTTCTTGTAAATCTGTTTTAGTTCTTTGTAGATTCTGGATGTTAGCCCATTGTCAGATTGGTAGATTCCAAGATTTTTTTCCCATTCTGTTGGTTTTCAGTTCACTCTAATGAATAATTTGTTTTCTGTAAAGAAGCTCTGGAGTTTAATTAGATCCCATTTGTCCATTTTGACTTTTGTTGCCAGTGCTTTTGGTGTTTTAGTCATGAAGTCCTTGCCTATGCCTGTGTCCTGAATGGTTTGCCTAGGTTTTCTTCTAGGGTTTTTATGGTGTTAGGCCTTATGTTTAAGTCTTTAATCCATATGAAGTTAATTTTAGTGTAAGGTAGGGGTCCAGTTTCTGCTTTCTGCCCATGGCTAGCCAATTTTCCCAACACCATTTGTTAAACAGGGAATCCTTTCCCTGTTGCTTGTTTTTGTCATGTTTGTCAAAGATCAGATGGTTGTAGATGTGTGGCATTGCCTCTGAGGCTTCTGTTCTGTTCCATTAGTCTATATCTGTGTTTTCGTACCAATACCATGCTGTTTTGATTACTATAGCCTTGTAGTATAGTTTGAAGTCAGGTAGCATGATGCTTCCAGCTTTGTTCTTTTTGCTTAGGATTGACTTGGCTATGTGGGCTCTCTTTTGGTTCCATAGGAAGTTTAAGGTGGTTTTTTTGAGTTCTGTGAAGAGGGTCATAGGTAGCTTGATGGGAATAGTGTTGAATCTATAATTACGTTGGGCAGTATGGCCATTTTCACAATATTGATTGTTCCTAACCATGAGCATGGGATGTTTCTCCATTTGTTTGTGTCCTCTCTTATTTCCTTGAGCAGTGGTTTGTAGTTCTCCTTGAAGAGGTCCTTTACATCCTTCCTTAGTTGTATTCCCAGGTATTTTATTCTCTTTGTAGCAATTGTGAATGGCAGTTCATTCTTGATTTGGCTCTCTTTAAGTCTGTTATTGCTGTATAGGAATGCCTGTGATTTATCCACATTGATTTTGTATCCTGAGACTTTGCTGAAGTTGAATATCAATTTAGGAAGCTTTTGGGCTGAGATGATGGAGTCTTCTAAATATACCATCATGTCTTCTGCAAATAGAGACAATTTTACTTCCTCCTTTCCTGATTAAATACACTTTATTGCTTTTTCTTGCCTGATTGCTCTGGCTAGAACTTCCAATACTATATTGGATAGGAGTGGTGAGAGAGGGCATCCTTGTCTAGTGCCAGATTTCAAAGGGAATGCTTCCAGTTTTTGCCCATTCAGTGTGATATTGGCTGTGAGTTTTTCCATAGTTTTTATAGTTTTGAGATATGTTCCTTCAATACCTAGTTTATTGAGAATTTTTAGCATAAAGGGCTGTTGAATTTTGTTGAAGGCCTTCTCTGCATCTATTGAGATAGTCATGTGGTTTTTTTTCTTTGGTTCTGTGTATGTGGTGGATTCTGTTTATGGACTTGCGTATGTTGAAGCAGCTTTGCATCCCCGGGATGAATCCTACTTGATCATGGTGGATAAGCTTTTTGATGTGCTGTTGCAATCGGCTTGCCAGTATTGTATTGAAGATTTTTGCATCTACGTTCATCATGGATATTGGCCTGAAGTTTTCTTTTTTTGTTGCATCTCTGCCAGACTTTGGTATCAGGATGGTGTTGGTCTCATAAAATGATTTGGAAAGGATTCCTTCTTTTTGGATTGTTTGGAATCGTTTCAGAAAGAGTGGTACCAACTCCTCTGTATGTCTGGTAGAATTTGGCTCTGTACCCATCTAGACCTGGGCTTTTTTTGGTTTGTAGGCCATTAATTGCTGCCTCAACATCAGCCCTTGTTATTGGTCTATTCAAAGTTTCAACTTCTTTCTGGTTTAGGCTTGGGGTGGGTGCAAGTGTTCAGGAATTTGTCCATTTCTTCCAGGGTTACTGGTTTGTGTGCATAGAGTTGTTTGTAGTAATCTCTGATGGTAGTTTGTATCTCGGTGGAATCGGTAGTGATATCCCCTTTATTATTTTTTATTGCATCTATTTGATTCTTCTCTCTTTTCTTTATGAATCTGGCTAGCGGTCTGTTTTGTGGATCTTTTCAAAAAACCAGCTCTTGGATTTACTGATTTTTTGAAGGATTTTTTGTGTCTCTGTCTCCTTCATTTCTGCCCTCATCTTAGTTATTTCTTGACTTCTGCTGATTTTTTAGTTTTTTTGATCTTGCTCCTCTAGCTCTTTCAATTTTGATCATAGGGTGTTGATTTTAGATCTCTCCTTGCTTCTCATGTGGGCATATATTGCTACTAATTTCCCTCTAGACACTGCTTTAAATGTGTCCCACAGATTCTGGAATGTTGTGTCTTCATTCTCATTGGTTTCAAAGAATATCTTTACTTCTGCCTTCATTTCATTGTTTATCCAGTCAACATTCAAGAGCCAGTTTTTCAGTTTCCGTGAAGTTGTGTGGTTCTGAGTTAGTTTCTTAATTTGAGTTCTAATTTGATTGCACTGTGGTCTTAGAGACTGTTTGTTATGATTTCCATTCTTTTGCATTTGCTAAGGAGTGATTTGCTTCCAATTATGTGGTCAATTTTTGAATAGGTGTGATGTGGTGCTGAGAAGAACGTATATTCTATTGATTTGGGGTGGAGAGTTCTATAGATGTCAATTAGGTTTGCTTGGTCCAGGTCTGAGTTTAAGTCCTGGAAATGCTTGTTAATTTTCTGTCTTATTGATCTGTCTAATGTTGACAGTGGAGTGTTAAAGTCTCCCACTATTATTGTGTGGGAGTCTAAGTCTCTTTATAGGTCATTAAGAACTTGCTTTATGTATCTGGGTGCTCCTGTATTTAGGTGCATATATATTTAGGATCATTAGCCCTTCTTGTTGCATTGATCCTTTTACCATTATGTAATGCCCTTCTTTGTCTCTTTTGATCTTTGTTGGTTTAAAGTCTATTTTATCAAAGATTAGGATTGCAACTCCTGTTTTTTTTCCCCTCTCCATTTGCTTGGTAAATCTTCCTCCATCCCTTTATTTTGAGCCTTTGTGTGTCCTTGCAAGTGAGATGGGTTTCCTGGATACAGCACATTAATGCTTTTTGACTTTTTATCCAATTTGCCAGTTTGTGTCTTTTGATTGGGGCATTTGGCCCATTTACATTTAAGGTTAATATTGTTATGTTTGAATTTGTTCCTGCCATTTTGATGCTAGCTCTGGTTTTTTGCCCATTAGCTGATGCAGTTTCTCCTTTGTGTCAGTGCTTTTTACCATTTGGTACATTTTTGGAGTGGCTGGTACTGGTTGTTCCATCCTTTGTTTACTGCTTCCTTCAGGAGCTCTTGTAAGGGAGACCTGGTGACGAAATCTCTCAGCAACTGCTTGTTTGTAAAGGATTTTATTTCTCCTTCACTTATGAAGCTTAGTTTGGCTGGATATGAAATTCTGGCTTGAATGTTCTTTTCTTTAAGGATGTTGAATATTGGCTCCCACTCTCTTCTGGCATGTAGGGTTTCTGCTGAGAGATCTGCTGTGAATTTGATGGGTTTCCCCTTGTGGGTAACCAGACCTTTCTCTTTGGCTGCCTTTAGATTTTTCCTTCATTTCAACCCTGATGAATCTGATGATTATGTGCTTTAGGGTTGCTCTTCTTAGGGAATATCTTTATGGTATTTTCTGTATTTCCTGGACTCGAATGTTTGTCTGCCTAGTTAGGTTGGGGAAGTTCTCCTGGATAATATCCTGAAGAGTATTTTCCAGCTTGGATTCATTCTCTCCATCACATTCAGGTATACCTGTCAAACGTAGATTAGGTCTTTTCACATAGTCCCACATTTCTTGAGGGCTTTGTTCATTTCTTTTCACTCTTTTTACTCTAATCTTGTCATCTCATTTTATTTCATTGAGTTGATCTTCAATCTCTGATATCCTTTCTTCTGCTTGGTCAATTCAGCTGTTGAAACTTGTGTATGCTTCACGAAGTTCTTGTGTTGTGTTTTTCAACTCCATGAAATCATTTCTATTCTTCTTTAAGCTGTTTATTCTCATTAGCATTTTGTCAAACCTTTTTTCAAGGTTCTTAGTTTCTTTGCATTGGGTTAGAACAGGTTCTTTTAGCTCAGAGAAGTTTGTTATTACCCACCTTTTGAAGCCTGTTTCTGTCAATTCATCAGACTCATTCTCCATCCAGCTTTGTTCCTTTGCTGGTGATGAGTTATGATCCCTTGAAGGAGAAGAGTCATTCTGCTTTTGGGTGTTTTAATCCTTTTTGTGCGGGTTTCGTCCCATCTTTGCGGATTTATCTACCTGTGGTCTTTGTAGTTGGTGACTTTCGGATGGGGGTCTCTGAGTGGATGTCCTTTTTGTTGATGATGAATTTATTTCTTTCTGTTTTTTTAGTTTTCCTTCTAACAGGCCCGTCTGCTGCAGGACTGCTGGAGGTCTACTCCAGACCCTGCTTGCCTGGGGTCACCTGCATCGGCCGCAAAACAGTAAAGGTTGCTGCCAGTTTCTTCTTCTGTTATCTTCATCCCAGAAGGATACCTGCCAGATGTCACCCTGAGCTCTCCTTTATGAGGTGACTCTTTGGATCTGTGGGGGTCAGGGCACTGCTTGAGGAGACCGTCTGTCCCTTAGTGGAGCTCAAGTGCTGATCTGTGAGCTCCACATTTAAGTCTGCTGCAGCAGAACTCTTAATCACCTTTTTCCCAGGTCCTGTGTCCTGGGAAGGTGGGGCTTTATTTATAAGTCCCTTACATGATGCTGCCTTTTTTAGAGCTGCTCTGCCCAGCAAGGAGGTAGCCTAGTCACAATCTCCCATCAGAGGCGTTGCTGAGCTGCCGTAGACTCTGCCCAGCTGCTATGTGAACTTCCTTGCAGTTTTGTTTATAGAGGTATAGTTAGAACTGCCTCGATAATGGCAGTCTGCCTCTGTATTCGTGGATTGCCTCAGTAATGGCGGACTGCCTCTGTATTGGCGGATTGCCTCAGTAATGGCGGACTGCCTCTGTATTGGTGGATTGCCTCAGTAATGGTGGAGTGCCTCAGTAGTGGCAGATTGCCTCAGTAATGGCGGACTGCCTCAGTAGTGGCAGATTGCCTCAGTAATGGCGAACTGCCTCTGTATTGGTGGATTGCCTCAGTAATGGCAGACTGCCTCAGTAGTGGCAGGCTGCCTCGGTAATTGCGGACACCCTTTCCCCAACAGAGCTGTACTGTCTGGGTCTAGCTACACTTGCTGTGAAATTTTCAATCCAGAACATTTCAGATTGCTGCTCTTTGTGAGAGTGAGACCCGCCAAGCCAGATCACCTGACTCCCTGTTTCAGCCCCTTTTTTTTCAGTTGAATGGGTGCTAGTTGAAATGGCTGCCCAGATATATGTGAATTTTTGTGCAGAAACCTGCTGTGCCAGCTGAAACAGCCATGCTGGAAACTTGTGGCACTTTTCGGCCCGGGAATCTCCTGGTCTGTGGGGCAGTAATAACTCATTTGTGGTGTTCACTTACCTTCTGCATTGTTCTCGCTGGGAACTACACTCCAGAGCTGTTCCTATTCGGCCATCTTCTGTTTTTGTTTTTGTTTTTGTTTGAAATAAGAATAGCAGCTCTTCCTCTTGGTTATTTTCCATTTGTTTGATATATCTTTCTCCATACATTTACTTTGAGCCTTTGACTGTCTTCATATGTGAGCTGAGTCTCCTGAAGACAGCATACACTTGAGTCTTGCTGCTTTTTTTAACTTTCCACTCTGTGTCTTTTAAGTATGGTGTTTCCACTCTTTGTCTTTTAAGTGCAGCCATTCCCACACCAAATCTTCTGGAGTTTTGTCTGCCAACTCTGTGGGCACTTTTTCCTGCCAGCTTATATCAATATTGATACATGAGGATTCAATTCTGTCGTCATGTTCTTAGCTGATAGTTATGTGTACTTGGTTGTACAGTTGTTTTTTAGTGTTAGTGGACTATGTACTTGTGTGTTTTGTGGTGGCAGATAAGGGTCTTTCATGTCCATGTTTACCACTCCCTTTGTGACCTCTTCTGAGGCAGGTCTGGTGCTAATGAATTATGTTAGCATTCGCCTGTCTGAAAAGGATTTATTTTTCTTTTTTACTGGTGAAGCCTATTTTGGCTGCATATAAAATTGTTGCTTGGAATTTACTTTCTTTATGGATGCTGAACATAGTTTGTCATTCTCTTCTGGCTTGTGAGATGTGTGCTGAAGGCCCATTGCTAGCCTGATGGGATTCCCTTATGGCCTGCCTCTTCTCTGCAGCTGCATTTAGCATCTTTTTTTCATGCTGACTTTGGAGAACCTGATGACTATGTGTCCTAGGGATTGTCATCTTGTATAGTGTCTCTTAGGGGTTCTCGGAATTTCCAGAATTTTCATGTCAACCTCTCTGGCAATGTTGAGGAAATTTTCATGGACAGCATTCTTGAATATATTATCCAAGTTGCTTGCTCTCACCCCATCTCTTTCAGGATGTCAGGTATTGATTTGAAGGATTGGTCTTTGAGCTCAGAGATTCTTTCCTCAGCTTATTCTATTCTATTATTAATGCTTCTAATTCCATTCTGAAGTTCCTGTTTTTTTTTTTTTTTTTTTTTTTTTTTTTTTTTTTTTTGAGACGGAGTTTCGCTCTTGTTACCCAGGCTGGAGTGCAATGGCGCAATCTCGGCTCACCGCAACCTCCGCCTCCTGGGTTCAGGCAATTCTCCTGCCTCAGCCTCCTGAGAAGCTGGGATTACAGGCATGCGCCACCACGCCCAACTAGTTTTTTTGTATTTTTAGTAGAGACGGGGTATCACCATGTTGACCAGGATGGTCTCGATCTTTCGACCTCGTGATCCACCCGCCTCGGCCTCCCAAAGTGCTGGGATTACAGGCTTGAGCCACCGCGCCCGGTCCCTGTGGTTTTTTTTAAGACAAAGTCTCACTGTTGTCTCACAGGCTGGAGTACAATGGCGTGATCTTGGCTCACTGCAACCTCTGCCCCCCAGGTTCAAGTAATTCTCCTACCTCAGCCTCTTGAATACCTGGGATTATAGGCAGCTGTCACCACACCCAGCTAATTTTTCTTTTTATCTTTTTTAGTGGATACAGGGTTTTACCATGTTGGCCAGGCTGGTCTCCAACTCCTGACCTCAGGTGATCCACCCATCTCAGCCTCCCAAAGTGCTGGGATTATAGGCATGAACCACCATGCCTAGCCAAATTTTATTTCCAGAAGTTCAGTTTGGTTCTATGTGAAAATTGTTGTCTTTCAACTCTTAGAGCATTTTACTGTTTTCCTTGGATTGGGTTTCAACCTTACTCTTTTTTTTTTTTTTTTTTTTTTTTAAGACAGAGTCTCTGTCACCTGGGCTGGCACAATCTCAGCTCACTGCAACATGTCCCTTCTGAGTTGAAGTGATTCTCCTGCCTCAGCCTCCCAGATAGCTGGGATTATAGGCACCTGCCACTATGCCCAGCTATTTTTTTGTATTTTTAGTAAAAACGGAGTTTTACCATGTTGGTCAGGCTGGTCTCGAACTCCTGACCTCATGATCCACCTGCCTTGGACTCCCAAAGTGCTGGGATTACAGGCATGAGTGTCCATCCCTGGCCCAACTTTATTCTTCATCTTGGAGAGCTTCTGTGCCATCCAGATTCTGAAGTCTATATCTGTCATTTCAGCCATTTCAATTTGGTTAAGATCCATTGCTGTGGAGCCAGTGCAGTCATTTGGTTGTAAGAGGACACTTTGGCTTTTAAAGTTACTAGAATTCTCATGCTGGTTCTTTCTCATCTGTGTGGGCTGATGTTCCTTTAATCTTTGATGTTGCTATTTTTTGGATGAGGCTTTTTGATTTTATATTCTTTGATGCCCTTGTGAGTTTGACTGTGGTGTAAGTTGGGCTTAGTCAGTTCACGTTATTTCTGGAAGATTTCAAGGGATAAAGGCTCAGCTCAGCACTCCTGAGCTGCATGCTCCAACCCTGGGGGACTAGGACCAGTCCCATGGCTTTGTTTTCTGGCCCCTTAAGTACCTGTTGTGCTGGCGGGGCCAAGGTGATCCTAGTCCACTGGTAACAACACTCCAGTGGGGGCCACTAGCCAAAGTGCTCTTGCAGAGTGATGATAAGTGTGCACGTATGTATGTGCTGGCAAGACAGCAGGGGGAGGCTGCAGGTAGGTGCATGCTGAGGGGGAGAGCTGTGGGTGGGTGCATACTGATGGGAGAAGGCTGCAGGTGGGTGGATGCTGAGGGGGGAGAGCTGTGGGTGGGTGCATACTGATGGGAGAAGGCTGCAGGTGGGTGGATGCTGGCAGGGAAGGGCTGTGGGTGGGTGTGCTCTGGTGGCAGTTTATCTGCAGAAGTGCTCTGATGGGCAAGGGGGCTCTGCCAGTGAAAGAGCTATAGCTGTGGCCACTAATGAGTGCCTTGGCTAGGCAGTTGTTGCTGTCCTGCAAGTGGGCACATCCAGGCAGGGAGCTCAGAAGAGGCCAGAAGTCAGAGGGGCATTCAGATCATTCTGGCCGCATCCCAGGTGCAGAACAGCCCTGCTCTCTCCTGGTCCCACAGCTAACAAAGCCTAAAGCCACCTAGAGGTGTGTAGTACACCTTGGGGGATGGGTGCCCATGGCTGAGCTCCACTGCAGTCATTCCTGCACCAAATCTTCTGGAGTTCTGTCTGCTAACTCCCTGCCAGCCCAGATGTCTGTGGAGGTCACTGAGTCTCCCATAGCTGGGATCCCGGAGATCCAGGCCAAGAGTGGGCCACTCCATGCCTGTGTCTCTCAGTCCTTCTCTAGGAGCTGCTCGAGACCAAGAACAAGTACTGGTGTCCAGCAACCCTGTGCAGGGTTCCCAGCTTCCTCCCCTTTCAGCCGGTCATCTGTGTCCTCACTGTCCACTCTGAAAGCCTGTTTTCCAAGGATCGGTTTGCAGTGTGCTGGGCTGAACCATGGGCTGGTCTCTCTGTGTGAGAAGCGCTTTCTGCCTGCACCAAACCAGCCATCTCGGCTTTTCTCCCTGTTGCTGCAATTTTTACAGTGTCTACTGCTCAAGGTGGGGAGAAGAAGTACTTTGAAACAGTTAGTGGGTGGATGACATTTCTCTTTCTTTCACAAGATGACTACAATTTAAAATATTAAAGTAAAAAAATCATTATATAAGAAGGGTTGCTTGAAAAAATGGTTTGGCCAGGGTTGTTGATCTTTCATATTCTCTTTTTTAAAAATATGATGTTAAAAATAGTACGTGCCTTGAACATTAGAGACACATACACAGATTTGTGTTTCCACAGTAAAATTCCTGAAAGGGAAGAGTAAGACTTGTCTGGCCCTGAGGACCCCTGCAGTGATTCTGGAGGGTTGTGTGATGACTGTTTAGTTTTCCCTGAGTGAACTGGGATAATTAACCTGTTGGAATCCCAAGGACAGAATCAATTGAACAATAGGCAGAGATTTATTGAGCACCAGTATGCTCTATATGTGTTTATTTATTGAGCATGTATATGCTCTATAGCAAGCAATGTGTGAGATGGAAAAAAAAAAAAAAAACAGAAGAATACAGTCCTTGTTGTTAAAAACAATATGGATATTTTCTCAACCTCAGTTTCTTTATTAATTTTGATTTCTCCTTTTTTGCTTCCCCTTGATGTTGATTTATATGAAGCAGATTGAAATTAAGCAGTTAATCAAAAGGACCATCTTTGAGCATACAGTATGTTTATGGCATCATGGCAAAAGGAATTTAAACCACAGGGATGGTTAAGATAGGTTTTCTCCTCTCAAAGAGCCATTGTCTAAGAGGAATTGCAAGAAAATGACAGATAAAAAAATATTTCTGACTTTAGCATTTACCTGACCTTCATGGAACATTTGATATGGGTCATGAAGAGGGAATATAAAATGAGTAAGATGCAATTCTTTCATATGAGAGACAGAACTGATAGGCATATTTGTTAGGACCATCATGTAGAACAAATTTTCACTGTCATATCCCAAGCACCCTGCATGGCAGATAGAAAGCATCTTAAATAATCATTGAATTAATATATATTTATACACAAGTTCATTTTTAAAGGTGCTTTCACGTTCATATGTTTATTTCATCTTACAATTATTGTGTGTAAGAGTAGACCAGAAACTAATAAAACATAGAATATAAATAAATGATAGAAAAAAATCAGTGAAACTGTAACTTTATTATTTGAAAAGATCAACAAAATTGTTCAGCCTTTTAGTTAACTTATGAGGAAGAGTTGCCTCAAATTACTTAAAATCCAGAATAAAAGAAGACAGATTACTGCTAACCTTACAAGAATAAAATGAATTACAGTGTCTATAATATTTGAAGAACTCTTACGATAAAAAAAGCCTGATTTTAAAATGAGCAAGGGACTGGATGGAGATTTCTCTAAGGAAGATACACAGATGTTCAACAAGCACTTGATAAGGTGCTTACAATTCTCAGTCATTAGGGAGACGTGAGTCAAAACCACAGCAAAGTGCTACTCCACGTCTGCTAGGATGGCTGTTAGTAACAAAATTAATAGGAAGCAAAGCCACAAGAGTTAGCAAGGATATGGACAAATTGAAATTCCCACATGTTGCTGTTGGAAATGTAAAGTTATTTCGCCATTGTAGAAAAATTTTGTTGTTGCTAACCACAAAAACTTAAACATGAAAAAGAATGCCATCCTGCCTATGTGCACAGAAGAACTGGAAATACCTTGGTGCCCAAACCAGTGCAGGAGCATCCCTGCTCAGCGCAGCACTTGCATGGTAGCTGAAAGGGAACCACCTGGATGTCCACGGGGTGGACGGATAAGCACATGCCATATATTCAGACAACAGAACATTTCTCAGTTATGAAAACGAGTACAGGAATGGTAGATGTCACCGTGGGGAAGAACCTCAATGAGAGAAGCCAGACCCGGAAGGGCACATGTGATTTCACATAAATGAAATATCCATAATTGGTAAATCCACAGATACAGAACACAGAGAGGTAACTGCCAGCAGCAGACCAGTGAGGAGAATGGGAAACAGTGACTTACACTAGGGTGGGTTTCCTTCTGGCCTGATGAAAAACGTCTTGAAACTAGACAGAGGTGGTTGAACAACATGTGAGTGTATTAAAAGCCACTACATGGATCACTTCAAAATGCTTAATTTTCTGTTTTTAAATTATACCTCAACTTTAACATTTAAAAAAAAATCATATGCAAGTATGATGAACAATTTTAAGCCAACAAATTTGGTAACTTAGAAGAAATGAACAGATTTCTTATAAGCACATACTACCAAAAAAATAAAAAATAAAAACTCAAGAAGAAATATTGGGAGCTCTTGGTCAAAGGACACAATGTTTCAGTTAGATTGAAGGCTTAAGTGCAAGACGTCTATCGTACACTTTGTGGGAAATGTCATGTGTGGCTACTGTCATAGGTGAAGCACTCATCTCTGGGACTTCTGTAACCTGTGGCACAACCCCAAGTGGACCAAGCACGGGAATGCAGGTCCCCCTGCCCTGCAGGCCGTGGGTCTGAAACCAGGGCATCTACAGGCTGCTTCCTTCTGAGCCTGCGAGGGAAGCACGTGTTCCACACGTCTCTCCTAATTCCTGGCCATTCCTAGGCAGTGGTGGCAACACCCCAATCCTCACATTGATACTTTCCCTATGGTTCTCATTTTATTAAGGACACTAGTAACACTGGGTCAGGGGCCAATCCTCCCAGGATGAGGTGACCTCCTCTTAACCAGTCATGATGACACAGATGTTATTTCTAGAAAAGGGCCATAATCGGATGTCCTGGGGGTTAGGACTTCACATTTGAATTTTGTGGGGACATAACCTGTTATAGACGGTTTCAGCTCAAAAATAATCCCATCTCTGGAAACAGATGGCAAACAAGGCTTAAAATTATGTCCCATTAGCTTGGCTTTGGACTGACAGTGATGCCATTGCATGTCACATCCTTTCTGGGAACTCAGAGGTGGTTAGGATCAAGCTGCTTCTGCATCACCAATCTGGGGCCTCGCGTGTGCTCCAAGTAAATGAATGAGTGTGTGGCATCACATCAGGACGGATATGTGGACGAATCAACACTTAACTGCCACGTGCTGTGTCTAGGAGTTCTCTCATATACGGCACCACGTCTAGTTCTCACACACGTAGCACCGTGTCCGGTCCTCTCACGTGGTGCCGTGTCCAGTTCCCTCTCATGTAGCATCGTGTCCGGTTCTCTCACGTGGCGTCGTGTCCGGTTCTCTCACGTAGCACCATGTCCGGCCCTCTCTCACGTGGCACCGTGTCTGGTCCTCACGTGGTGCTGTGTTCAGTCTTCACACACGTGGTGCTGTGTCCTGTCCTCTCTCACGTGGCGCCGTGTCTGGTCCTCTCTCACGTGGCGCCGTGTCTGGCCTCTCTCATGTCGCGCCGTGTCTGGTCCTCTGTCACATAGTGCCATGTCTAGT
The DNA here is from genome assembly GCF_048565385.1 of Saimiri boliviensis. Classification (NCBI taxonomy): domain Eukaryota; kingdom Metazoa; phylum Chordata; class Mammalia; order Primates; family Cebidae; genus Saimiri; species Saimiri boliviensis. Next base: position 112,738,754 of record NC_133461.1, on the reverse strand, counting down.
TCTCTCACAGAGTGCCGTGTCTAGTTATTTCACACCCTGAAGCATTATTTATTTCTTCCATGAAGTTACTGCAGTTACTGTGGGAGGCCTGTACCGGTTTTAGAGGCAGTAGAATCTGTTTCCTATGGGGGCCCTTTGATGTGCTTCTCTTCTGGTGGAGACAGTAAGCTTTTAGAGACTTCTCACTCCACAATGGGCATAGGCATTTAAAAAATACTCCATTATAACTAGAGGAAATGCCTTGAATTAGCTCTATAATTTTAATTTTTCAGAGCAAGAATGTGATTTAGATTTAAGCCGACAAAACATAGATAAGTAGGAAAAAGAAAAAAAAAAGTAATTCTGGAAACCTTCAGGTTGGTCTTGTTTAATTTAAAGTTCAGAGGCACTGACACTCTTAAATATGATGAGTTAATTTTCATAACTTGGTAATGTTAAGAAAAATGTAGTTGTCACACTGTTAAAATGACTTTTCTAATAAATCATCTTGAAGTTTAATATGACGAGGTACATGAACAATGAGCACTACCTCCCCTTAAACATTCCTTCATGGCACGAGCCGGTCTCTGAGGGAACCACAGGGACCGGCATGCAGGTACAGGTGCTCTGATGATTGGCGTATGTTCCAGTATAATCTGGTATCATGGGATTTAATTTGTTTGTAGATAAACCTACCTAACGGGACCATGACAGGAACAGAAATCCCATAGCTTATATAAACAACAGAACATTAATTAACATGAAGACACTAATTAGTTTATCCAATTTGCTGGCAGAGCTCTGGGAACTGAGGGCCTGAGAGAGGCCTGATGTGTTTGTGGAAGGGGGAGGCCATGGGAGGCTATGGGGAGGCTGTGGGCAGAGGGGTTGGTTGTCAGAGACATGAGAGGATGCAGGTGACAGGGCAAGGGCGGGGTTCCGGAGGGCGTGGGGAGTGTGCACATTACCTGAAAAGGCCAGGGAATGGACACGGCCCAGGGTCGCCAGCCAGGGGCTTGGCCCTTCTGTCCTTTCGTAGCAGCAAACCTCGTTCACGTGTTTCTTATGAAATGCCCATCTCTAGAATGCTGCCCCGACCCGGCCCACTTCCTCTTGAATCCTGCTCAGGCACATTCCCTCAAGGAAGCTCTCCCTACGCAGAACAAGGCCACCCTCGCAGGAGCCCTCTGTGGCACTCCTCTGTGGCGCTTGTTGCCACTGACCTTGTGTGCTTGTTCTTGGGATTCCCTGATTAACATACCCTCTCCTCCCTAATGGTAAGGGGCCTACAGTGAGTGCACAGATGGATGGACGGATGGATGGGCAGATGGGTGGCTGGATGGGGTATGATGGGTGTATGGATGGATGGACAGAACTTTCTTTTATGCCTCAAATAAGATGCCAAGCATCATCTTCTGTGGGGAGCCATTCCTGACCCCCTTCCTCAGGCAGACTTTGGAGCTCTCTCCTTTGTTTTCATGTCCCTATGTTCCCTTATTTTGCCCAACTGCTTGAATATTTGTCTTTTGTGGGAGGTCACCCTGAGCACTGCATGGGCAAGGCAGGGTGTGCTCATGGCGCTCACATTAAGTGGACACACGGGGTGAGTGAGGACCCGCCTGGCCTTCAGAGCACCTGCAGGCACCTGCCTGCGATTTGCTTGGCTTTTCAAGGGAAGGGGCTGGTGCCTTGCAGAGCTGAGGTGGGAGCTGGTGAGCTCTGCTCTGGAGGGTCTCGGCACCTCAGTAAAGCGGCAAGGTACACGTGCACACGCCCCAAACCCAGACACTTGTGAGCAACAGTCATTCCTCCTGCTTGGCTGCCTGGACTGCACCCTCTCTCAGCTGAAGCCAGATGCTCAGGACGTGGCCCCTGGGAAACATGATGCTCCAGATGTGGCCCCTGGGAGAGGTGACGCTCCGGACGTGGCCCCTGGGAGAGGTGACGCTCCGGACGTGGCCCCTGGGAGAGGTGACGCTCCGGACGTGGCCCCTGGGAGAGGTGACGCTCCGGACGTGGCCCCTGGGAGAGGTGACGCTCCGGACGTGGCCCCTGGGAGAGGTGACGCTCCGGACGTGGCCATCGCATTATGTTCTGTTGTTATTTCATGTTACTCATTCTTGTTTTCTCTTTTTCTTCTCACTCATGATAAATCACGAGATCATTTGTGTCCTGTTTTCCTCACATGATCTTGTTTGGCCCCCTCTGCTTTTCTTTTTTTTTCTTTCTTTTTTTTTTTTTGAGACGGAGTTTCGCTCTTGTTACCCAGGCTGGAGTGCAATGGCGCGATCTCGGCTCACCGCCACCTCCGCCTCCTGGGTTCAGGCAATTCTCCTGCCTCAGCCTCCCGAGTAGCTGGGATTACAGGCACGCGCCACCATGCCCAGCTAATTTTTTTTGTATTTTAGTAGAGACGGGGTTTCACCATGTTGACCAGGATGGTCTCGATCTCTCGACCTCGTGATCCACCCACCTCGGCCTCCCAAAGTACTGGGATTACAGGCTTGAGCCACTGCACCTGGCCCCCCCTCTGCTTTTCTAAAGAGGACTTAGAAAACCAGCCCCGGCATGACCCCTATGTCTCATAGTCACTGCAGCTGGAGCCTGTCGAAGCCCACGCTGCCACCTCCGCCACGCCCCGATCTGCCTTGAGTCCTGAGCAGCAGAGCATAGCCTCTGCTATATCCTTGCTCAGGTGGACCACCCGCCCTCCCACCAGATAAACTTCCCTGAGCCCACATTTACTTACGTAACTCCCTGTCTTCCAGCCCCTGTCACCTCACTATCCACATGGTTAAGTCCAGTGCCTCAGCATCTGTTCTCCTATTAAACTACCTGATCAAGCCCTGCTGTGTGACCTGGTCAGCCTTCCAGCTCACAGCCTCCACACTCCACCGTAGGGATGGTGGCTGCCAGATGCTCCCAGATACCCCCACATGCCCCCAGGTGTGGCTGCTGTGCGTGCTGGAGGCTCCTTAATGCCTCTGAGGGTGTGATGTGGATAAGGCGCATTTGTGGGTACACATATCTGTCTCCTTTCTAGACAACTTCATTTTTACCCTAGTGCCCGGCAGAGGCTCTGTCACACTGTGAAGGGGCTTAATAAATAACTGTTGAATGGGTGACACATCATGGGCCATTTTTACTCAAAAATATCCGCTACTGGCTGAGCACGTGCACTAAATGCTGTAGGAATATAGAGATGCAAGCGCCTGAGGACGAAAGGCAAATTATATATATATATATATATATATATATATATATATATATATATGTCTTGTAAAAAAGGTGCTATGGAAACAGAGGAAGGGGCAATCAGTTCATGATGGAGGGGTTGAGACTGCCTCCCCAAAGAGTCAATATTTACAACAAATCTAACGAGCAAGTAGGATTTCTCCAGATAGTGCTGGGCAACTAGACACCCACAGGCACGTCCAGCCGCGTCTACTCCATGCACAGAACAACTCACTCAAAAGGAGTCAGAGACCTGAAGGCAAGAGGTGAAACTAGAAAGCGGCACGGGCCTGCGTCGCTGTGCTTGTGGATTCAGGAGTGGTTTCTTAGAGATGACACCCAAAGCAGAAGCAACAAAAGGAAAAATAAACCAACTGAACTTCAACAAAATGCATTTGCGTGTGTGTCAGAGGTTCGTCAATAAGGTAAAAAGAAAACTTGGTGAGGTGAAATGTTTGCCAAGTGCATGTCTAAAAAAGGCTTATATTTAGAAGAACGCCTACAACACATAAAAAGACAGCTAAGCCAAGAAAGGATGGGCAGGGGGCGTGAATAGGCAGCCCCTCCACAGATAGGAAGACAGCAGGCATCACTGGCCAGCCGGGAAGCGCACATCAACATGCCGTGAGATGCCGTGGCACACCTGTTAGGATGGCCACAATGGCAGAGACGGACAATCACAAGTGCCAGCAAGGTCGTGGAGAAACTGAACCTTCATACGCGACTGTCGGGAGACAGCGGTGCAGCCACTTTGGAAACCATCTGGTATTTCCTCAGAAGTTTAAACATAGAGTTACCATATGACCATAAATTCCATTTCTTGGTACATACCCAAGAGAAATGAAACATGTCCACTGAAAAAACTCAGGCCTGAATGCTTACAGGGGCATTATTCGTGGTACTCCGAGAGAGAAACAAGCCAGGTCAAGTATCCAGAAATGGAGGAGGGGGTAAATACACTGTGTCCATCCGTGCAGTGGAATATTCTCTGGCAATAAAGGAGTGAAGCACGGAGGCATGCTACAACACAGATTAACCTCAGAAAGATTTTCTAAGTGAAAGGAGCCGGTCATGAAAACCACAGCTAGGATTCCATTTATGTGCAGTGCTCAGAACAGGCAAATCTTTGTAGAAAGTAGATTAGCGGTTGCCTGGGGCTGGGGGTAAGGGAGAGAGGGCTGGCTGCCGGAGGGTATGGGTTTATTTTTGGAGCGGTGAAGTGTTCTGTGATGGATTGTGCGCATGGCTGTGCGGCTCTGTGAGTGTGTGATTGAGCTGTGCACTTTCAGTAGGCGAATCAGATGGTGTGTGAATGATATCTGAATAAAGCCGTTATGAATAAATCACTTTTAAAAAAGCAATGAATCATAGTTTTCCGGGAAAGAAGGGCAGAGGCTGACACTTTGTGCACAGCGGCACACATGGAGGGCCCGAGGCGCACGGGGCCCTGGTGTGGTGAGCACGGTGCGTGGGACGCCCCGGTGTGAGCACCGCGGGGAGGGCGGCGGCGGCCCCTGAGCCTGCTGAGCAGGAAAGGCCGCGCGTTGAGGACACGCGACTGTTGAGGAGGGACTCCCTCCGCGTCCACACTCACCTTCCGTGTTGCCGTTTGTCCCTTCAGTTTCCACCTTTTAATTCAAATGAAGCCATTTGGTTTCTAACTACCTTAAATGCGTCATGACTAGGATTCCCGTAGGTGTCTTCTGAATACTTTGTAATTACTCCACAGCACTTGGACAATTTCATATTCAAGGTGTGGGTCATTTGCCCAGACAAAAGTAATAAATGAAGGCGAGAGCATAACCAAAACATTGTAGAGTCCTAGAACCTTGCAGTCCGTCTGGACGTCTATAAGTGAATTTCCCGCTATTCACAGTTCTGTTCACGAGTTTGAATTTAAAGCATTGGTGCCTTTGGAGGCACTGCCTGCTTTCCCATGCCCCCCTGGGCTTCCTTCCCCACGCCAGGGGCCCCACCGTCTGTCCACGCCTGCTGAGAACCCAGGACCTTCTCCTAAGTGAGTCTGCTCAGCCTCCTCTCACTCGGGGGAGTGGCACAGGGGCCTTGGATTCGGGAATTAATCATGCTTTTCTGCTTCAGGTTGCAAAATTAAATATTGAGTTAGGAACCCACATTTTAAATGACTGCCAGCTTCCAGGAATTAGACACAAGCCTTCCACTGGAGCCATGTTTCTGGCTTCCATTTAGGGCAATATTTCAGGTAGTCTCAAGCCATTGCAAAGACTTATTTTCTGAAAAATAAATTCACTAGAAATTCAAAAACGTCCTTACAGACGCTGTACCTTTCCAGATAGGTTTAACTGCCTTTCGACTTTATGCATTGCCTACTAGTGACAGAAATGGGAAAAAATGGGTTGTGATGGGTCAAAAACTAGAAAATAGAAACCCAAGTAGCATGAACGTGTGGCAGCCTCCACTCGTGACTGTGGCTGTGGCTTCTGCAGCAGAGTTCTTCCTTACAGCGGTGGGAGGGAGGAACCTGGGCCTGGCAGGCGAATAACAGCTGCGAGCATGGCACCAAGTGACACCTGGTTCTCAGCTCCGCACACCCCGCTCTAACAAACCCACACTACCTGGCGCAAAAAAAAAGCCCTCAAACACAAGGCATGTTTTGCTGACACTTTTGGAATAAGCTAAGGGCACACTGATGTCAGGGAGATGATGTTTGATGCAGAAAGTTCCAGTGGAAATATTTGTGGCTCAGGGAACTAAAATAACCCTGTAGCAATCACGGACTTGCTGTCACCTCTCGGGCTGTCAGTAGGGACTTCTGCAGACTGTTGAGTACCTTCCACCTTTCAAACACGCTTCCTTTATTTTGACAATACTAAGAGAATTAGGTCAAGTCTCCTGAGGGCAGTATATATTTTCCATGTGCGATTATCAGAAATAGATGTGCAGTGTGACTAGATATCTATTTAAGAACACCTAAATGAACATTTATTATGTAAGCACCTAGGGAGTGTGCATTCTACCTCGGACACACCACGTACACACGTGTTTGTACCTGTATCCGTCCAGCTCTGTGTTTGTGCTGAGTTGCATATGTTAGACGTGTGTGTAGCAGGATAATATGTGTAACTGTGTACGGTCATGTGCATGTGTATATACACACGTATCATACATAAGATTGATTTTCCATCTATTCACAATACTTATGTATGTGTATATAAATGTGTGTGGACATACGTATATTTATATCTTTCTAGAATGAGATGCCGATGGAAACTTTAGTCAGGCCAATGGTAAATACCTGTGGGAATGTGTTGGTCGGCATTCCAACATTAGACTGGTGAAGAGGAATCAATCACCCACAGTAAGACGCAGAACTGGAGGATTTCCCCTTTAGAGGGGAACAGAGTCTTCAGTCAGCAGCCCAGCCTCTGCCTCAGGACACCCAGTCCCGTGGGAGAAGATAAACCACAGACCGGAATGTAGAGAATCTCCTGACCCAACGGAGAAGGCCGTGGCAGGCTCGGCCTGTAGTGCCACTGGCAACGCCCGTGAGGACCATGTAGGGGTGGGTCAGGAGAGATCCACGCAGCTCCACGGCCAGCATGGAACGGGGTACTGCATGGCCAGCAGGTGCATCTGGGCCCCTGGGCCTTCCCTGCACAGGCCACATGGAGTCATGGAGTCATCTCTCAGTGGACGTTGCCTGCGCCGTCCTGCGTCTGACTACAGCTGGCAGGGGCTCCAGGGCCAGGTCTCCTCCTGCCCTCCCTGCGCCTCACTCCAGATCTGCCAGTGTCCTCCCACGCAGGATGGAGTAGCGCACGTGTCCTGCCTGGCTGAGGGCCTCGAGCATGTGCAGCTTCCGTCGCTGGTGGATTCTGGGATTCAAGATCTCAGTGGTTTGTGCATTTTGCTGACGTAGCTTCTCATGGAGGTGGGGCTGTTGTGCAGGATATAAACCTCTTGTTTATTTAACCACAGAGCCTCTCTCTTATGTGCCAGGAAGTCTGGGGGGAGAGAGGAGCATGGGGCTCTGGGCAGCCCCGTGTTCCCCATGGACAAGGGCAGGAACAACAAGCATTTAACCAGATATGTAAAGAAATGGCTCAGGTATGGCGTGCAGCAGGAAGCTGCTGAGGGCTTCATGCAGGACATTTATTTCCACGGGAGACAAAGACACCCATGTTAGGTTTGGGAAAAGAGCATTTGGGAACAGACACAGATGCTCCCCCACCTAGTATGCAAGGCCCTGGAGGGCAGGGACCAGGGTGCGGGGCTTGGCGGGCATCGTGAGATGTCCTCTGGAGGTGGCGGTGAACCACTCATGGGTCAAAGAAGGGCACCAAGGGCGCAGTCCAGTGCAGGCTCCAGAGTCAGCTCAGTGGATGCTTCTGTGGAAACAGGCGGCCGCCTGGCCGCTCGTGCGGCACCGCAGCCGCTGTGGGCCGCTTGTCTAGGTGCTGCAGGATGGAGGGAACGGAGGGGATTCAACCTAAATTGTGGAGTTTGAGGCGACTTCCTGATTACGTATTGGCTGCGGGCATGCTTGAGAGAAAAGGCGAACGCTGCTCCAGTGTGTTAAATATTCTGGCCCTGGTAACTGTGGGGTTAGTGCTGCTTTTATCTTAAGTGTTGCTTGAGACACTGACTCCTGGAGTCCCAAACCTCCCAGCCAAGTTTAGCGAAGGCCGTTGCACCTGCTTTCACATGACGAAGACAGAATTGGAAGGGTTTGTACCTGAAGGACTCCTGGAGGTTGAGCATGAACCACTGGAGATGTGTGTGGCATTGCCACGCAGGGGATATGACCTGACATCTATGCCTATGCCTGTGTGAGTCTGAGGGCCACAGCTGTGGCCTGGAAAACCTTTGAGATCAGTGATGGGAGCCTCTGAGGAGGTGGCGCCGGCCTGGGCACTGACCGAGCTCAGGGCGCCCAGGGAGTGGGCTGGTGGGCGCTCTGTGGGGGGAAGCAGATAGTGAGGTTGAGTGTGGGGAGAAAGGTGAATGGAGGAGGCTTCTGGGTCTGGACCGTGGGAAGCGATGTCTCCACCGGAGTGATGGAGATGGGACCTGTACACAGTCAGCAGGCATCAGGCTCCACGCCTCTGACGCTCGAGGCCATCTTTGGCATAAATGAGTGGAGGTGAAAACCTTGACCCTGAATGGATTTCCCAGAGAGGCTGTGCAGGCTGAGCTCAGCCACGGTGCAAGAGCAGGGCCTGGGGGACATCCTGCTTTTAGGAGAGAGGCCCTTTTTGCTGCTGTGACATTGCAGAGACTGAACTGGGACAGAGGCTGAGAACAGCAGACATGGAGCTGGACATGTGCGTCCCGCACGCCGCTCTGGGGAGGGCGGCCGGATGAAGGAGACAGCGGCGCTCTGCTCTTGCCTGCTTTGCTGCCGGAGAGGAGAGAATGGCAAGAACTCCACAGGCTCAGGACTCCGTATTGGGAGCACAGTTCAGGAGCAGAATGGCAGACTCAGAAATGGGCCGCTGGGCCTGCCTGTGGGCCCCGGGTGACCATCTCAGGACTGCGTGAGCGAGGGTCCCACGTGATGGTCTCAGGCCTGCGTGAGCGAGGGCCCCACGTGATGGTCTCAGGCCTGCGTGAGCGAGGGCCCCACGTGATGGTCTCAGGCCTGCGTGAGCGAGGGCCCCACATGAGGGTCTCAGGCCTGCGTGAGCGAGGGCCCCACATGAGGGTCTCAGGCCTGCGTGAGCGAGGGCCCCACGTGATGGTCTCAGGCCTGCGTGAGCGAGGGTCCTACGTGATGGTCTCAGGCCTGCGCGAGCGAGGGTCCCCATGCCGGTCGTTTGCCTGTGGGTGGAGCTCACCATCCACATCTTCCCACCTGGTTCCTGATGTGTTGATCTCTTCAGGCATTTAACTGCTGAGGCCTAAATACAACTTTCTTCTGTCCCTGCTCTTGTGTATTTCTCATGTATGCAATAAAAAGCTGGGAAAGAGGTTGCACAGCACAATCTTCTGCTTGATGAAACATTTTGAAAATTTTTAAAAACAAAACTTGTATAATTGCTTGTATGACTGAACAGCTGACCACAGGCAAGTCCCTTCGTTTCTGCGGGCATTTTTTCCTGAAGTGAATGAAGGACATAAACAGGCTGATTATTTCCACACAGCTGCTGTGGAGTTGGGAAGACTGGAGTCATGCACAGCACTGAGTTTCATAGATTAACAGGACAGAAAAATGAACTATTGATTGTCCCGGGGCGGGCCATCTACTTTCTGGCTAGTTTTTAACCCTGGGTGAGCATTTGCCAGGCAGTGAGCTCTTGTGTGGGCTGAATAATACTGAGACCTTGTTTTTCCTTAGAGATTTTAATAAGTTGCTTAACTTTCTTCCTTTTTTTTTTTTCTTTACATTTTGAGCCAGAGTCTCGCTCTGTTGCCCAGGCTGGAGTGCAGTGGTGCAAGCTTGGCTCACTGCACCCTTCACCTCCTGGATTCAAGCGATTCTTCTGCCTCAGCCTGCTGAGTAGCTGGGACTACAGGTGTGTGCCACGATGCCCGGCTAATTTTTGTATTTTTAGTAGAGACAGCAGGCTTTCACCTTGTTGGCTAGGCTGGCCTCGAACTCCTGACCTTGTGATCTGTCCGCCTTGGCCTCCCTAAGGGCTGGGATTGCAGGCATGAGCCACCATGCCCAGCAGTTATTTAACTTTCTTAGGCTAAGCTTACTCTGAAGGTCAATCTGCTCCCCAGAAACATCCCAAAGTCAGATCTGCCGTTTCTATGGTGGGCAGAGAGGCTGAGCCGTGAGCTCACAGTTTGTCTCCAGAGCAGCTCGAGCACCGGGTCTGCACACCACGCACTTCCTCCTGCCAGCCGTGGGACCAGGGGCCCCAGAATAAAAGCTCTGGGAGCCAGAGACACCCTGTGTTGATGGCAGCTGGCCCCGCATGACGGGCAATGCTAGGACCATGAAGGATGGTCAGTCACATTCGCTGAAGGAAGAAGGCAGTGAATGAACGTCTTCTCTGAGGATAGCTGAGCATCCTTGTGTCCATCTGGCCATGAGAACTTGGTGGCATTCACACGAGGATCTGGAGCAGGTAGTGATCCAGGACCAGAAAGGATGGCTGCAGGCCGTGCCGCCCCGTCTGGGCTTCTGACTTCCATGTTTGTTCCCTACGCTTCCTTGCTTTAGTGAAGCCACTCACTCCTGGGTCTGTCTTCCCGTATTTTTCACTTAATTAAAAAAAAATTGAATGAGAATTGAATTTGAATGCAATTATGTAATTGAAGGAAGTACCCTACACATGATTTATTAATTAGCAGTGGAGCACGCTTACTGTCAGTGCGTCTCCTGATTAGTCAGGCGTCGAGATGAGGGGCTGCCGTCTGAGAAATGTGCCGTTAGGCGGCCTCGTGGTGGTGTCTTCATTTGCACGGATTTAAGGGATATAAGCACGGTGTGTTATGTGGCTTCGTTGCACAGTGGTGAAATCTGGGCGAATCTTTGGGGGCTTACTTTGTGCTACAGGTAACTTTTCTTTATACATTAACTTTTTGCAGTTGAAACATTGGTTTTCAAATTAGAAATTAACACGTTTGCCGAGAATTTCACTTTATATTCATCTCTCTCTTCCCTAACCCATGCAACCAGCACTTCTGTTACCACAAGTTTCTCCCTGAGAAATAATTTCTAAGAATTCACTGTCATTCTGGGCCTTTACTTCACATTTATAAATATACATGACTCGTGTATTAGAATATTATCAATGACTATCTCCTAGCGTGGTACCTGACACAAGGTAGGTTTTCTCTAAATATTTGTTAAGTCAATATTAAAGAATACACATCCAAAAATAAAAAGGAGATAGTGTTTTACCTTTTGCCCTTTGTGGTTTTTAATGTTTGATAATTTTCCATTTTAGCAGATAAGATTCCATAGCATCCACAAATATTACTTATCTATTTTTGAGGCAGGGTCTCTCTCTGTCCCCAGGCTGGAGTACACTGGTGTACTGTGGCTCACTGCAGCCTCAAACTCTTGGGCCTAGGTGCTGCCACCGCGACCTTCCCAAGTGCTGGGATCACAGGCACAACCCACTGTGTCTGGCTGAACTGCAGCTTAAGTGTCACTCAGTGGACGATTGGTGGACTTTTTGGCCTCTGTCAAGTCACATTGGAATGCAGTCATGGTGGAATGCCGTCAGTGTGGACTAGAGGCACATTGTCATGGGGTCATTGCCATGCAGTCCTGTTGCCACACAGTCATGTGATATAATCGTGTTATTGTTACACAGTCGTACTGCCAGAGTCCAGTACCTCATAGTCATATTTTCCTGCAATCGTGTTGTCATGGGAGTGTGTGAGCGCATGTTCATGTTGTCACATTTGTCATGTGGTCACATTGCTATGTAGTCATGTTGTGATCATAGAGACATGGAATCCTGTCATACAGCCACGTGGCCATATTGTCATACAGCCACGTGATCATGGATGTGGAATCCTGTCTTACAGCCACGTGGTCATGTTGTCATACAGCCATGTGATCATGGAGACGTGGAATCCTGTCATACAGCCACGTGGCCATGTTGTCATACAGCCATGTGATCATGGAAACGTGGAATCCTGTCATACAGCCACGTGGCCATGTTGTCATACAGCCATGTGATCATGGAGACGTGGAATCCTGTCATACAGCCACGTGGCCATGTTGTCATACAGCCATGTGGTCATGGAGATATGGAATCCTGTCATACAGCCCTGTGGCCTTGTTGGCATACAGCCATGTGATCATGGAGACGTGGAATCCTGTCATACAGCCATGTGATCATGGAGATGTGGAATCCTGTCATACAGCCACATGGCCATGTTGTCATACAGCCATGTGGTCATGGAGATGTGGAATCCTGTCATACAGCCCTGTGGCCTTGTTGGCATACAGCCATGTGATCATGGAGACGTGGAATCCTGTCATACAGCCACGTGGGCTTGTTGTCATACAGCCATGTGGTCATGGAGACACGGAATCCTGTCATACAGCCATGTGGCCATGTTGGCATACAGCCATGTGGTCATCTCACCCTAGGGCCATGATTTCCCATAGTGATGTCACATTAGCACACTGTTGCATGGCCTTGTAGGCATGCTGGATATTCTTGCATCATGTTGTCTCAGGGTCATGTGTCCTATAGCCACGTCACATTATTATGTGGTCATGCTGTTGTGTTGTCACATGGGCCTATTGTGTTTACACAGTCATGTTGTCCTGGGTCGTGGTGTCATAGTCATGTCCTTACACTGTCATGCTGTCATGTTGTCACATGGGCCTGTTGTGTTCTCACAGTCATGGGGTCACAGTCAAATCCTCACACTGTCCCACTGTTGTGTTTTCACCTGGGCCTGTTGTGTTGTCTCAGTCATGTTGTTACACTGTCATATTGTCATGTGGCCTGTTGTGTTTTCAGTCATGGTGTCCTGGGTCATGGTGTCACAGTCACATCATTACACTGTCATGTTGTCACGTGGGCCTGTTGTGTTCTCATAGTCATGGTGTCCTGGGTCATGATGTCAAAGTCACGTCCTCACACTGTGACACTGTCGTGTTGTCACATGGGCCTGTTGTGTTCTCACAGTCATGGTGCCCTAGGTCATGGGGTCACAGTCACATCATTACACTGTCATGTTGTCACGTGGGCCTGTTGTGTTCTCACAGTCATGGTGTCCTGGGTCATGGGGTCACAGGGCTCTGTTATATCAAGTGCTTGCACGGTGAGAGCCTGTTCACACAGTCCGGACAAAGGGTCCTAGTTTTGTACTTGGTGCTGTGTGAGAAGCACTGGCGAGGCTGCCAGGTGCCACGGCTGGGCAATATCTGTGGCAGCCTGCCAGGCCTGCTGTCATCTAGAGCTCCCATTGGAGCTGGACACGGTGCCTCTAGGTGGCTGCTGACTCGGAGCCTTTCTTGATGAGCACAGCAGAACACCCTGCCATGTGCTCTAAGACCTGGAAGAGGAAAGGCGTCGGTGGTTTTTTCTCCCCCTCTCTTGGTCACCGTCGCAGCTGGAGGGAGGCGGAGGAGGACAGCGGATGGGGGAGGCAGCAAATGAGTGCAGTTGTCACAGCAGCCAGATGCTGGGCCTCGCGTCTAGGCACCCCCACGGGCCTTCCAGCGCCAGCCCTCCTCCCGCTGCTCCTTCGCTGCCACCACGGCCCACAGCAAAGGCCGCCCACCCCCGGGCCTGTGCCCACCTGGTTTCCTGTAGAAGGAGCAGGGATACTCTTGGCATCACGGCTGGGTTGGAACCAGCTTCAGGAAAGCTATGCCCGTCCCCGGCAACGCTGAGCTCGGCCTTGCCCTGAGGAGCTCTGGCCGAGGGTCCAGGCCGTGTCCACCACGTGTGGCTGCAGCGGCTGGAGGGTCCCGTGTGTGCTGTTTCTTCCCGGGGCTCCAGGAGAGCTGCAGTCCTCCTTAATCTCCCGGTCCTCCGCTGCTGCTGTGCACCCCTCCCCGGTTGGTGGCAGGAGGGAGGACAGATGCTGTGGAGGCCGCCACCACGCAGAATCCTGAGAGATTGAGCGCTTGGTTCACAGAGCTCAAAGCTGCCACTCCAAAAATATGTGCATAGTTTTAGAATGGCCTCTGTAAATAAAATGCCTTATGCAATTTACACAGAAAATGCTGCAGGTTCCTCTTTTCTGGGAGATTAAAATAAAGTGCATACCTTGTGCCGGAAGACACCAGCAGGCTTGTGCTGTCCACATCTGCAGCTTGGGGAAGGAGCCGGTCCTCTTGGGGGCTGTGCGTGCTGCAGGGACAGCGTCACACACACAGCATCGTCAGGCAGATTTTTCCATCTGTGTCCATCAGCATAGATCAGTGTGGTCTTCTTCTAATTTAAATGAGACTGCGCTAATGATGATGAATCCACAGTGTATGGAGTTTAATTCTCTGTATTGTGAATATTTTCTTAATGGGTGTTACTTGGGGAAGAATCCTTGGAAAAGGTCCTTGATGCTGTTAGTGAGCCTGCTATGTTTTCAGCTTGCTGGGTGATTTTAAGCACGTGTGACCTGTGTTGAAGATGAACTCTGCGGGGAAAGCCTTGAATCTTGGTCAGATTCGATGTACATTTTGGTTCACGTTGAGCGGGAGGTGCAGAACCAAAGTCCCTGATCCACGTCTGAGTGAGCCACCCCGTGAGGCTTCCAGTCCCTCCCAGGGTCCTGGAGCAGGAGGCAGCCATGGCCGGGGGCCGAGCTGGACCCAGTGTGCCTCGTGGGTCTCAGTCGGCCTCTCCCTTCCCTGAAATCAGTGCCTCCATGGGTACCATAGTGAAGTCAGCGTCTGCCTTGCCCTGGGGGTACCCTGGGCTCATCCAGGACTCCACTCTCTCCCTGGCATGTGGCCTCTGATGGGGCCACCAAAGCCTCGTGGTCTCCTCCACATGGGAGGCCAGAGCAGAACCCACAGTTCCTGACATGTGTGTTCACTCTGTGTTCCTGGGTGTCCTGCCAAGGTCTCGGCGGTCACATTTAGAAACTTCTCGATTAAATAAGACAAAGTGGGCTCTTATGTCGTGGGACTCCCCAGAGCCTCTGGTTTGGGAGTGATTCTCATGAAGTTACCATGGAGGGTAGTCATCGGCACATTTCCGTTTGGTTTGGGGAAAATAAAGGGATCTGTGGCCTAAGATGGCTTTTCGCATCTTGATTCTAAAACAGGCTTTCAGGACCTCTTGCTCTTATTTAAAGCAGTTTTTTTTTCTGTATGACTCAGTGGCTTCTTTCCCGGGAGACTCCTGCCTTAGTTCTTCTCAGGAAGAGGGGAGAAACCCCAATGGGGATTCCGGAGGCGGAGTGTGCAGAATTGTTTCCTTCTGGTTTCCAGCTTCCCTGGTCCGTGCAGTTCACTCCAGCAAAGCCTGGTCCTGGCAGCACACTGCACGCCTGCAAAGCCCACTCCTGGCCCTTCCTCCGTGGCCTCACTCCCAGGCCGTCTCATCCAGCCTCTCCTGCCCGGCAGTGTGTGTGTGCATAGGGGCCCAGTCGTGCCCGCGCCTCCTGCAGCTGGATGCCAGTACGGGGAGTCTCGCCCTAGAACCTGAAGGGAAACTGAGTCACGAGGCCTTCCATTCCCACGCAAGAGGCCCTCCGTTCCCACTTTCTGCAGAATGTTTGAAGGGGTGGTGCCTGTGTTTCCGGGTTAACTAAACCTGAAGTCTGCTTCAGTGATGGCAGTGATGGGACGGCCCCAGCCTGTGCTGGCTGCCCGTGTGCCCTCGGTGACAGGAGCCCCTTCATCCTCCACAGGCTTTGTTGGTGGTGGTGGCCAGGACGGAGGTGGCCCTGTGTGTGGACCAGTACCTGGCCCATTGCTCTCACACAGAGCCACGTGGCCCTGGGCCCAGGGCTCCTGTGTCCAAGGGCTGCTCCTTGAGGTCTTCCCTGCAGCCCCCAAAGGCTTCTCTCCCCTCCGCTCCACCAGTGCCCCTGAAGGCAGCTGCGGCCAGAAGCGTCTGCTTGAGGAGTGTGGCTCTGCCTCCCTCAAGTCTGGAGAGCTCAGTCAGTCAGTTTTTTGTTTTTGTTTCTTTTTTTTTTTTGAGACGGAGTTTCGCTCTTGTTACCCAGGCTGGAGTCCAATGGCACAATCTTGGCTTACCACAACCTCCGCCTTCTGGGTTCATGCAATTCTCCTGACTCAGCCTCCCGAGTAGCTAAACCCTGTCTCTACTAAAAATATAGTCACAGTTTTAAATGACGGTTCATATTCTTTTCTTTCCACCAGAACCCTCTCCCACTCTCCCACAGAGCCAGACCTGCCACAAACACATGGGCCCTGTGTGGGCTCCGTCCCCGCCCACCCAGCCCAGCCACCAAGGTGACCTTCCAAAGGAACCATGAGACCCTGTGAGGCTCTGCCCCAAAAACCACTTTTGCTTCCTAACTTTTATTTTGAAAACCTCAACCCCTTTTGCGACTTTCTGTTCCCTCCTGAACGCCCTCCACTCACCTCCCCGCCTCCCCGCCTCCTTTGTGCCCTTCCTGGGACGCGTGTGCTCCCTCCCCAGATTCCCATTTAACATCCTGCTTGTCCTTCGGGGTTCAGCCCCCATGGCATCACGTGGCATCTCCTCTGTAGGCCCAGCTGTCACCTGGATGGCAGAGGGTGCATCTCTGTGGCTGGCATCGAGGAGTTGGTGTCTTCCAGGGGGCCCGTGCAGGCATCACTATCCCCATGGCCTTGATAGCTGACACATGTACTCCTTCACCCCTCCCACCCCTGTGGCCTCAGGAGCCTCGACACTGGGTCAGGGCTCAGGGGTTAGGTCGCCTGCCCACAAGTTCTCAGGAGAGTGGATGGTAGCTGGCTTTGAACCCAGGCCTAGCTGGCCTCCAAGTCTGAATTCTTCCCCACCAAGCCCTGTGCCTGTGCTGATGATACGCTTGCTACAGCTCTCCTGTGTGAGGATGAATTGTAAATGCTGTGCTCCCAAAGCATCTGTGTCTGTCCTACAGACAGAGCCAGATTCACAGTCACTCGTGGACCTTCTTAAAGAGGACTCAGTCAGTACCCATGGATTCCAGAGTTTTCCTGAAATCTAAAATACCCTTTTGCTCATAAATTTTGTGCCTGAAAGGAGACGTAATAGCTGTGGCCGAAGTGGAGGTTTCAGTATTGAAATTGTGATAAAATGTGCCATCGTCGTTTCATCTAAGTGATTTGTGTTTAGCCATATACAATTAAGAAAGTATGTTTGCTGTGTGCATATGACAGAGAGGTCATTGTTACCAAACTCTCACTCCTAAGTGGGAGCTGAACAGGGAGAACACGTGGACACAGGGAGGGGAGCATCACACACCAGGGCCTGCTGCGGGGTGGGGAGCAAGGGGAGGGAGAGCATTAGGACAAATACCTAATGCATGCGGGGGTCCAACCCAGGTGATACCTTGGTAGGTGCAGCGAACCACCATGGCACACGTATACCCATGTCACAAACCTGCACATCCTGCACACGCATCTCAGAACTTAAAATTTAGAACATTTTTTAAATTCTCAAAAATAAAAATAAAATTGTAAAACACGTGCCAAGGGTAGTTGTTAAAATAGCAGTTGCTGGCGTGCAGGGTCAGAGCCGGCTCTGTTCATGGAGGAGCCACCGGCACAGCCTGGCTGCATCATCTCAAAGTTACAGTTGTGTTGTTGCTGCGGCTGCTGTTGATCTTTTAACTGCTCGGTGGAGACCCCTGGTGTAACAGCTTCTCTCTGTCTCTGTTTTCAGAGTCGCAGTGCACGCTCTGCGGGGAGCCGGAAGGTGAGTACCTGACATGCTGCCTGGGGTGGGCGGGGCCGCGCGGCTCACAGACGTGTGGCTGGCGACAGTCTGGCGTGAAGCGTGTTGGAGAGAACCCTGGATGTAGAGGACGTGTTCTGTGTGCCGTTTGATACGAACGTGAATAACGTAATTGAAGCAAAGGGCAGGGTGGGCGTTAGGAATGAGCAGCTCATCTGTGAAGAATTGGCATTACCATCAAACTGAGATATTTTCTTCATTATTGTTTTGTTCTGGGTTGATCAGAGCCAGTAAGCCACGGGCTGAGTGGGGCTGCGGAGCCCTTCCTGGCAGCGGGCGGCTCAGCCCGAGAGTGTGAGGGGTCTTTGCTGTGGCGAGTGGTGGTCGCCAGTTGTGTCATTGTTTAACTTTCAGCCCAAGTCTCATGTTTAGAGCACACAGCAAAGTGGGGCTCCTGGCCTGTGATTTGCTGACTGTGTTAGGAATTAGTGACAGCAGCATTTATGTGATATTTTCCAATGGTCTAATTAGAGAGAATAAGGAGAATGTATGAACACCTGACCCTGTTCATGGGGCTCTGAATTAACCAGCGCTTTGATTTCGAGGTCGGCTTTCAGTAGAAAGAGGCCAGCTGGCTGGAAAACGAGTCAGCCTCAGGAACTGGGATGCAGCCAACCCCAGGAACATGCCTTTGGGGCAGGGCCCAGCCCAGTTCTGCTCCCACCTGGTGAGAGGATGCCGAAAGGGAAAGGCTTCTGTATACTCAGGGCCTCAGAAGCTCAGTCACGTCCCGTGGAAAGGCTCTTACCCACAAGTTAAAAAAAGACAAAGTGAATACAGGGTTAACTTGGAACTTCTATCAAAGACTCAGTTTCCATCATTTGGTGGTTAGTAGATGCGTGACAAAGTTTTGAAACCTCTTTCTACGTCATTCAGTAGGCATACAATGCATAGATGTGTCCATGGGAAAGTTAGTGACTGCATTTTAAAATCTTAAGCTTCAGTTTTATCCAAAACATCAGACGTTGGACCCCTGGCATTTCCAGAGTCAAAAGTAATGTGACGGTGTAGAATCAGGCAGGTGGCAGCTGTTCCTGGGTGGAGCTTGGGATGCTGGTCTGGGTGTGGCACTGGCCGCCTGTGGTGGGGAAGCTGTGGGTCCTTCTCCTGCAGACACCCAGGCTGCTGTGGAGGCTGATGAAATTCTCCAGTCTGTCTGTGGGCGCGTGAGTTCTGTTATTTCTCATCATTGTAACTTCCTTGCCGTTCCCACCATGGAATGGTGTATCATGCTTTGCCTTTCCCCCAGGCCCACATCCAGGGTTTTCAGCGTGTGAGAGAAATTGTGAGATATAAAACCTTGTATACAGTGGCTTAAACACATGCACACGCTTTTCATCACCTTGTTTCTAACAACACATGTCTGCCTCTGCCAAGGACAGTGGCCATGTGGGGTGTGTTTCGTGGTCACGTGCCACTTAGTGCTGCCATGGAAAAAAGAGCTTGGTCCCAATACATCAGAATCAATCCTGTTTCAGGCGAGGGTTTGGACTGAAGGAAGGCTGGTAGATCCGCCCGGAGTCCTGGCTCAGGGATGTATATTGGATGATTTCTGGGAACATCCGAGGTCATGGGATTGACTCTAGAAGGGACCCTGGCTCTTCCAGGCTGCTCTCAGACTACCATAATTGTCTGCGATGTGGGGCAGTGGGCTGTTCACTGGGGGCACTCCAGCCCAGGTCCGTGGCTTCTTAGGTCTAGCACCATCAGATGGACGTCAGACCAGAGCACGCAGCCAGACAGTCCCAGGGCACCTCGCCTGATCACTGTGGGGTCCTGGACAATCCCAGGGCACCTCCCCTGGTCACCACGGGGTCTGGACAATCCCAGGGCACCTCCCCTGGTCACCACGGGGTCCTGGACAATCCCAGGGCACCTCCCCTGGTCACCACAGGGTCCGGACAATCCCAGGGCACCTCCCCTGGTCACCACTGGGTCCAGACAATCCCAGGGCACCTCCCCTGGTCACCACAGGGTCCCGACAATCCCAGGGCACCTCCTCTGGTCACCATGGGGTCCTGGCCAATCCCAGGGGCACGTCCCCTGGTCGCCACATGGTCCGGGACAGCCAATCCTGGGGCACCTCCCCTGTCACCTGCATTTGCTGGGCCTCCACATCGCACATCCTGTCCGCTCACAGCGAATGTGTGACAGTGGCGTGAGAAGGTAAGAAACACCTGGGCTGCTGCTCTCCAGGACAGGTCAGCTTCCAGATGTTTAAGACCAGACAGACTCACTCCAATGAGAACAGTGCCCATCCGGCCAAGGGTGGGGTGGAGGCAGGCTGGGCACTGGGGGTCGGGGCTCGCTGCTCTAGGCCTGCCCCTCCCCACTGGGGTGCGGTTCTCTGAAGCTGCCCAGGGCTTTCAGATGTGCAAGTGAGGTTTCTCCAGATCAGGGAGGAGGAGGTGCTCACAGTCTCAGCTGTGCTTGAGTTTCCCAAAGCGCTGACATATGAATATTCATACATTTTTAAAATCATTTAAGTAATTAGTCTAAGTGAGAGCTGGCTGGGCACAGAAAGTGAATCTGAAATCAGCCTGTTTGTTTGGTGATTTCTTCGGCAGCTTCTGTGAGTTAACTCATAAATGTCGTGGCACAGAAATGACCAGCCACAGGCTGGCGGCAGCGCGTGCGGCTTGGAGGTGGGTGTACAGCCTCAATACATCCAGAAGGTTGAGGCACCACCTCATTTAGCTTCTCTCTTTCTTGTCAGAAAGCTGTTAATAGCCTGCCACAGCTAAGCCAGTGAAGTGGGAGATACCTATTTGCATTTTAACGATGAGTTCTTTTGGTGAGAGCTAGTTCTTGGGATACAGATTGAATAATTAGCCTTGTGGCAGATGATAATATCTGTCAAAGCCCCGCGACCAGAGACAGAGTTTACAAGATGCTGGAGACCTTAGAATTCTACAGTTGGGGGATCTCTATAATGGTGGCCTGTTTTTCAGAGAAATTAAAATTTTAATTGTTTATAAAATGTAGATCATGATCTCAATATGCAAATTACTTACATGTTCTGTATTGCAAGGTTTTGAAACTTGTAGGACTATGTTTTCATGAGATAAAAATATTTAACAGATTGATTGTTATTCATTGATACCTTTCTTCCATTCAGCAATATACAGACAGCCCAACTCTAAACCCTTCAAATGCACCATGGTGTGAACATGGAGACGCGTTTTGGTTAACAGGGGTCTCCATGCCATTCACTGGAGTGTAGTTTCTGCAGGGAGACCTCTAATAATAACAATAATAATAAATTTACTAAGAATAATCTCAGTTGTCATAATAATTTGCCAATTGAATACTAAGACTGTCTTAATGTGTATAATTTTCTTTCTTTTTTTTTTTTTTTTTTGAGATTGAGTTTTACTCTTGTTACCCAGGCTGGAGTGCAATGTCACAATCTCCGCTCAATGCAACTTCTGCCTCCTGGGTTCAAGCAATTCTCCTGCCTCAGCCTCCTGAGTAGCTGGGATTACAGACATGTACCACCACGCCCATCTAATTTTGTATTTTAGTAGAGATTTGGTGTCTGCGTGTTGGTCCAGCTGTCTCCAACTCCTGATCTCAGGTGATCTACCTGCCTTGGCCTCCCAAAGTGCTGGAATTACAGGCATGAGCCACCACACCCAGCCTCAGTTTGTATAATTTTCTTAGTGATTCCTGTTACCTTTTAGGTAAAGGCAGTAAGCAGATACTATGTAACAATAAGAGGGCCTGCTGGTTTATGATGACATAGCAAAAATCCATGTATGGTGTAATCTGTCAATTTAATATAGGACAGTAATTTAAGACTACATGATTCTTTTTAAACTTTATTGACAGATGCATGATACCACTTGCTTTTCAATAATAACATAGGAAAAATTATGGACATTGGGTGGGTCCACAGATGTCAGTTCATGAATTTGTCTGTTGGTTTATGTTTTTATGACTTGATTTGTCACCATAGCAAATAGATTTTCCAATGTGGGAAGACAGATAATGATGCCCAGCAGGGCTGCGCAAATGCGTCAGAAATCCACTGCAATGTAATAGCAATGTCTCAGAGCTGTGTCGTTTGCCCCCATTAAAACTAAGAAACAGAATAAGCTATTAATATTATTATAGAAACGCGGCATGAGAGAACGCTACAAAAATGTTGGGATACATTGACATGGAAGATGCTTTAGCAATAGAGGCCTTAAGATGGGAGCTTTAAGAAGCCATAGATGATTTGTGATGGCAGAAATATAGAGTGGATTGTTTGAGTAATGTAGAAATTCCAGTCCAAAAGCAAAATTCAAGTCTTAAAAAGTATCTAAGTAGTTTAAGGTAAGAGATTTTCTTTCTAAATCTGTTTTCATTTTTGTTTTTACTTTGTTTATTGGAAAGCACAGTCTGCATGCTGCCCTTGGAATTCTGGGAAGACACATAGAAGCTCACATTTTATCACAACCAAGAGGGATCCAGAACACCTCTTCTCCATCACTCACAGTCAAGATAGTGGGGAAGTTTAGCATTAAGTAATATTTTCCCCATAAGTGACTGAAAACATTGCAGTCTCCTGAGTGGTTTTTTGTTTTTAACCTTAATTGAATTTGTGTCTTTTTGACGTTTTAAGACCTCCTAACAATTCTGGGGACAAAAAATGATAGTGCTGCTTCTTGAAAACTGGACATTGAAGGGCTTAGAAAGCACCCGCAGCCCTGTTTCCTGCTCTGTGGAGAGGAAGATCACCATCTTTTCAGAGAGAGCTGCCACTCTGTTTCTCTGAGACCATACCTATTTAGTTGAATCCTTGTTTAAAAATGATCTTTTCCGATTGCTATTTGTGTTTTTTTAGTGATTATTGTTGCTTAAGAACTAAAAAGTTCAACTAATATTTGAAGGAAAACAGACTGAGCTCCAGCCAGTCTGTCTTCTAGGACCTTAACATGGTTAGGGTTTTTAGAAATCAGAAAACAGTCTCTAGGGTAAGAGAGAGAATACCGCTTCTTGGGTGCCCCCGATGGAAGACTGAGTTGAGCCCTGTCCCGTGCCCACTAAGAATAAATAAAATGCTCTACAATATGTAACAAAATTTGTTTCAGTGCATAGTTGAGCTTGGATGAAAACAAAAGAAAGGGATCCCCTGAGCCCCAAGAACTTAAAAGGAATTCCAACCAGGGGATCAGCACGATTTCCAGCAGTGACTCCTGAGATGCAGTCCCAGAAAGGGGCCTGACATCAAGCTGGGGTTGTGTTCTGTGCTCTGTGAGGCAGGGGTGGTAGAAACGCTGGGACTGAGCCTCTCAAATCAAACCCAGACACTCACCCAGCTTCCCCATTTGTGAGAAAATAACTGGAAAAACATGCCTGGGAAAGTGTGGAGGAAGCTCATCACATGCCCAGGGCCATGGGTAGGATATAAAGCTACTAATGAGAAACACACCCTCCGGGTATGGATCTGAGATCTGCATTTCGACTACCTGTGTGTTGCAGAAGGACCACATGGTAAAATTCATGTGAAAATCATTCCAACATCAGTTATGATTCTGTCAGAACCTAAGGGCTCTGGCAGAATTGAAACCACAACAGAATGAAACTACGCAGAATGTGCACAGAATTCTTGACAGCATAGGGGTCAAAGGACTTCTCCACTATCAAATAGTACCCACTTTAGACAAATACACAGAAAAGATTATAACTCATATAAAGAAGGTTTAAGGAAGTTTTATGGTTTGGCTGTGTCCCCATCCAAATCTCATCTTGAATTGTCGCTCCCATAATCCTCATGTACCATCTGAGAGACGCAGTGGGAAGTTACTGAATCATGGGGGTGAGTCTTCCCTGTGCTGTTCTCATGATAGTGAGTAAGTCTCACAAGATGTGGTGGTTTTATAGAAGGCATTTCCCCTGTACGCACTCTCTTGCCTGCCGCCATGTAAGACGTGCCTTTGTTCTTCCTTTGCCTTCTGCCACGATTGTGAAGCCTCCCCAGCCAAGTGGAACTCTGAGTCTGCTGAACCTCTTTTCATAAATAAATTACCCAGTCTTGAATATTTCTTCATAGCAGTATAAAAATGGACTAATACAGGGAGTAAGAAGACACAACAGGAGAATGAACATTCAAAGCCCTAGAAATTATGGACTGCTTCAATATTGGATACATTTTACAATTATTAAATAGATTTTTAAAAGAAACAGGAACCTTCATGTAAGAAGTATTTATATTGAGGAAAGAAAGATACAAAAACAAACAGAATATATGGAAACAAGAATTGACCACTATGTGGATACAGTATTATAAAGTAGATTAGACAGAGCTGAAAAGAGAATTGCCAAACTGGAAACTAGATATTAGGATATTACCTAGAACTTTGCAAAAAAGTACAAGGGGAAATGTAAATGAAGAATTAAGTTGCATGGAAGATGGCTTGAGAAACACAAACACATGTCTGGAATTAAATGAGAAATGAAAAAGGGTGGGGAGAAAGGAAAAGCAGTATTAGTCAAAGAAATAAAGGCCAGAATTTTCCTAGAACCAAAGACATGTGTTGAACTTCTGATCTAAAGACTCCTAAGACTGAAGCCAGACAAATACAGACACTCTAAATGCCTTCTAAAGTGAAACCACAGAGTAGGAGACAAAGAATTTTCAATAAAGCCAGAGAGAATAGACAGATGTACTTGATTTTCAGGAGACTTTCTGTAGTCAATATTGATGCCAGATGACATTGGAATAATGTCTAAGAATTTCTGAGACAGTAAAGAGAGTGAAGAAAATGCAAAATATTTAATGTAAAGGTGAATGGAAGAGGAGACGGGAGGGGAGAGAAGAAGACTCAGACAACACAAAGCATGGGGTGGGGTGACTCTGGTATTTTTATAGGTAGAATCATTGTTTAATGATAAAAGGAATCTGCTTCAAGAAGCTGTAAGAACCATTTACTTTAGAATAGACTCAAAATATGCAAAAAATAATTACAAGGAGAAACCAACAAATGAAAAATTATGACAGCAGACACCCTTGTCTAAGGACAAAGAACCTCACTGAAGCAAAAGCAGACAAACTCTGAAAGGGGTTTCCCTGGCCCCCAGCATTCCCAACAGGGGTGCTGTCTGCTGTCTGCCAAAAGAGTTCTTGCCAAGTTTGCAAAGTTTAATTTTTTGCTTGACTTCAGTCCTTTTATACTTTTGGCTTAAGTGGCATTTTAGCAAGCACTTATCCAAACAGCCATGCTTTTATTGGAAATATTTGCAGGACCCTTCTGGTCTCCAGATGAGCACAGATTCACCTGGGTGATATTCTCTTTGTGGATCAAGATGTGGAGCAGGAAGCAGCATCTCTGCTCTCTCTTCCTGGGGTCCTCAGAAGCTCCAAGAATCTCTTTCCCCATCACCCTGATCTTTATGGTCAGCCATAAATATTACCAAAGCATAAGTCAGATCATATCATTTCCTTCCTCAAATGTTGTCAGTTCTCGTCTGTTGGATAAATTCCACATTCATAATCTTGCCCTACTGGTCTGTCCATCGGTATTTGACCACATATGAAATAGGCACCCTCTGTTCCAGTCACCACATACTGACCTACGGCCCCGTGAGTGCACCCGGGACTTTGAAGGCTTTACGGTAAAAGCTGGATACAGTGGGAGGGAGGAGGGGTATTGAGTGCCATCCGCGTGTGTGGGTAGGTGTTTGTGTGTGTATTTTATGAACAGAGCGAAAGCTGTCGAGGAATACTTTAGAATACATGCCCGTCCCCACTGTGTGTGCAGCTTCTGCCAGGATAACGAGTGGTTTCCTCATTAATTCCTTACCCCAGCACAAGTTGCACCCACAGTGGGGAGAGGAGATATGTAATAGTTTGCATTAAAAATAGAAAGGTCAGCCGGGCATGGTGGCTCACGCCTGTGAGATCACCATTGCACTCCAGCCTGGGAGACAGAGTGAAATTCTGGCTCTAAATAAATAAATGAATAGGTCTAGGAAGGGACCTCCAGGGTCAGCTCTGATGAGACCTGCACAGCCTTCCTGTTGCCGGCCCCCTCTGTAGCAGGCTGTTGGGCTTCCTTTGACATCCCTTCCCTTTCTCTCCTCTGCAGGTGTCTGTTGGGTCCAGGGTCAGCTCTGATGAGACCTGCACAGCCTTCCTGTCGCTGGCCCCCTCTGTAGCAGGCTGTTGGGCTTCCTTTGACATCCCTTCCCTTTCTCTCCTCTGCAGGTGTCTGTTGGGGCATAATGTGAGTCCCGTGCTGAGCTCAGGGCTGGTTCTGTGGGCACTCGGAGCATGGGACCTATCTTTGTTTTTTCTGTCTCTACACCTCCAGCACACCCACCATAGTCCTCTGCATTTCATAGCTGTGTTGTTTGGAATCAAATGCATAAAGCTGGCTTAATGGATGTCTGGTCTTATTACCAATATAAATACTGCATTTAGAATCAGAGGTGAAGCCACAGCTATTAAATATGATAAGAGAGAGTGAAACGGGGATGAATTGTGCATACCATCTGGAGTCTGAGAACATGACAATCACGTGTTTATGCAGAATGATATAAAATTCACAAAGAAACCCTAATTTGCAAATTTTGTTCTTTTTAAGAAATAATATCCAATATCAAAGGTTCAGGCATTCTGGCATTGAAACAATTTTACCTCACTGATAGGCTCAGGAATATGTAAATATTTTATATTTTTGGTCACTGGGTAATTTAAATAGCAGGCCATGGGTTTAGTGTGATTAGATAAAATACTGTCTATTTTCTTGTTGCTAAACACACCTAATTGTTGAATTTTGAAGCATGTTTGGGAGAATGAAATGCATGTAGAATATATGCAATTGAATTTTGAGGAAAATAAATATTAGAATTATTCTTAGTAATTCATAATAAGCTCATTTGCAATATAGAAAAATTGGCTTAGGAGAGAAATTTAATGTGGGATTCGAGTCTGACAGCTGTCTTCTGTGCTAGAGTGTTGCCATCACAAAAGCAAGACCTTTTAAAATTAGAAAGTCATTCGTGCCATCTCACAATAGACATAAAATGCCCTTAATTAAACGTCTTTCTGTTGATCTCCTGAGAGTCAAGTATCCTTACGAGAATTCTTAGGATCTTCCTGAGCTCCAGGAATATAAAGATGTTGAGTGGTTATTAGATTTCCTGAGAGTTACATTTCTCTGCAGAAGTCACATTATCTCAACTGACTGCTTGTTTCTTTAAAAATTTTTTAAAGTTTCCTCATCATGCACCTCATGTTGCACACTGAAATGTGAGCATTGCTCTGGGGGTCTCACTCTGACATGGCAGGGGCCAAGACATTTTCAAAGACAAAGAAGCTTCTATACGATTTAGACCTTCAGACTAAGTTGGCATTGTGACGGAATGACGTGTCCAGAGCCAACAGCAGCGGGGCCGCGGCTGTCTCTGCAGCTGACTGTGCAGACAGCTCAGCTGTGGCCCTTGGTCTGCGATGAACCTTGCAGGGAGATCAGAGACAAGGAGCAGAATTCCCTGATGAACTAGTGGGGCATACAGATGTGAATGTCATCAAGTCTAAATATTCTGGGCTCCTAAGCACCTGTGTGCTGGCTCACCCCTTCTGTTGGTGGACCCGTCTGCCCCTCTTCTCCAGGACATGTTCATGGCTGCTTCCTTCTTTGCCCTTCTCCTAGATTTTCTTTGTTTCCCTGCCTGCCTTTCACAGCAGTAAAGGAATCCCAGGACACTGTGCTGGGTGCCGGAAGGAGCCAGAGGGTGTTCTAGCCTTCAGCTCCCAGCCTACAGATGCTCTTGGGACAGGGAGAACCTGCTAGAAAGACCATCTCTTGTAGAAGCGCATGGCCCTGTGGCTTCACAGAGCAGGTGCGGGAGCCCAGGTCACAGCCACCCACCTTCCTGTAACACCTGCTCATGGCTCTGTGACCTCACTGAGCAGGTGCAGGAGCCCAAGTCACAGCCACCCACCTTCCTGTAACACCTGCTCCAGGGCTTGTGTTTATACATTTGAGCTGAGTTTTAGAGATTCTTTGTCTATTTATGTGACTGGGAGAAGAGAGAAACCCTTCACCCTGAAACCCCCTATTGCTGTGGATATGAATCTCTAGTTGTGCATTCCTGTCTGATTGGTACCTCTAGCAGCAATGTTACCAATTATGAAGGACTGAAATTTTTGCAGCACCAACCTTTGTAAAATGACCTTGGAAGGAAAACAACCCAGAATAGAATGTGCAT
Source organism: Saimiri boliviensis (assembly GCF_048565385.1). Classification (NCBI taxonomy): domain Eukaryota; kingdom Metazoa; phylum Chordata; class Mammalia; order Primates; family Cebidae; genus Saimiri; species Saimiri boliviensis. The sequence goes on along the minus strand of NC_133461.1, from coordinate 112,711,032 downwards.
GCTCCCCCTCCTCCAACCAATCTTGTGATCAAATGACCCAGAACTCAAGCTGTGAACCTAGAAATCAGCAAAAAAGGCTGGCGAGGATTTTTAGATACTGATGTTGTATTTTTAAAGCTAGAGAATCACCATGGTTTAATGGGCACACCAGAAGCCCTGGAACCAAAAAGGCAAACTTGCTGGGTGACTCATTTTCTAAAAAAAAGTGAACTAAATCTTCATTTCCTCTTCATGGACTGTGAGAGGCACATGCAGAATCCTGTGTGTGGAAGAAACTGTGCATCTTGCAGCCTGTGTTTTCCCAGGGTGGGGAGTGTTTTGACAACGCCCTTCTCAACATGCAGCAGCCACTGGCCTTTCCTCATTTCCCCTTGGGGTCCTTGGTCTCTCCTGACGAAGCACACCCTCTTCCTTCTCCCTGTGGACATCTGTATTCCACTCAGAGCCCATGTCCTGCTTGACTGACCATGCCACAAAGCTCTCTCCTGTTGGCCATGGGTTGCTTTGATTTTTAAAAACCAGATAGGTCTTGTCTCAGCAAGATGGGAAGCCACGTGCAGGGCGCTGTGTTCCATCAACAGCACAGGGGAGAGAGAATGTGGGAGCATGAACCATCTGCACAGAAGGGACTCAGATCAGCAGACAAGCAACGTCTGTGGGCGTGCCAGAACAGCAGCTCTGGAAAATGTCCAGAAATAGAAGGGAAAGTAGAAGCTGTGATGTGGGCAATGGGGAGAACGGGCGTGATTGTCAGTCATCACAGCTTCATTCACTTACAGGATGCAAAAGCCTTTGTTTGACTTTAAAAATCATTTACATTGTATGTGTCCTCCATTTTCACTCCTGCCTTACGTCCAAGGTTGAATTTTTCTTAGGAGAAATGCAGGCTCCAAGTATAGCGGACAGAGTCAGGCCAAGGCGCCATGTCTTCACCTCTTTGCCATTAATTAGAAGTGGGGGCTTCTTCAGGATATAACTTTTCCCACCCTGATATTCTCATTGTAAAATTTCCTACACCTTAAAATTGTGTGTCTCTGTGTCCACAGAGTGAAGCCTCTGCTATTGGGGTCTGTTTTTTATTTTCTAAATATTCTGTATAAATTTGGTTTCCATGACTGTATGCACCGTTGACTTGTTAACTTAGTGAAACTCTGTTTCTTACTGTTAGACGTGTTGCAAAAAGGCAAATGGGAAGGAATTTTTAAAATTTCAGAATTGTAATCATGACCCATTTCCTAATATTCCAGTTCTCAAGTTCTTTCCCCACAACTTCGTGAAATCAATGGTAGTTAATTTTGGCAGATTAACCATTACCAAATTAAATGATCAAATAGTTAATTAAATCATGAACCCACAAAAAAAGAAAATGTGTGCAACAGGGGAAAATAACATAAATTAGGAGTGAAGATTAGAGCCACACAGGTTTGGTAAAAATCCAGCTTTCTCCACCCAGCACTGAGAGACCTCAAGCCAGTGTGACTTCACTGCATCTAGAGTCCTCAGCGAGGAGAGGGGAACAGGAGCCCATTTCAGTGCGATTTCGAAAATTACACTCTTTAAGCACAATGCATGGCACACAGTGAGGACGTAGTGACTTCCGTGTTTTAGTTTTATTCTGAAGACTTGACTTTGTGAACCTATTTGTTCATATGTGGATTATTTAGTTCACGTTTCTTGCCCCTAGCCCATTTATCAGGCATTATCCTGAGTGCCAAGGAAACACAGGCATGAACAAGAGAGTTATGCATCCAGAAACTGTCTAAAAAGTCAATCAATAGTTGCAGTAAAGAGTTGTAAGTACAGCAGTAGTTGTACTGTAATAGTGATGAATATTGATCTGCTGTTTTATAAAGATGGTTCCCATAAACGGTGAACCCATAGAAACAGAGCGGAATGCATGGTGTCCGCCAGGGCTCAGGGGAGAGGAACAGGACCATGCTGGCTGAAGGGTACAAACTTGTAGTCTAAGATGAATAAGTTCTGGAGATCCAATTAGAAAGATTTATCCTTTTTAATTTTTATTTATGTATTTTTTAAGAGACGGAGTCTTGCTCTGTCACCCAGGCTGGAGTGCAGTGGTGCGACCTTGGCTCACCGCAACCTCCACCTGTCAGATTCAAGTGATTCTCCAGCCTCAGCTTCCCAAGTAGCTAGGACTACAGGTGCGTGCCGACACACCCAGCTAATTTTTGTATTCTTTTAGTAGAGATGGGATTTTACTACATGTTGGTCTCAAACTCCTGACCTCAGGTGATCCACCTTCCTCAGCCTTCCAGAGTGCTGAGATTACAGGCTTGAGTGCCTGTGCTTGGCCTAGAATGATTTCATTATTCTCCATGTTCTCAAATAAAACAAAGTTAATGGAATCGCATTTTGAAAGCAATTAGAATATTATTATTTCAGGTAAAATGTAAGACAAATTGAATTTGAGTTGGTATTTCTGTAGTTAGAGACGGAAACACCAACTCGGTCTATGTGAATGAATGTATGCGACACACGGAGCAGACGCACAGTGTGCAGGGGTGTTGAGGCAGGTGCCAGGGAGTTCCCAAAAAATGAGACCTAGAGGGAAGGGAAAGTTTACATATATACAGAAGTTATATATTATAAAAGTTATATGTATAAAATGTATATTATGTATAAAAGCTTTACATATCATGTATATTTCATACCTATCTGTGTTTCATCTAAATTCTGTAACATTTTAAACTTTGTTTTATGATAGAGCCAAAGCAGCACAAACGATTCCGGCCGTGGAAAGGAACAAGCAAGGGTAAAGTGCTGGGCATGGGAGAGGCGTTTGATAGGCGGTGCGCAGGACCCTGTGGCCAGGCCGGGCCTCAGGAGCGCAGTGTGGAGGCTGAGGGTCCGCAGGACTCGGGCCAGGGCTGAATCTTCCCATCATGCTCCACGTGTCTCCATGAGCTGCAGGCCTGGAAGTCCCTCTCACTGCTACAAGCATCTGTAGAGGCTTTGGTGGCAGAAGGATGTGTAGTTTTCATCAGATTTTCATGGAGATTCATGACCACGTAAAAAGTAAAAGGAGCCGCTTCTGTGCTGTGGGTTATGGAACCTGGGAAGAAATAGCGTGTTTCCAAAGCTCTCCAGGTCCACCTCTGCCTTGCGTATCTCCAGCAAAGTCCATTTGATCCCTGGGATTGGTACTGGGCTGCTTCCTGAATTTTTACCTAAGGCCCATTCTTATGATAAAAATGAGTACATAGTAGCTGTGGATAGCTACGGAGAGCTGCCTCTGGAAGGTGTGTGTCTGAGTCGACCTGGCTGGGTTAGTCTACAGGTGAGCCCTCCCTGAAGCCACAAACACACATGTACCCCAATATCGAGTACTTGGGTGTAGAAAGAGGTGGGAGCCGTAGGAAGCCTGGGAGCCACCTGGGGTCCTCTGAGAGAGCCCTGCTGGTGACTCGAGTCCCTGCTCCAGCTGAGCATTTGCTTGGGAGCATCAGGCAAAGCTCACATCCCTAAATCACCCCAGGTCATGCAGCTGGCTGTGGAGTGGAGACTCGGGGTTCAGCTCAATCCCGAAATCACCCCAGGTCACACAGCTGGCTGTGGAGTGGAGACTCGGGGTTCAGCTCAATCCCGAAATCACCCCAGGTCACACAGCTGGCTGTGGAGTGGAGTTCAGATCCCTAAGTCACCCCAGGTAGTGCAGCTGGCTGTGGAGTAGAGAGCCAGGTGGTCAAGGTGCCTTCATGTCCCACCTTAACTTGACAAAGTTGATACTCAATATGGGTGACCAGGAGGCTCCAGCTGCAGCACTTCACACACTCAGGTGTGGCCGGCTGCAGGAGTGCCCTGCTCTGCTGGTTCAGACACGTGATGATGGCTTTGTCATGTGACGCGGCAGCTCCATCCTCCCCAGAAGCCCCTGGCTCTGCACAGGCCCTTGGCGTTTACTGCTGCCAATGTTGGCCTGAATTTGAGTTTAGCCCAAATTCTCCAGCCCACACGGTACCGCTGCTCAAAGCTATTTCTAATGAACCAGGATATATGCTGCATGTTAAATTAAGACAAACTTGTTGTAGAATTTCCAGGGAGGTAAGTGGGATTCTGTTCAAAGAGCGAGAGGGTAGAAGGCCATTGGTGGGGAATTCCAAATGGGAGACTTTAAAGGAAATCGATGGACTTTAGTATCTTCATAGATCGCCGGGAATCTACAGTGACTCTGGACAACAAGGTGTGTGCTCACTGATGCTCTTTCTGATTTTCAAATCAGTTCCGTACATGAGTCATTCAGTAACCATTTTTCATATGTACGAGTCTTGTCCATTTAAGTAATAGCTTTGAGATAAAATCATTAGAATTCTAACAGCTTAACGGCTCTGTTTAGCTTGCCTGAATTTGCAAGAGTCAGACTTTTTTTTGATAGATAATACATTTTATAATTATATTTTAAATTTTTAAGTTAATATTTTAAAATAAATAGGTATTTATATTTCAAATAAGTCAAATTTATTTAACAAATAAAATTATTTAAAATTGTGAACTCTTCCCTGCCCACCGTAAGTGTACTGGAATGACACAGGTGTGAACACACACAATCACACCTGTGAGCCCACACACTCACATGACCGTAAAAAATGCATGAACACACAACCCACACATCCACACACACGTGCATACACATCTCCTGTGACCACACCCTCATGGGCACACCCGAGATCAGTACTTTGCATCCTTCAGTGCTATCAAGTTGACACTCAGTATTAACCACCACAGTCCCCGGTCCGAAAAAAGCAAAATACATGAAATTCCATACAAAATAAGGATTTTGAGAGAGATCTACAAGGATCAAAATGAAACATGCTTTTTGTAAAAATCCGTATTGCCCTTTTGGGGAACATTCATTAATGTATATTTGCCATGTATAAGTACTGTCTTTTATTTTTCTAATCTTTTTACTTTTACCTTCTTACAAAAGAGAATAACCGTTATATATAACTAAGAAAAATGAAAACACAAACTCCCCATCACCCTGTTATCCTGCCAGGGAGACACAGGTGCTGGTCGCGGATTGGCCGTCTCTCCCAGCGCCAGTCAACACCACTCTCCACCCCAGCTCTCAATGTTAGATTTCTTTTATGGCAACCTAAAAACTCACTATAGCTGCTTATTCACTCAAAACACTATGAAAAGTGGCATTTCGACATTAGGGTCTTGGACTGACACAGCGGTTCACTGGGAACGCGGATTCCCATCGGGCACTATCAGATGGAACCACCTGGATCCTGGCTGCACCCCAGTGGGTGGGTGCCGGGGAGGGAGCTGCTGAGGTGGCATCTTCACTTGCTTGTGTATCTATTTCATGTGTTCAGCCTTTACATTATTACCCGGAAGGTGTTTTTCTTGCTTGCTTTTCATTTAAAAAGCCCAAAGTTTGTGCATCTGCTGTCCATTCTTTACCTTTCACGGCCTCTCCCCAGATCCCTCCAGAAAGTCTGCTTGGATGAGTATATCACGGCCTCTCCCCAGATCCCTTCAGAAAGTCTGCCTGGATGAGTATATCAAGCCACTCTTGCTCGTGTTGGCCAGATTTCTTTCAATGTAGGCTTATTTAAAATGTAAAGTTATTTTCATCATTTAATTGATATTTTATACTGGTAAAAAGAACTTGGTTCCTTGGATTGGAAGACATTACACATTTCTCATTAAAACTAATAAAATTAAGTTTTCATGTCATGGCAGAGTTTTCAGGAATGTCATGAACAAGGGATAGGGTTTTATCCTAATATAATCACACAACATGAAATATGTTCCTAAATATCATGTTTAGTGGTTGCATATCATTCCATTCTGTTGGTCCATTGTGATTTCCTGAATCAGTCTCCTTTGAATGGAAATTTAAGCTGTTTCTACTCATTTTACTGAGATAAGGTGTCCTTTTGGGAATATGTTATAGCTTTACCTGTAGGCTCATTCATGATTATTTCCTTAGGGCAGAATCTTGACATCTCAGAAATAGAGCAGTTCATTCAAAGTGTGGTTATTTTATTAATCAGTCTTGGGAACCCAGGAGGGACTTACAACCCGCATTTCTTCCCCATTCTGAAGCGGCAGACGTACCTGTGCCTATGTAGCCCTCCCCAAATGTTTGGGAACTGTACTTTTTGTTATTTCAGATATATTCAGAGCCTGTTTTTGGTGGGCTTTAGACTAAGTACTAACGATGCAGAAATCAAGAGAGCAACGAAGAAATTACACAAACCAAGGAGCGTGTCAGACAAACGTCTGACCTGTGATGGGGTGTGAGTTCTAGTGCGAATGGCCAATTTTGCTAGGAGGCGGGTGAAATAGAAAAGCATGATTATGAAACAGACAGCTCTTGAGCTGTCTTGGTATCCAGGTATTAGCCAGGCAGATGAGTATCTAAGTGTCGGCCAGGTAGATGAGGATCTCGGTTCCACGTATTAACCTGGCAGATGAGTGTGGGTACACTTTCAGGTGGGGGGCAACTGCCCTGGGCTCCTGGCAGGAAGCAGCATGCCTGCGTCAGGGAGCACCCCATGCCCTGGCAGGGCCAGCTTGCTCTGAAACTTCACACGTTTCTACAAGGGGCCCAGCGCCCCAGCATTTTCTGGGGCAGTGAATGCACAAGGACGGTTAGGCACATGTGTCCTGTCAGTGACAGTGCTTACAGCAGAAAAGTTGTCTTGAATCTCAGTTAATTTAACAGGATTCTAGATCGGGTATTGGGAGGAAGTTGGTAGGGATGGGAGCTCATTAAATGTCTTAAAAAACAAATTATTTTAATCATCTTCGTCAGTAACAGCTTCTGAGTAGTCTCTTGCAATTTCAACATCTGGGAGACGTGGGCTTTCTGTTTCTCATTTATTCAGATGATGCCTCACGCCAGGTCAGCGGAATGAGTGGCGTGGATACTCACAGAAGGCAGAGGAGGCGTGTTCTAGCTCTTTCTCTGCCACCAAAGAGCCAGATAACATCAGACAAGCTGCTTACTCCCTTGGGCTCTCAATTAATTTACCTATACAAGTGGAAAAGAAAATCTATATTCCTTCTAAGGTCACTTCCAGTTGTAAAAGTTCAGTGATTAAAAGAACAGAACTAGACAGCATGGTCCTTGACTTGAAAGAGCCTCGCTCTTTGGGGACTCTGCTCACCACATCGTCGGTGAAATCTTCAGCGTGTTCAATGCTCAGTTACTTTCCTTGTGGTTAGTTGAGGGATAAATGCCAAGAAGGATTAATGAATTCCAATACAATTACATCCTAACACTACTTTTAAAAAACCTGCATATCCTCCTTCTGTTTACTTACTGGTACTGTCAGTAACTTGATGAATCTTTAAAATTCAGGTATAATAAAATTTGTATTTTAAAAAATGATGTATTTCTTCAGTCAAACTGAGGATTTATTGCAGAAAAGAGATCCCTGTGTAGCTGATGGTGCCTTCTTCTCTACTTTACCTAATCTGTGAGGTAACCCTCCGAGCTACATGTTTTATGCATAGGCAATTATTACTGCCTTTCGTTTGATAAATGAATTAGGTAATGAGGATCCCTTTGACAATGAAAAGCTTTAAGCCATAAAAATACTTTCATGCTCTGTTTGATTAAACATGAATACTTCTTGGTCTTTCCAGAGTAGAGGAAGACTGTAGATAGGACTTTTTGGACAATTTAATGTTTACGAGATATTGATGCAGAAATGTCCTTCACATTGATAAATCCATGATTATTGTACATGAGGAAAATCACGATTGCTTCTAATTCAGATGAGGAGGAAGGACATATAGAAAATTAACAATCACAGGGAAGAAATGAACTACACTCACCCCAGGGGATGTACTTTAACCGGAAAAATGTACAAAACAAGAACAAAATGGTATTTTTCTAACTGGGACTTGGGCAACATTGCAAATAGAGGTGTCAGTAGAGTAGTGTGCTTTGACAGCCTTAATGTGATCATTTTAAGTTAGGACTTTCTTAACCTCAAAAGCCTTTGCTAAGAACAGCACTAAAGTCCTTAGATTATTTTGTTATTAGGATTTGTCAGCGTTTTGATTCTATGTTCTGGAATCTTCTTCAACTCAATTTCAATTCAATAAAATTTTATAACTGCCTGCCATGAATGAAGGTCTGTTTGGCACTTTACGTAAATATGTGGACATTAATACAATGTCTGTCCTAACTGATTTTATCAAGAAGTATGACAGTGAGGTGTGTTCAAAACTAAGCTTCAAGGCAGAAATACGTATCCTAATCAATATGCCAAGAAGGTGCTGCAGAGGGAAATGCACTTGTAGGTGTATTACGTTTGTGTGGCTGCACAGTAGACTACCATGAGCTTAGCAGTGGAAAACAATACACATTTGTCGTCTCGGTGTCTGTGAGTCCCGGGTCTGGGAATGGCGTCGCTGGCTCTTCAGCAAGGCTGCCATGAAGGCGTCAGCCCCTGGGAGGCTTGGCTGAGCTGCTGTTGGCTTCTGCGCTTGCCCGAGCAGCTGGTAAGATTTATTTCCTTGTGGCTGTAGGATTCATGGCACCTGCTTCAAAGCCAGCAACAGAGGAAGAGCAAGTGTCAGGCAGGATGGAGCCTTTCGCTACCACATCATCTACTCACAGCAGGGACACCGTGACCTTGGCCAACCTTGGTTGCTTAGAAGCCTCAGGCCCTGCCTACACCCCAGCAAAGGTGTTAACACGCAGGCTTAACCACGAGGAGGTGCCTACCTTCTGTCCACTGCACTAGGGTGAAGAAGTATCATGAACAAAAGTTCCAGACTTTGAGGAGCTCAGAATTTAGTGACTTACTGACACGCACTCACATAGGGTATGGAAGTTCTGAGCTTTCTGGTATGTGAATGTTCTTGTGACCTTAACTGATACCCAAATGTGGCTTCAGAGGTTGCATAATTCCTTTCATTCATTCCTGATGGTTGCTCACTAGCTGGCTTAGATGCCTCTGGGGTTTCCTCTTCATGAGCCAATTTTATTGATCGAATCTCATGAGCCCTGCTACTAAGGATTTGAACCATCTCTGCACTTAGTTTATGGCCTCACTGTACTCCTCACTCTTTCCCATCTATTTCCTTGAGATTAAAAGTGATCCGTGAATATTTAACTGAGGAAAATTCTCTAAAATCCTACTTGTGTCATAAAACTTATTTATCTCTATTTAATAAACATCTATTGATTTTCCCTGTATTAGAAAAATACATGCCACTAAGTGTTTTAAACAGGAAAGTATTTAATAGGAGTTAAGGAAAGATAATATTTTGGCGATATATAAAGGAGGAGGGATTTCTTGTGGCTCAAAGTTAAAAAAAAAAAAAAAAAGGACTTCATGGGAGAAGTGACATTTGATGTGTGTCTTGAGGAGTAAGGAGAATTTCGTTCAGTGAAAAATGGGAAGAACCCCTGCCACCAGGGGCCCTGAAAGCAGGTACATGGGCCCTGGGCATGGAAGGGAAGTAGGAGAGCTGAGCCGAGGGGTGTAAGGATCAGAGGCTGGAAGGGGAGCTTGGGGTCAGGTTGCTGTGCAAGCTTTGTGTTTGCAGACATCACCTGTAATGGGAAGATTCTTAAATGGGACCTGTAGGGCATCCTTAGGGCTTGGGGTATCTCCAGGTCTAGCCCTGAAATCACATTTAAGTATTGCGTGCAGTTTTCTGGGAACAAGTCCATCACGTTTGTATCAGAAGTTGTATGGGGAATGTGGATTTGGAGCCAGCTGGGTGTGGACGGGGAATCGTAACGTTAGCTCCACTACCTTGGGCAAGTAATGACCTTCCTGAGCCTTCTCTGTAAAACTGAGATGAGAATAGTGCCCAGCTTAGAGAATGCTGTAGCGTTCGATGAGATTATGTGTTTCAGGTTCTTTTCATAGTGCCTAACACAAAGTAATCGTTTAATTTTTAAAAATGTGTGTGTGAGTGCATACTATGAGTTTTAGTCTGTATCCTATTAGTGTCTAAGCAGTGCTCAGAATGCAGATGCCTCCAAAGTCGCAGATGTGGGGTTTGAGCCTCATGCCGCATCGTGTTCTGTGAGAAGCAGGGGGGTGGTCGCGCAGGTGCCTCAGCTCCCTAGCTCCCGGGAAGGCAGCCTGGGGGTGGCTTTTCCTCTCATCATGACCTTGATTTTATTCCTAGTCCCAGAGGCTCCCCCAGTGGTGTACAGCTCAATGCTCAGTAAATATTCCAAGTTCCTGCACCTCCCTGGCCCTTCAGTCCTCTGGACACAGGCTCAACACACAGCCCTGGGATCCCTGGGGTCACCTGCAGGGCTCAGCCAGTGTCAAAGCTGGGAACGGAGCCCCGGGGTTGATCAGTTCTGAGCTCATCCTCATTCGCAGTGGGGAGCTGTTATTAATAAAATGCACACACAAACGAGAGTACAGTGCCAGGTGTTTTTCATGAAATTCAGCTCCCCACACGCTATAAGGAGCTGACCAGCAGAGGTGGATGCCCCAGCTCCTTGGAAGGCGTCCCTGGGAGTCTGCAGTAGGAGCAGGAGGAAAGCAGCTCCGCCCACTGGGCTTCAGTATGCGCTGCGGCTCCGCCCACTGGGAGGTTCGGTCTGCGCTGCGGCTCCGCCCACTGGGCTTCCGTCTGCGGCGTGGCTCCGCCCACTGGGGGGTTGGGTCTGTGTTGTGGCTCCGCCCACTGAGCTTCCGTCTGCGATGTGGCTCCACCCACTGAGGGGTTTGGTGTGTCATGGCTCCACCCACTGGGCGGTGGTTTGCGACGTGGCTCCGCCCACTAGGGGGTTGGTCTGTGACACAGCTCCGCCCAATAGGCGTTGGTCTGACGTGGCTCCTCCCACTGGGCATTGTTCTGAGACGGGGCTCTGCCCACTGGGCATTGGTCTGCGGTGAGGCTCCGCCCACTGGGCGTTTGTCTGCAACATGGCTCCGCCCACTGGGCTTTGCTCTGAAATGGGGCTCCGCCCACTGGCCGTTTGCGATATGGCTCCGCCCACTGGGCGTTGCTCTGGAACGGGGCTCCGCCCACTGGGTTTTGGTCTGAGATGCAGCTCTGCCCACAGCTTTCCTCTGAATGGGGCTCCGCCCACTGGGCGTTGCTCTGAAATGGGGCTCCGCCCACTGGGCTTTGCTCTGAAACGGGGCGCCGCCCACTGGGCTTTGGTCTGCGATGCAGCTCTGCCCACTGAGCTTTGCTCTGAATGGGGCTCCGCCCACTGGTCCTTGCTCTGAAATGGGGCTCCGCCCACTGGGCTTTGCTCTGAAACGGGACTCCGCCCACTGGGCGTTGCTCTGAAACGGGGCTCCGCCCACTGGGCGTTGCTCTGCCCTGGGAGAGACGTTGGAACCACGTGAGCCAGAGGGTCCTGTGGCGGTGTCGATTACTGCTGATCAGTGAGCATGCACCAGGGCTTGAACCATCCAGAAGTGGTTGTGACCTGAACTCGGTGCCCTGGATTTGTCAGCCTTTTGTTCTCTCAACAGCGCCCATACCTTTCACATTCATAAAAGTCATTTTTATTTGGGGATCTCATGTTTGTTTTAATTTACTGAATATGAGTTATTTTAAAATAAAATACAAATGTATCATTCTTTGCTCCGCCGAAAAGATGAATCACTTTAGCAGCTGCAGAATACAGCTCCTTTCAGCCTGGGGTTCGACTTTGCTTCCTTATAATTTCCAGTTTTCTATTTGCCTTTGCTTAACCTGCAGAAAGGAACAGTGATGATGCTGATACAATTTTCATTGAATATTCAGCTCTCCTTTTGTAAACATTCTTTCTGCCACCTAACAAGCATTTTGAAAATGTTCATGGCCTTTGGCCTTGTCGTTCTAATTCTGGGACACAATCCATGAAAATAAGTAATTATTCAGAAAAAGATTCAAGTACAGCATATTTATTGCCATTACATTTATAAAAGCAGACAGTTTAAGCACTACCACACTTAAAGTATGAGAATAAACTACAACATCGTTCACATGATAAAATGAGACATAGCCTATCATTGTGATGTTTTATAACTTTTCTGAAAACATGGAAAGTGCTGCAGTGTCCGTCTGATTTTAAGTGGCATCTAAAACTATCTGTAGCTAAAGTATAGTGATGTTCAATGTGATTATCTTTCACGATGAAGCTCTAGATTCCTATTATGTTCCTGTTTCTCTTTTACAGAGTCCACATTTTCTATGACAAGTATATGACTTTCTTGATAATAGGAAAAGTGGTTTCAGAATTACTCTTGCCCAGTCCTTAGAGCGGCAGGAAAGTGAGACAGCTCTGAGCATCGTGAATGCCCTGCCATCTCCAGCAGCTAAGTGCATCAATTTCTAGGACCCAGGGCTTTGTGATTGCCAGTGGTCATTTAAGGCATCCACTACAGGCTCACATTTTCAGGAGAGATTTTCTAAATTGCTTGAAAGGAACCCATTAAAATGATCCCATCAGTAATTGGGTGCAGCATGAAGAGGAGACACTGAGAGTGTGCAGGTGTGTGGATCATTGCGTGGGCTATGGCGCTAACGCAAAGCCGAGACGATTTGCCCAAGACAAAACCACAGTCCCCATGCAAACCACAAGCTGTCAGCTCGCTGCTTTCAGCTGCTGCCCAGTTCTCTGTATTCTTTTTATAGCGTTTCTGTTCCTCCCAAAGCGTTTTTCCTATCTTTCTTGTTTTTTGTTTTGCTCTTTCATCCAGGCTGGAGTGCAGTGGCACTGATCTCAGCTCAGTGCAACCTCAACTGCCCAACCATCCCGCCTCAGCCTCCTGACTAGCTGGGACCACAGGCAGGTGCCACCACACTCAGCTAATTTATGTATTTATTGAGAAATGAGGTATCACTGCATTGCCCAGGCTGGTCTGGAGCGTCCGGCTTCCCACCTTGGCCTCTCAAAGTGCTGGGATTACAGGCATGAGCCACACGCCCGGCCTTCTCTCCTCATTCTCGACCTTCTATGTTCCTTTACATCTCTTTGCCTGCCCATCTCTTCACGCTAGATTCTTAGGGCTCAAAGCCAGCAAATGCCAGGTCCTTGGTTCCACCTGCATTTTGATTTCTTTCCCTTGCTTTTTGGTGTTTTCCAAATTTTAGCACTATCATGCGCATGCCATTTAACAGGTTACGTGTAATATAAATTCTACCGGATTATGTGTGTACCTGAATTCCACATAGCTGGAATGAAGAACCTTCACGCTTGCATCGTATGTTTCTGAATGTTCTGTCGTGTTGCTCATATTCCCAGTGGTTGCCATCGTGGAATGAGAATATCAGTAGGTGACTAAACTACAGGTCACACATCTCCATGTCTACCATATGAATGCTTTGCCATGAGTCATTGTTAAAAAAAAAAAAAAAAAAAAGACAAAACAGTTCATACATTTATTTTTTAATAATTGTCTCTTGATTTATTTTTCTCAAAAAGCTCAGTCATTCTTCAAAAAAGACACTAGCAAATGGAAATAACACCGTGCGTTTAGATTAGTTTTGGAAGATGCTTGAGAAGAATCTGCTTGTGAGTAGAGACGGTCCTAGAAATGGTGGAAGGCCCGTCTGGAGTCTGCTGTGCAGGTATCCGGTACCTCGTGCTGCGGGGTAATAATGGTCTACCTTCCATGTGAACAAGACACACCTTTTGGAGGAAGTGATTCTGCTGATTCATACAATAATCACTGCTTTTTAAGAGGGGAAAAATAGCTTGTAACAGCTTGCTTTAATGATATATCATAAATATGCCTAAAATACTTCTATCTTTCTGGCTGATGCCTGAAATCCCACTATTTTAGGAGCCTGACACGGGAGGATTGCTTGAGCCCAGGAGTTCAAGACAAGTCTGGGCAACATACCGAGACCTCTTCTCTACAAATAATTTAAAAATTAGCTGGGTGTAGTGGCACACACCTGTAGCCAAAGCTACTTGAAAGACTGAGGTGGGAGGATTACCTGAGCCCAGAAGGTTGAGGCTGCAGTGAGCCATGATTGCACCACTGCCCTCTTGCCTGGGCCACAGAGAGACCTTGTCTCAAAAAACACCAAAAGTCCTTCCATTTTTGACTTGTCCACTTACATTTTTCTTTTATAATTCACCAACTGATATGGTCTGGCTCTGGACCTCACCCAAATCTCACCTTGAATTATAATAATCCTCATGTGTCAAGGGCAGGACCAGGTGGAGGTAATTAAATCCTGGAGGCGGTTTCTGCCCTGCTGGTCTCATGATAGTCAGTGAGTGAGTTCTTACAAGATCCCATGGTTTATCGGGGGCTTCCTCCTTTGCTCGGCTCTCATTCCCCCTCCTGCTGCCCTACGAAGAGGTGCCTTCTGCCATGACTGTAAGTTTCCTGGGGCCTCCCCAGCCATGCAGATCTGGAAGTCAATTAAACCTGTTTCCTTTATAAATCACCCAGTCTTGGGCAATTCTTTATAGCAGTGTGAGAGCAGACTGTTATACCAGTGAATACAATATATATAGAAATCCAAATGCAAAGAGCATGAAGGAGGAAGGTGGGTTCAAAGCAAGCTCTTCCAGTGACCATCTGTGGAAGAGCTTGACGCATAGACTATTTCTTGTTTGTTAAATGAGGACGTTCCATTAATGGAGGGCGGAGGCCTGTGTCTGGGACACCAAGGTGCTTGACAGTGAGCATCAGCTTTCCCCTCTCCACGCCCACACCCTCCTCTGCTGTTGTAATGATCTAGTCTGAATGTCCTGTGTATCCATTCTGGGCTGTGTAGCCTCACCCAGTCCCTATGAGAACTGACACATCTCCAGGGCATTAAGCAACTGGAGAGTGGATCCACATTGATCTTCAAAGCACACCCTCTGGGCACGGTGCTGAACTGCCTCCCCAGTGACTCTGGATTCAGATGACCTCCCATGGAAGGATTAGAGTTGTTAGACAACGTGGGGAAAGTGACTAGATTTGCAGAAGTGCTTTCTAGGAGAAAACCAATTCTCAGTAGAATCAGAAAGTTAAATCTAAGGAGGTTTTGTGCTTGAACTGGACATCAGAAGGTTATTTTAGGCAGTTATTAACCTTAGCAAATTATTTTTAAAAAGCAAAGGTCAATTTTATAATGTGAACCAATTGCTTCATTTGTGTGGCTGTGTTTTGGCTGTGTGTGTGCATGTGTGTGTGTGTGTTTCTGCGTGGTTCTATTAGGAAGGGGAACTAGTTTTCATGCACCATGTGTGTGTGGGGGGGGAGTTCTTTCAGGAAGCGGGAGCTGGTTTCCATTCACTGTGCTGGGGGTTCTGTTGGAAGGGGAACTACCGCACAGTGCTTGCTGCTCCTTTGGCTTCAGATGAATTCCGTTGCTTGGCTTCCTTTGTAGAAAATTGTGTAAGATTTTTCACATGAAGCTCAGGACTTAGAAAATGTAAGTCATTTATGCATTAGAGTTACTGAATTTAAGAAAACCTCTAAAGAAAACAAAAGTCCCTTTGAATCTGTTCTCTCTTTTAACATTGACGTACGGGGCTGTTATTGCTTCTGTCTGGGAACTAGCAAAGCGGAGGCACCCCACGGAGGCTCCGGGACTGAGGTCCCAGGCCGTTTCTGACCTGGAGAAAGCTAATGTCTGGATTTAGCTGTGGTTACATCCTAGTAACCAGTATTGGGAGTGAAGGATTCATCAAAAAGCATTTGAGGATTGGATGAGGTTCGTGGATCAGTAAGGTTGTGACAGGATTGATAATACATAGAGACACCTACTTATTTGACCAAACTGGAGGAAATGAAAATTATTACCTGTAGAAGCGCAGTTAACAAGTAGTGGGTTTTTAGTTTGAGATACAGGGTTGCCATTCCAATTCCGCTGTTAGTTCACAGCATGGTGGCCGAACTTGTGCCCTGTCTACTCTGCAGGGTTCCTGTCTTCCCTTCTGTAAGCCTGTCTGCACACCGGACTGTATCAATATCTGTGTCTGTGGGTATGGCTGTAAAAGCTCATACCTTGCTCCTTTTGTTCCTTGTGGCTGCGGCAGCTTTGCCACGTCGCAGTGTTCAGTGCAGCCCTGGGAACACCTGTCCCTGGGGGCCAGCCTGGCTTGCATTCCTGCGTAGTCCCTGCTGCCTTTGAGACAGACCGTGACACATCCGCCATGCAGTGTTCCCACAGAAGTGCCCTCCTGGGCTGAGTGTTGCGAGACTGTGCAACCCCAGGAGAGCCTGGCCTCCCTGCACACACAGGCATTGCTCTGCTGTGGGCTACAGATGAAGAGGAGGAGAGCCAGCTGCACCTGCCCGTGCCCTCTGAACGCTGGATTTCAGCTGTGATGGAATTTAGAGAATCTCTCCTAATTTAAGATGATTTTTCAGTGGTTTTATTCAATTCAGTGTGTTCTTGACCATCTGTTGACACTAAAGAAAGATCAAATGGTAGGTTCTGGGGCTAAGATGTAGCCAGAAAGGGAAAGGTGGCTCCCGAAAAAGGTTCTGTGCACCAAGTAGAAAACTAACCACTGTCAGGGTCCCTGTCATATTATCTAGGTGATGTGGTTGGTGTCGGGAATTTATTCCTACCTGAGCTGCAGGTGCTGCAGAAAGAGGAGGCTCTGACTCTATTCTATAATGTGTGATGTGAGTCATCACAGGCCTCCCTAAGCAGATCTAGGCAGCCAGACCCGAGCAAAATGAAGACAGTAGAGTAGCAAAGCTGAGAACATAGGGAAAGGAATCACGTCTGCACACGCTGACGTGCTACCCAGGGCATCCGGTTCCATGGCACTCTCCTTTACAGTGCACCTGCACTTTGCATATGATGGCCCTGAC
Source organism: Saimiri boliviensis (assembly GCF_048565385.1). Classification (NCBI taxonomy): domain Eukaryota; kingdom Metazoa; phylum Chordata; class Mammalia; order Primates; family Cebidae; genus Saimiri; species Saimiri boliviensis. Next base: position 112,694,296 of record NC_133461.1, on the reverse strand, counting down.
ATACAGACGGTGCCCGTGTAGTCACAGCACGGTTTGAACTTCGGGCTGTCCGACCAGCACCCCTGTGCTCCTGCCATTTCACGACACTGTTGACCAGGTCTTTGTTTTAATAGCTTTTAATTCTCATCAGAGGACAAAGCTATAGAAGGCTATAAACCCTTCGTAATGGATCAAAGGTTAGTAATTGTTAAAGTGACAGGTCACCAGCAGAGGCCTCTGGAAACAGGTGCCCCCCTGGACAGGCCGTGGTCACAGCGGAAGGGCCAGAGCAGAGGCCTCTGGAAACAGGTGCCCCCCTGGACAGGCTGTGGTCACAGCAGAAGGGCCAGAGCAGAGGCCTCTGTGACGCTGGTTGACCTCTAATTTCCTCCCATGCACTCTCCCGTGTTTTCTTGGAGTTTGTTTAGACTATGTATGTGTTTTACACTCCAGACAATATGCAGTTTAAACACGAAAATGCTGTGTGTACAAAGCTTATGCCCAGCCTGATGGCTTGGAGCTGTCAGCATAAACATTACTGTGTAAGGTGGCATTTTAAAGAAACGGCATTACTTGGTTCTATTATGGAAAAATAGACATAACATAAAATTTATGACCTAAACTACTTTTAGTGCACTGTTCCTTGGCGTTAAGGACATTCGCAGTATTTTACAACCACCTCCCACATCCATCCATCCACAGAACTTTCTCTACCAGACCAGCCCTACGAGCAATACTAAAGGGAGTTCTACAGCTTGAAACAAAAGGTCTGTGTGCATAGAATAGAATCCCTGGAAAGCACTCATTCACAGGGCCTCTAAAACAATAACCCCGCGAAGAAGACTTAGGATCTGGGTAACAGTCAACACGATGATTGGAGATGGACCCCACATCTCAGTGTTAATGTTGAATGTAAAACGTGTAAGTGCTCCGGTTAAAAGTTACGGATTCACAGAATGGGTGGGAAATCACAAATCAGTATCTGCTGTCTTCAGGCGACTCCGTCACGACGTCCGCATGTGAGAGAGAGTGAATGGTTGAAGGGGAGATTTTGTGTGAGGCGGGAATGAAAGGCAGACACATACGGCTCCCTTCAGTGTCGTATTTTCTGTGGTGTAGGGAAGCCAGCCTGACACAGAGGGGCTTTTGTTCATATCTGAAGCCCTGCTGCTCCTAATCCAGGAGGGATTCTGGGGAAGTCCTGCCTACTCTTAGCATGTTCCTTATCTTTAAAATTAGGGGATCAGGCTAAGGGATCCCCAAATATCTTCCAGTTTAAAATCTAAGGTTCCATAGGTGGATGTCCAAGCAGAGCTCATCCTCCTCAAGGTTGGGTATTCCAACGTGCTTTGGACACAGTACCATGCCAGACATGAAGAGTCCTGTGGCTGGTTTTCATCATAAAGTGAATCCATTATCTCACTGCCCTCGAGCCCCCTACATACTGCTGTCCAGGTCCTGTGGCTTAGTCCAATCACCTGCCCTTCTCTCCAGTCTTGCCCTGGACTACTTTTTGGCTGTTACAGAATGTTCACTCTCCAAAGACTCTGAATCACAGAATCCAGGGTTCTGACAGGTGTAGGGACGTGCGAGGTTTTCAGTGAAGATGTGGAAAACAAATGCTTGTGGTTGAAACGTTAAGAGATGTGACATCAATAAGGAAAATTCCATAGAACGTTCCAACTCTGAAGGCAGATGAGTTGTAGCATGCCAGCAGAGCCTGTGTCACTAAAAACACAGACCCTGGACACTCTCCGGGACCCCTGGCTTTGGGGGGATGCATGCTTCACTCTGGCACACCCTGCTCTGCTGGCTGGTGTGTGAGCCCTGTCCCCTCTACTCACGAACAACAAATGTGTCGGCTTCCCTCTGCCCGGCTCTTTCTGCCCACGGAATGTGGAGGGACAGGAGGAGAGGTGATCACAGCATGCGGTCCCACATCCTGTGGACTGTCAGCCACTTGGCGACGGCTGTCGCACCCGTCACGGAGAGCCACCTGCTGTCAGAGGACGGCGGTGCTGGCTGCGTTCGGGCAGCTCAGAAGTGATCCACTTGACTTCTCAGGGGAAGGAACAGCTCATCTCTTTTCTTTCTCTACACACTTTCCATCTGTTCCTTTTATACCTTTGTTAATAACTTCTGTAAATATGTGGTATGATTTTATTTTAAATTCCCCCTGAATTATTTCTGAAAGTAGGTTGAGCACAAAGACAACAAATGTTCTGTAACCAAATGTTTCGGTAAAAGCCGATTTGGATCCTTTAAAAACAGATAGAAGAAAACCGACTCCAGGCTCCATCTCTCTGTGGGCCCCAAGGCAGGTGACGCCAGGCAGGGGAGCTGTGGGTGCGTCCAGCCAACATCCCTCCATGACGGCAAAGCAGGAAGAAATGTTGAGGGTGGGTGGCATGGGGAATGGGAGCTGTGGGCACGTTGGCCATCATCTCTCCATGACAGAGAAGCAGGAGGAGATGTCCAGGGTGGGTGATGTTGGCAGGGGAGCTGTGATACCAGGCAGGCGGCAATGGGCATGCCAGGCAGGGGCGCTGCGATGCCCGGCAGAGAGCTGTGGACATGTCAGACCATCGTCCCTCCGTGACAGGGACGCAGGAAGAGACGTTCCACTTTGCTCACAGCAGAAGCCATCATTTACACACTTTCTCCTGGCACCTGCCTGGAATTTTGAAACAATTTCAGGAGCCGTAATTAATGAAGCATTGCAACATGCCTGCAGGCTGCATGAGAGTTATTATCCCGGTTTTGCCAGGAGACAGCCGATGCGGAGGAGTGCGGCTCACAATTGAAGGTCGCCAGGCGCGTTAATGAAATCCCTGGAAGTGTGTCTGCCGACAGCCCTTCTATTTTGGCTTTATGTGCTGTTCTCCCGGTGCCTTTAAACCTCTCTCCTGAGTGTCGATTCTTGGAAGGGCACTTTGCAGGGTAGAGTCGTGGTGGGTGAAATGCAGGCTCCTGGGTTTCTGACTTCCTTTGCGTGCTGCAGGTGGGCTAGGACGCTTGGCGAGTGAGAGCTGAGAAGTCAATGTACGTAAATTCAGCAGTCTTCCTGAATAGATATGATCCTTGCTCTATCTTGGGTTCTTTTCTGGAACTTTATAAATAAATTCCAACGAATGCCTTTAAGTGATTTTCAGCGTTCCTTTAATCTCCCTTACCATGCTGGCTGCATGTGCTTTGTAACTTCCAAAAACAAAATTTATAACGATTATCCAGATCAAAGGGAGGTGTTATCACTGGATATTTCTTAGCCCTCAAATCATACGTATGTCTCCAGGAAGCAGAGCCGCCGTGGAGCGGGTGCTGATCTTTGTCTCGGCCCGTCTTGCAGAGCGTGCATTTTATTACTTTCTTTTTGGGATTCTACATGAATAAACATTTTTCTGGGATAGCATAAAAGCTGGTTTCATAATCTATGCAGTCTTACTGAATGTGGAATTTTGACAAATCCTGTGAACATAGAACACAGCCTTTTCATCCCCGCTTTATAAAGGAAACACTTAAAGCATCGAAGGCCCTGTGGATTCCTTTGCGGGAAACTTGGCCCGTGAGTCCGTGAGCCTGACACTGATGTGTGGATGGATGGTGGGTGCACGGCCACACCAGAGTGGCCCTGGGGCACACAGGACAGTGTTGCACCGGTGGTGTTTCATGCAGGGCTCAGAGAGGCCATGGCCACACTGGAGTGGCCCTGAGCCACGCAGGGCAGTGCTGCACAGAGGGTGTTTCATGAGGGGCTCTGAGAGGGCAGGCCTGGAATCCTGACTCGGTGTAGACTGCATGACACTGGGGTGGGTGGAAGTCATTCAATCCCAAAGCAGAGTTGAGCATCCCAGATAGTGGGAACTGCGGATTGTAGTGGCTCTGTCAGGATGGAACTCAGGGAGAGCTGGAGAAGCCTTGGGTCATGCCTGGTACACCGCAGGTTCTCGGCAAATGTCACTCCTCTTCTCTTTGCTGTGTGTTGTTATGAACTCAAGGAGAGGAAAGATGTTTTCACAGGAGTGAGCCAAGCAAGGAACCAGTGCGGTGAGAGTGATGTGGACGTCCAGGCAGTGAGTCTATCACCAGCCTTCTGCGAAAGGCATGCATTGGCATCCTCAAATAAATCAAAGGCATGCATTGTATCAAAAAAGACATCTTGACACCTCCATCTATACATATGTCAGAAAAACATGTCTGCCCTGGAGTTTAGAATGAGGATGTTTGCGCATCTAGAGATTGTTTTTTTGCCATCTCTCTAAGAACTGGAGCTTTGGTGAGAACTTTAAATTGTGTGTTTCATGTGATGAGAAACGTGGCATGCATGAACAGACACCATGCATGACAAGGATCTGGGATGCCATCTTATTTTGGCATCTTTATAAATGATCAAGTAAAAGTCATATAATCTAAGTTATCTAAATTCCCATACACCAAATGCATCCACTTCCTGGTCCGTCCATCCTGCAGCCTACAGAGGTGGTGTCCTTCCACGGGATGGCCCCATGCCTGGTCCGTCCATCCTGCAGCCTACAGAGGTGGTGTCCTTCCACGGGACAGCCCCGTGCCTGGTCCGTCCATCCTGCAGCCTACAGAGGTGGTGCCCTTCCACAGGATGACCCATGCCTGGTCCATCCATCTGTAGCCACAGAGGTGGTGTCTTGCCACGGGATGACCCCATGCCTGGCACTGCCACCATCCATCAATGGAGACACCCAGGAACCCCTGGATCAGTGCAACACGTACCGCACGTGAGGTATAAACACAGTTATATGGGGACACACAGGAGGGAGCTGAGTGTGCCCTTGTGGCCCTGGACAGCAGTGAGAGGCACTGTACCCTGCAGAAGCGTGACAGGCACTGAGCACGGGGACACCTCGGCCACAGTCCTGCTGCCCGACACTCTTTTCAGGACCACAGATGCCTGGGGCCCCAGGACAAGCATTCACATGCTTGGTGAGAACTTTAAATTGTGTATTTCACTTGGTGAGAAACGTGGACATAAGGACCAGCAAGTGGATGCGTTTGATGTATGGGGGTTTTGATAACTTCGGTTATATGACTTTTACTTGATCATTTATAAAGATGCTGAAATAAGGCAAGGAGGTAACAAGAATTGTCAAAAGGGCAAGAAGATCGCCTTATAAAAAAGAAAATGTGAAATAAAGGCATTCATTTGCAAAGCTAATCTCGAGGGGCAGTATCGTGCTGGCTGTGGCTGGCTCATGGAAAAGTGGCGGTGATTCGAATATCCTAGTGAGCTCCCATAGGCAAAAACACAGGCTGCTGGAGGCCTGGGGCAGGAACGTGGGGGCAGAGCCTCTTCCCAGGGCCGGGGTGGAGCTGCGGTGCCCATGCCTCTCTCAGTGGCTAGTGCTCAATGCCCCACAGGAGCCCAGAAAGAGCAGAGCATGGCAAAGGCTGTTACTGCCGTCTGTCTGGACCAAGGCCACCAGCAGAGAGCAGACCCCGCGGGGAACCTTGGAGTTACTGAAATTTGAATGTGTAGCCACATTCAGAAACACTGCAAAGAAATAGGTAAGGTTAAATTTGGTTTTTACCAAATACCAGATGGCATTTCAGGGGCTCAGCATGATGGTGGGTACCACACAGGGCAGCTCAGCTCCGGGCTCCGTGGTGGTGACGTGGAAAGCAGAGGCCCTGCCCTGACCATTTGCAGAGGCCCCTGCCTGAGGCCACCCAACGTGCCACACAAACAGTCTGTCCAGCCTCCTGGGATTTTCCAGCGGTGTCTCCAGCACATATGTGAATAAGCAAGTGTGAAATCCGGAAACAGATTCCCGTGGCCCTCCTTCCACATGTGGATCTGATCTCATCGAACAGTTTTCCATAAAACTGTGGTGATGCTTAATAACTCTATTCCTGTGGTCATCTTAGGACTCTTAGGAACGCCGGGTTGCAGGAGGTTAGCACGAATGCATGTGGAGGAACTTTCCATGCCAACAGAAACACAGTTTCCAGAATTCAATTGTGCCTTTGGCTCAGTGACTAGCAGATTCGTTCCTGCTGGGATATTCATTTTAAAAGCCTGTCTTGTGATGTTGGCTACAAATTAGAAGCAATACTGCTATTCCCTATCTAACATTTTTAATTATTTTTTTAAAGTACTGTGAGCTCCTCAGAGTAAAAGTGCTGTATAAAATCAAAACGATACCATAATTATCATCTACAGTTCCCACTGGACTGTACTTTTTAAGAAGGTCAAAAATGGATCTGAAGCAACTTTCTTATGTAAGTAAAATTTGAAAATCAACCCGAATGACTTTGTCTTAATCTGCTGGAACTCCCACAACAAAACACCATAGACTGGGTGGCTTAAGCAACAGAAATTAATCTGCTGATTAAAGGGGCTGAGAAGTCTGAGGTCAAGGTGTGGCAGACCTGGCTCCCAGGGAGAGCCTCTTCCCCGCCACCTGCTCACGGCTTCCTCAGGCAGACAGACCGGTGTCTCCCCCTCCATTCAGAGCAGGATTCCCTTCTCACTACCGCGACTGTCCTTCATGACTTCCTCACTGCAAACACAGCCACACTGGGTGTTATTCAGGGCCTGGACTCAGCATTTTCTGTAGGTTTCCAAGCCCTGCTCCGTAGCTGGGACCAGACGCAGCGTTTTCTGTGGGCCTTGCAGTGTGCTCATCAGATCGTCCTGTGACAGCTGTGGTATAAGCCCCGTGGTGTGTGGGAGGGAAGGGCTCCTGCCCTGCCCGGGGACCGTGGGGCAACCTGGCCTGGAGCCTGGCTCTTCCCCCTGCCCGGGCAGCCCACACCCCACAGCACGCTGGGGTCGATGCTGCCCCGCTACTCACAGCTTGCTCTTACCTGCGTTCCAAAACCTCTGGCTGTAACTCGCCTGCCTCCGTGGCGCTCTTAGTAGGTTCAGAAACGCATCCTGCCCTTGGAGAATCCACCACTGCGGGAGCCATTTCTTAGCTGTCCGCTGCAGGCTGTGAGGATGGACCTTCGTCAGGAAACAGATGGCTGGATGCTCCCGGGCCCCCCTCGCAGGGGAGCCAGGGTCCTTGGAAGAGGAAAAGTCAATGAATAAGAAGGGGACAGAGAAGAGGAGCGTTTCACTCCAGGATTTCCCATGGAGGGGAAAGAGCTCCGACCTTGAAAAATGATAAGGGCTTTGCAGACCCTGCCGGGCGGCGCCTTCCCTCGTCTTATCCATGACCCGTTTAATGGGCTATTTATTTTCTTTTTAGGTGTAATCCTCTCTTCACAGAGAATCAGTAGAATATCCTCTGTCCATGCCTCTGAACCTCCCCAACACTCAGGAGCCAGCAGGAAGCCCTCGGGGCCCAGGGTCTCCTTGGGCGGTGGTGGTCAGCTTCCCCTGGGCGTTTCCTCCCCTGGTCTGTGGGATTTTTATTCTCAAACGGGCTAAATTAGTCCTGCGTCCATTGCTCGCCCAGCCCTGCACTGAGGAGGAGGCAGGCTAGGATTCCCAGGAGGCACCCTGTAGCCTGTCTGCCCCTGGCCAGAGCCCAGGAGGTGCAGGGAGATGGGGTTTTGAGGCCGTTCACTTCCCCGGTAAATGGAGCCTCCAATGCACTCTCACTGCGGGGAAGAGGAGAATGCGGACCCTGGAAGGTGGCTCAGCCGCTCAGCCTCTTCCAGACGTCTCATTTCTCAGACTGCAAAGGGCAGCAGCAGAATTGGGAAAGAGGGGTTTTACTGCATTCTTCAGTGCAGAGGCCATCTTAATATTCATGAAATTGCAGCTGAAGCCACCCCGAAGGTTCCCTGAGAGCAGGCCAGCATGTCCTTCAAAGGAACTAAGAGCTGACAGCTTTTGTGTTCACGCTGAACACTTCTGGAGGAGTCCCGCACATGGCTACAGAGACAGAGGGCACCAGCCATGGCAGCGCCACACCCAGGGTGGCAGGTGCAGCCGGACCTAATGGTGAAGACGGCACCATCTCTCACTCTGGGAGCCTTTGCACCTGACTGAACAAGGAGGAGTTTCATACCCAGATTTCACTTACGGAGAAAGTTGTACATGAGATTTTTAAAAGAATGACAACCTCCCTATAGCAAAACCAAATGCCAAACACTTCACAGCAAAGGCAGAGCTCTAAGGAAAACAGCTTCAGTGATGATTTATGGCTAACAGCAGAGTCTTAATCCACCTTTGTTTTAAAAGAAGAAAGTAGGATGATAAAAAAAAAGATGAGTGCAATTGTTCTTAATCCAATAAATAATTAAATTTATATGGCTATACCTTAAAGGTAAATACAGTATGGAAGTACATCCGATGGAGTGGCGCGAGAGAGAAGGAAGAAAGATGACTGATAAAAGCAGGGAGGGTAATTTATCAAACATTAAGTACCCCTGGCTGTATGAACATTTTGGGGTCCTGAACTTGCAAATCCGTGTTCTGTGGATCATCATCAATTATAATAAATGCTAGACACCCTTCGACACTGCACAGGATAAACTGAAAAGGCACAGTCCATGTTCTCTGAAATCACATTTGATATCATCGTCTGTCATTCACACAGATAGTGCGTAAGGTAATAATCATGCATATACCCAGCTGAAATAAGACAGGTATGAGTTGGACAAGTAATTGTCCAATAATCGTACGGGAGGTATCGTAAGTGGTTTCCACCATTGCAGTGGCTGGCAAGTGACCCCACCTGGAGGTGAGCACAGGAATCTCTTTTGGAAGCCCCAGAGTGGCCTGGGCTTTGCAATTAGCAGCTTGGATGAAAAAGCTTGCTCTGCTGCTTCCCATCACTGACCTAAACAAATGACTTCTTGACTCTGAGTTTAGCTTCCTTCTTTATGTTTTTTTTTTTTTTAATTTTGTGAGATGGAGTCTTGCTCTTGTCACCCACCCAGGCTGGAGTGCAATGACACGATCTCAGCTCAGTGCAACCTCTGCCTCCAGGTTGCAAGCAATTCTCATGCTGCGGCTTCCTGAGTAGCTGGGATTACGGGTGCCTGCCACCATGCATGGCTACTTTTCAGTAGAGATGGGGTTTCACCATGTTGGGCATGCTGGTCGCAAAGTCCTGACCTTGTGATCTGCCCCCGTCAGCCTCCCAAAGTGCTGGGATTACAGGCATGAGCCACCATGCCTGGCCAGCTTCCTTCTTTAAAAAGTGAAAGTAGAATCTCTCCATGTTATGGAGTTGTGAAAATGAAAGACAGCACATGTGAGGTGTCTGGCTTTCTGCAGGCCACGACCTTAAGTGGCTGTTGTTTCTGGGATTTTGTGGGGCTACAGAAGCTATGATCTTCAGAATTATCTTGTTTGGTTTAGATAATTAATGTGTTTATTTTATATTTGGCTTAAAACAAATTAGTCCTTACAGTTTTCATGAGATGTAAACCCCTTACCTCTGTCCCTGGGTGTCGGTAAGGACTTTATTCATACATTTTTGTGTCTTTCTGTTCTGTCTGGGTGTGGCCTGAAGGACGAATGCAGGGTGCTCATCTATGCTTCGCCAACTTAAAACTCAGGCCACAGAAACTAAGGGCATTGCTTGGAACACTGCAGGCTTCTGGCAGCCTGCAGAACCAGGACAGAATTACTCAAAACATATTGTCTACCACCTAAAGCATGGGAGCAGAAGCTGGGAGAGTTTCTTCAGTAAGTCAGACGTTCGAGAGCACCTGTGTCACCGGAGCTACCGCCCACTCAGCACTGAATGAATGACAGTCCTTCCGGTAAGGTCAGGCACAAGGCTAGTGTGCCCTCCCCCGCCCTCGACTTATGTGCTTTTATAAATGGAATTATTTTCTTAATTTCCTTTTATACTGTTTATTCTGATAGTATAGGGAAAGACTACTAATTTTGTGTGTGTGATTTTGTATCCAGACACTTTGCTGAATTCCTTTTTTAGGACAGGAAATGCCACTTCTATTCATCATAGTAGTAGAAGTCCTAGGCAAAGAAATTAGACAAAAAGAGATAGAGCAGAAGAGAAAACATCGAAATGGGAAAGGAAGAAGTAAAATTATTTATTTGCAGATGACATCATCTTATATATAGAAAACTGTAAAGAGCCCCACCCACCCCCACACAAAAAAGCTGTTATAAAAAAAGCATTCAGCAAAGTGTCTGGATACAAAATTAGCACACAAAAATTAGTAGTATTGCCATATACTGTCAGAATGAACAATTTAAAAAGGAAGTTAATAAAATAATTGCATTTATAATAGTGTGAAAGAATAAAATTTTTAGAAATAAGCTAAGGAGGAGAAGGAGTGAACACTGAAAACTTGACACTTGCTGTAAGACATTGAAGACATGAATCAGTGGAACGATGCCTGTGCTCATGGACTGAAAGGCGAACTATTGTTGAGATGTCAGTACTACTAGTGGTGGGTGTTTTGAGAAATAGAAAAATCCACCCTAAAATTTATGTGGAATTACAAGGGATTCCTAATACTCAAAACAATCTTGAAAAATAAGAACAAGGTTGGAGCCTTCCACTTCCTGATTACAAAACTCACTATGGAGCTATGATAAGCAAAATCGTGTAGTAAGTGCTGACATAAACACAGACACATAGACAACACAACAGAATAAAGAGTCCAGAAACAAACCCAGGCATATGTTGTCAAACAATTTCTGACAAAGGTGCCAAGACCATTCAATGGAGAAAGAACAGTCTTTTCAATAAATTATGTTGGAGAAACTGTATATCCACATATTATATAATAAAGTTGAACCCATACCTTGTATCACATAAAAACAATACTCGACAGATGAAAGACCTAAACCTAAGAGCTAAAACTGTGCAGCTCTCAGAAGAAAACACAGAGCGCAAGCTTTATCATGTTGGATGTGACCGTGATCTTCGATCTGGTACCAAAAGTATGAGCAACAAAAGAATAGATCCGTAACTTAGACTTCATCAGAATTAAAGCTTGTGTGCATCAAAGGATACTTTCAACTGAATGACAGGGATGGAACTGGAGTAGATATTTTCAAATCATATGTCAATCTGAAAATGGACTGGTATCTACAGTATTTAAAGAACTACAACTCAACAACAAAATAATCTGATTCAAAAATGGGCAAAGGACTTGAAATGATATTTCTTCAAAGATTTACAAATGGCCAATAAGTACATCAACATCATGAATTATTAAGGCAGCACAAACCTGAACCACAAGGAAATGTCCACACGCATTAGAGTGGTCATTGTAAAACACAACGACAACAATGAAAAGAACGGGTGTCGGCAGGATGTGGGGAAATTAGAAGCCTTATGTGTTTCTGGTGAGGCTATAAAAAGATGTTTCCATCATGGAAAATGATATGGTGAGTTCTCAAAACATAAACATGGAATTTTCCTTTGCTCAAGCAATTTCACTTCTGGACTATACCCAGAAGAAGTGGAAGCATGTCTCGGATAATTGTTTACTCCTGTTCAAGCAGTATTAGTTCCAGCAGCCAAAGATAGAAGCAGCCCACAGGTACAATGGACACATGAATGAATGAATGGATAAGCAAAATGGGGCCTAGATGGGCAAAAGAAGAGCATTTAACCTTAAAAAGGAAAGCGATTCTGACACATGCTACAATGTAGATGAACCCTGAAGACATTATACCAAATGAAATCAGCCAGTCACAAAAGCAGAGTGATTGTGACTCCACTCACATGAGGTACTAAAGTAGTCAAATTCATAAAGACAGAAAGGAGAAAAGAGGCTGGAGGGAGAGAGAAAGTGGGAGTTAGAAATGGGTGCAGCGTTTCAGGTGAGGAAGAGGACACATTTTGGGGATGATGGTAGCACAATGGCATGAATGTTCTTCATAAACCATAGAACTGTATGCATGAAGTGGTTAAAATGAATGTTTTACCACCATTTTTCAAAAAAAGCAGCCATGTTATGTCATACCCAGGTCAATGTGCGTGTTCAGAAAAGGCCTAAGAAGATCGCAGCTTTCACCCCAAGCTAGTCCCTGGGTTGGTTGCAAGCCAGGTGAAGCATTGAAGAAGTGTTTCAGGATAGGACGTCTGCAGAGATTGGGAAAGGTGCTTTTGTCTTTTTAGTTTTTAGCTCTTGGCGTTTAATGAAATATCTGTTAACATACTAGCTTGAAACAAGCTAAGAAAGACTTCAGTAACTGCACACAGCAAATAATACAGTGTTTTCAAAAAAATCATTTGGAAAGTCACTAAACAGTCTATGACAGCCTTCACAATCAAAACCAGCCAGACCAGGGGAAGGGTTTCCAGAGTCAGCACCTTCTAATATCCAAGTGTCCAGTTTTCAACAAAAAGATTAGAGATAGGTAAAGGAACAGGAAAGTATGGCCCACTCAGAGCAACAAAAGAAATGGAGAGAAATAAGAAGTTCAGACATCAAACTTACTACATGATATTTTTTTAAGTTTTCTTAAATATGCTCAAAAACTAAAGGACATTGAGAAACAGTATATGAAGAAAATGAGAATTAAAGAGGTAAAAATTATTATTATTATTATTTTTTTTTTTAAGACAGAGTTTCGCTCTCGTTACCCAGGCTGGAGTGCAATGGCGCGATCTCGGCTCACCGCAACCTCCGCCTCCTGGGTTCAGGCAGTTCTCCTGCCTCAGCCTCCTGAGTAGCTGGGATTACAGGCACGTGCCACCATGCCCAGCTAATTTTTTGTATCTTTAGTAGAGACGGGGTTTCACCATGTTGACCAGGATGGTCTCGATCTCTCGACCTCGTGATCCACCCGCCTCAGCCTCCCAAAGTGCTGGGATTACAGGCTTGAGCCACCGCGCCCGGCTGGTAAAAATTATTTTAAAAAAACACAAGCCACAGACATTTTGGAGAAAAATTTACTATAGAGGTTCAGCAGCAGATTTCAGCAGGTACAAGAAAGATTCCACAGATTAAATATGGGACAAATGAAATCACAGAGCCTGAGGAGCAGAAAGAAAAAGAAGGAAGAACAGGAGCTGAAACTCAAGGGTCTGTGGGACATCATTGGGCTGACCAGCCTGCACATTACAAGAGTCTCAGAAAAGGGAAGAGAGAAAGAATTGAAAGTAAATAATATTTGGAGAAATAAAGGCCAAAAAGCATTCAAAATTTGAGAAAAGATATGAATATACAAATCCAAGAAGCATAATGAACTTCAAGTCAGATAAACATGAAGAGATTTGCCAAAGACACGTTTATATCAAACCAGTGAGAGCCAAAGAGAAAGTTCCAAAAGTAGCAGAAGAGAAGTGACTCATCACACAGAAGGGATGATTATTTACTTTCAAGAAAAAGCTGATCTCTTGATTTCTCTAGAAACTGGAAGACAAAAGCGAATGGGATGATAAAGTTCTTAAAGAAAAAGAAAATCAACCAGAAGTTTAAAATTGTTCTTCAAAATGAAGGAGGAAGTAAGACATTCCCCAAAAAACAAAAAATGAGACGTGCTCTACAAGAATCCTAAAGGGAATCTTTCAGATTGACACAGGACAGCTGGCAGTAGCTCGAAGCTTCATGAAGTAAAAGGTCTTCAGTAATGGTGATTATGTGTGCAAAGAGGAAAGCCAACAATATCATGTATTTGATTTGTAACTCTACCTTTTGTTGCTACAGAAATTAAAAGATGAGTGCATAAAAGATAAGCATACTCAATGTGTAAAGGTTAAACCTGTGACAGGCTGGGCACGGTGGCTCACACCTGTAATCCCAGCACTTTGGGAGGCCACGGCAGGTAGACCACTTGAGATCAGGTGGTCTCAAGACCAGCCTGGGCAACATGGTGAAATCCCATCTTTACTAAAATATCAAAAATGACCCAGGCGTAGTAGTGCACTCCTGTAATCCCAGGGACTTAGGAGGCTAAGGCAGAAGAATTGCTTGAACCACCGCTCACCAGCCTGGGATACAGAGTAAGACTCCACTTCAAAAAAAAGGCTGGGCATGGTGATTCACATCTGTAATCCCACCACTTTGGGAGGCTGAAGTGGGCAGATCACAGGGTCAGGAGTTCGAGACCAGCCTTACAGGCTGACATGGTGAAACCCCGTCTCTACTAAAAATACAAAAATTAGCCAGGGGTGGTGGTAGGCACCTGTAATCCCAGCTACTCAGGAGGCTGAGGCAGGAGAATTGTTTAAACCCAGAGGCAGAGATTGCAGTGAGCTGAGATCGTGCCACTGCACTCCAGCCTGGGAAACAGAGGGAGACTCCGTCTCAAAAAAAAAAAAGAAACCTGTGACAGAAGTAAGGAATGGAGCTGTGTTGCAGCAGGATGTTTGAATGCTATTGAATTAAGTTTTAATCCATTTGAACTAGATTGTTACAAATTTAGGGTTCTAAGTTTAATCCTAACATTCTAAATTCATCTTCAAAGAAAATGTTTTAAAATAAATACACAACAGGAAATGAAAGGGAAATCAAAACAGTTCACTCCAAAAAAAAATAAACATACAAGACAATAATTAAGTAAATGAAGGACAAAGGATATTTATATATTGACAGAAGGGTCAATTTGCCAAGGAGATAATGATTTTAAATGTATATATACCAGAATCAAAAACACAGTCCCAAAATATGTGAACTGACCATTGACAGAATTGAGGAAAGTAAGAAATAGCTCTACAATAATAGTTGGAGGCTTGAATGAACCACTTTCAATAGTAGGCACGACATCTAGACAGAAGACTAATAAATATGAGGCTTGAACAGACATGTACCGAATCATCCACCTGACAGCAATGGAAATACACGTTCTTCTCAAGTGTACATGAAACATTCTCCACAATAGGCCACATATTATGCCAAAAGGCGTGTCTCAATAAATTATAAAAGATTAAAATCATACAAAGGTTTTGTTGTTGCTGTTGTTGTTGAGATGGAGTCTCACTCTGTCACGCATCTGGAGTGCAATGGTCTGATCTCAGCTTACTGCAATCTCTACCTTCTGGGTTGAGGTGATTCTCCTACCTCAGCCTCCTGAGTAGCTGGGATTACAGGCACCCACGACCACACCTGGAGAATTTTTTTCAGAGTAACTCTTTAGTCACAATGGCATTAATAAACAACAGGAGGAAAACTGGAGATTTGACAATGGGTCCAAGAAGAAATCACAAGATAAATTAAAAAGACTTACTTAGAGATAAATGAAAATGAAAATGAAAACACAACATGCCAAAACTTATAGATGGTTACAAAGGCTGTCCTTTGAGGACAATTAGTAGCCTACATTTAAAAAGAAGAAAGAGCACAGATAAATAACCTAACTTTATACCACAAAGTACAAGAAGAAAGCTAGCAGACAGAAGTAATACAAAGTTAAAAAAAAATCATTAGAATAAATTTTAAAAATAGAGTATCAACAAAACATAAGTCAGTTGGTTGAAAAGATCAAAATGTTGACAAACCTTTATGACCCAAAGAAAAAGGAAGACATAAACAACTGACATTGGAAAGGAAGGCGGGGGCATCACTACAGACCACACAGATATAAAGGACTGTTAGACAGAACTATGAACAACCGTACACCACTAAACTGGCTCACCTAGATGAAATGGACAGATTTATGTAACAATGAAAATTAAACTGACTGAAGATGAGATGGAAAATATAAACAGATCTGTAAAATTTAGAGACTGAATCTATAATAATAAAAAAAAAATCCTCAGGAAGAAATATCCAGAACCAGATACTGTCACTGGTAAATTCCACCAAACACGTAAAGATGAATTATCACAAATCCACAAACTCTTCCAAGAAATAGAATCAGAGGGAACAATTCCTAACACATTCCTTGAGGCCAGCATTACCCTGATAGCTGAGCCAGATAAAAAAGATCATAGAAAAGAAAATTGAAAACCAGATCCCTTATCAATGTAGATGCTAAAATCCTCCACAGAAAACTAGCAAACCTAATCCAACCGTGTAGTAAAAGGTTTAGACAAATGATTAAGTGGGACTTATTCCAGGAATGTAAAAGTGGTTCAGTTTAAGAAAATTAATCGGTTAACACTGCATGCACATCTTGATTGACACACAAAAGTCATCTGACAAAATCTCAGAACTGTTCATGATAAAGACTCTCATAAAATTAGGAATAGAAGGAAAATTTCTCAGTATGATAAAGGGCATTTATGAAAAGCCACAGCCAAGAGACCTTTAGTTTCTTGTCCAGTGTTGTGCAGTAATAGAATTAAATCTCCAAGAAGACACAGCAGTCCTCAGTGTATATGACAACAGCGTGTCAAAATGCGTAAGGCAAAAACTGATACAGCTGTCAGGAGGAGGAGATGAGCCCACCGTTAGTTAATGTTGGAGATTTCCAGCGTCCACTCTCAGTAACTGACAGGTCCAGCTGGCAGAAATTCAGCAAGGACAGTGTTGAACTGAGTGAGACCATCAGTCACCCGAACATAACTGACGTCTCTAGGCTGCTTCATCCAACAGCAGCAGAACACACATTGTTCCCAAGCTCACAGAGAACATTCACCAAGATAAGCCACATTCCAGACCAAAAATCTAGACACAGATCTCGCCCCTTTCATAAAAGTTACCTTGATACACATCACAGACCTAAATGGAAAACCCAGAACTCTAGAATTTGACATCAGAGAGAATGCAGGTGACCTTGAGCCTGGTGATGACTTCTTAGAGACAACACCAAAGGCAGCCTAGGAAAGAAAAAGAATGTCTGAGTGGACTTCATTAAAATTTAAAGCTTCTGCTCTCTGAAAGAGTTAACAGAATGAAATGACAAACCACAGATTTGGCAACATCTTTGCAAAGCACATACCCAGTAATGGACTGGTATCCAAAATGTACAAAGAACTCTTAAGAAGCAACAGGAAGAAAACACACATGGAGACAAGAATAGATTCGAGCTTTCTAGGGGCTTGGGGGGAGGGAATGGGAGTGAATGAATGATCATAGAGGTTCTGTTTGGGAATGCGGTTGTATAGCGTTGTGAATGTATTTAATGACACATAATTACACGCTTCAAATGAGTGAAATGGTAAATTTCATGTCATCTGTATTTTACCAGAATAAAAAATATTTACTAAAAGTGAAATTAAATGCATGTACCTTTTGAGTCAGTTAATTAACTTGGAATTCATCCCATAGAAGCGCCCATATGCTCACAATTGTAGAAGGAGAGCCGCTTCCTGCAGCAGGGTTTGCAGGAATGAAAGATGGGAAGTGAACGTCAGTGTCCATCTGTAAGAAAATGACCACTTTTCTGTGCATCTTTACAGGGAGCACCGTGAGGCCCGTAACATGAGCGAGGCCAAGCCCTGCGTGCAGCATGGGCTGATCTCAGAGATGATGTGTCTCATTTTTAAAAAGCAATATGCAGAACCCCAGCTGTCTTGTGCATTGTGAGGTCAGCACAGGGCCGTGGTCGGGACTGAGATGTCACCCTGATGTCCCTGCCCGCCACTGTCTGTGCTGACTGGGGGGCCTGAGCCCCTGGACCTGGCCAGGTATTTGGAGGTGCCCTGCGGGGGATGTTTACCTGTGTCTGTTTATGTAGACACAGACCATCTCTGAAAAGGAAAACAGGGCAGAAACCCGCAGCAAAGGTGTCTGCACAGACAGTGCACCGTTTCTCAGTCATGAGGACCTGGAATTATTCAGCATGTGTGTGTGTTGTATATATTCAGTGTTGATTTAACAGTTACAAAATGTAAAACTTGACACTTAGAATAAAAACCAATTGGTGTTCTTCACCACTGGATTCTGGAGGAATCCATGAGTCTTTAAAGATCATCCTCCAGGCGTGTGCAGATGTGAGTGCCTGCCATTCACCTGCACACTCAGCCTTGATTGTGGAGAATTGTAAAGTCCAGAATTTTGATACATCTTTGAAGAAAAATCAAGAAGGAATAAACAGTAGTGAGGAGGGACTTCCCATAAACATTTTTTACTAACAACCGTGATGCTTCCTCAGGCCATCTGATAATAGCCCAGAAAGCCAGGGGTGGATTCAGACATCACAGCAGCAGGCTCTGTCCCGGGATACCTGAAATTCCACTTGAACCCGACAGTCACTAAAAGAAATACAAAAGAGGGTTTCAGTCAGAGACTAGAAAAGGTCGGATTTTTAAATATCAGATGTAGGAAGGCTGAATTATGTCTTGGGATGGGAGAAGGAGGTGAGGGTCTAGTTCAGCTGGCACTGAAACTGAGCCTTGGTAACTGACCATCCCCCCTCTCAACAGTGACGTCAGTGGCATCAGAGACCAAGGGCTCAGATCCACCTCACTGTCAAAAACCACCATAGGGTGCCTTTCCACATAAAACGATCACACTTCACTACTGGTTATCAGATTTTTAAAATTAGAATATTTCATAAATTTCTATGAAACTGTATGTAAGAAACACACGTTTATTTGCATTTGAATTCATAGCAACACACGCTTTTGAGTTATCCATTTTAATTGGGTTACTGTTGACTTCATTAGATATGTGAAATACTTTTGGTAACTGACCCTTAAAAAGTAGAGGTTTTCTCTGCACCTGGAAGGCCAGCTTCACGGGCGCCCATTGAAGTGATTTTGCCGTTGCACTCTTCACCGTGGAAGTGCAGATTCTGTAGCAGTAATGAAAGGGCACACGAGATTTTTTTAAAACTTCATGAAAGCAATTACACTCTAGAGCTGTCTCTGCTGTAACAAAAGCATTTTGAGATTTCTCCATCCAAGAAACACCATTTTAACGTGTCAGGGGAGACTTGGCCGTGTTTCCCTCTGGCCACCCTCTGACTTTTCCTGGCCTCACCCCTGCGTTACCACCTCTCACGTGTGCATTAGATCAAGGGTCTCAGTGGAGACGTAGGGCAGCTCATGGTCTGGTGTAAGGTGGGCTCATCTGTCAGCGGCTGGGCTCCTGCGGGGCCCGTCTCCACTCTTCCGAGTCCACCTCCTGCCCCTGAGGTCAAGGACCACTTCTCTCTCCTTTCTGAACTCTTATGGAAGTTTTATTTGTTCCTTATGATGGATACACACAGGGCTGAAACTGTTAACAACCTAAGTGTTCTCTGAATTTCCTTGGGTAAATCCTAAACCTTTTGAAGAAAAATACTACGTATTTCCTCTTACAGCTCCCGTGGGCTGCACCTGGGAAGGTGCGAGCCGCCCGTGGAAAGGCTGCCCTGCCCTGGCAGCTCTAAGCAGCCGTTACGTGGTTTTGAATTATCAGTAGGACTTCTAGAACACCAATTCATGGTGATGGTTTCCTAAGTCATACTTTTTTACAAGAGAGGTTTTTTTTGGAAAGTGACACCATAGAACCATATTTAGTAAGTAAGATTTTGAGAGGAGCAGAGCTTCCTGAGGAAAGTCAAGAAATAACTTGGGATAATTCCGAACCCTCGAGAAACTTGGTGGCTTTTAAAAATAGAACGTGTGTAAGTATAGTGGCTCTTCAACAGTGGCCTGCACATGGCTTTGCTGCTTTTCATTTCTTCGCAAGTCCTGAAGGATCCTGCTTGAAACTTTGACTCCTCTAAATCGAGGCAACAACATGAAATAAAATGGTTGGTGTTTAAGTTGTTAAATAACTGTGGCTCCGTCAGTTCAGTTGTACTTCCCTGGCTTTATTTTTAAACCCACATTCATGTTTTACTTCTCCAGCAGAGCTCCCCGCCGTCCGTATCTAGTGCAGCCAGGTTGTCCTGAGCTGCGTTTCTTCGTGTCCAGCTTATGCCACTGAGCACAACGGCCGCCCTCCTCACGCCTTTCATTCTGTGAAAGGCCGTTTCCGGCCTTGAAGTTCCAGCCTCACAGGAGGCCCGTTATCAGGGCTGCTTTATCACCTGGCGTGGGGACAGTGCCCTGCCCAAGTGGAAAGGCAGCTCTCTCATATTACGAAATGGGAACCGTGGCTATAAATTAAACAGTGCCACGCAATATGTTAACTCGCCACTTTCAAAATGAAAATTGAGTGGCTCATATTAATATTTAATATAATTTTACCGTTTTGATTGTGTGGACTCACAGGCTAGAAGCACAGCAATGGGAGGGCTAGCGACACTGGATCGTCCATTTCTGGGGCTTAGACATGTCAAGTTAAACCTTCCAAGCATCCTGACCTTCGGCGCCGTGGAGTTCTGTCTCCATTGACACCCGCTGCAGCCACAGAGTCACGGAGGAGGAGGAGGCTGCTTGGGGCGGAAAACCTGCTGTGCTCAAAGCAAAGCTGCCCGTCTTGTGTTCCACTGGAAGTTGTGGGTGCCCAGAACGGTGGAGCCACACCCTGCAGAGAGGGTGAGGGCTGCCCAGCGCCCTGTGCCCACACAAAGCTCTTCTGACGGCAGGGCTGATGTGTGCATGTCTTCTTGCCTCTGCCACCCGCGTGGCCAGTGTGTATGAAGGGCCTTCCCTATGCCCAACCTGAGGCTAGGATTTGGGAGATGCAGCAGGAGTAACAACATTCTTAAAAAGTGTGTAATCTGAAGACAGTGCAGAAGCTAATGAAGTTAAGAAAAAGAGGGAGGAAAGGGAGCCAGAAGGCAAGCAGTGAGGAAGAATGTGGTCCGTCCAGGCAATGGGACACCCACTCCCAGCCGGGTGGAGGAAGGAGGCACCGGGCAGCCTGCAGGGAGGGTCCCTGGAATGCACCATGTAGGGGAAGGAAGCACGGAGGATTCCATGAATGGGGAGCACCTAGAACAAGCAGGGCTGCAGGACCACCAGGACTTCCGGAGCTGTCGGGAGCTGGGCAGATAAATGGGGCTGATGGGGACGGGTTTCTTTCTGGAGTAATGAGAATGTTCTGGGATTTGACAGCTGAAGGCTGCATGATTTTGCTACTATAGTAAAACCCAGTGACTTGCACACTTTAGAATGTAAATTTTATGGTCTGTGAGTCATGTTTAGGTGGGTCTAGGGTTTGGTAAGGGCCACCCAACTTTGCTAGGCTTACACTGTCCCCAGTGTCACTGTGAAAACACAGCTTTCTCCATCTTTAAATGAAGGAGCCCAGGAGGGAGTGCTGAGCTCCCCCACAGGGCTCTGCGGCGTCTACACGGCCGCGGGGCTCCAGAGCCACAGTGAAGGGGAAGATGGAGGTCACCTGGTGGGTGCTGGCTTCAAGCCATGGGTTGAAGCTGCCCTGGTGCTCTAGGTCTCAGTGCCTTGTATGATGACATAGTAAGGTTTTCTACTGTGTGAGGAAGGAAGGAGACTGGAAGGAGAGTCCCTGTGATTACATTTTGTCATTGGCAAGCACCATCCTGGGTGGGGCTGTGCCCTGCATTTCCTGAAGATGTCCTGGGTGGGGCTGTGCCCTGTGTTCCCTGCTGACGTCCTGGGTGGGGATGTGCCCTGTGTTCCCTGCTGACGTCCTGTCTGCAGGTGCCTCAGAATGTGGCTGAGTTTGAAAACAGAGCTGCTGCAGAGGCAGCTGGTTAGGAAGAGGCCATGCTGGAGAGGGTTGGGCCCAGCTCAACAGGACTGTGCCCTTCTCAGGAGGGGGGTTTGGACGTAGATATGCACACAAGATTCTGTGCGGGAATGCCAGCAGAGATTGGGGTGAGGCTGAGGAACACCAAACACTGCCAGCAGCCACCAGCAGGTGGGGAGGCCTGGGACAGTCTCCCTCTAAGCCTGGGAAGATCTAGCCCAGTCCACACCTTGGTCTCGGCCTCCTGCCCCCAGCAGTCAGTGGTTCCTCTCATTCACACACCCAGTTTATGGTGCTTCATTAGGGCAACTGGAGGAAGCAAATGCAGGTACTTTAAGTACAGTTAAAAATCATTTTCCAGAATTATTCTGCACTGCTGAAGTTTTTCAATGTAATGTTTTTAACTTGTAGATTTTTCTGGTCCCCGAACAAGAACAAGGTTTCCCTAATCATGTCCTTCACCTTATGCCAGAGAAAGTAACTTTACCTTTGCATGAGTTAATGCAGGGGTCCCCAAACTTTTTACACAAGGGGCCAGTTCACTGTCCCTCAGACCGTTGGAGGGCCGGACTATGCAAGGTGTGACACCCTTCACAGCCAGCGCTGCTCCCTCCACTATCCCAGACAGCGGTATACAGTGTCACAGGCCCAGCACCGCCTCCAGTGCTGTATACAGGGATGGCGGTGGTCAGCCTGTGACACTGTGTATACAGCGTCCTGGACATCTGCAGCGGCGGTGGGCCTCTTCTGTGGGAAGCCCAGTGCTGCATGTTTCCCCTATTATAAGACACCTCCTAAAAATGACAGCTCCTGCCTTTTGGGGGTAAAATTAATATAAGACAGGGCCTTACAATAGGGGAAACATGGTATGTAGTCATGTTGGGGGAGACTTTTGGGCAAAGGGAGGTTATAGGGGCCATTATGTTGTTGTACATTTGGGGGAGTGTGGGGGCCATTGTACCATGTAGTAATGGTTATAGTGCTTTGCCTTTCTTCCTCCTTCTGCTGTTATTTCACACTGCTTCCGGTGACGTGGGGTGCCGCAGCCGCAGACCGGAAGTGTGTCATATGATGTGCTTCTGGAACCGTGACACGTGTGTCCCGCGTCACTGGAGTAGTACTGTACGTGAGCGATGACGTGCTTTGCGGTGCTGCCGCATACAGTACTGCCACATACAGGATGCAGATGCATCCTGTGCTCCTCTCACTGACCACCAATGAAAGAGGTGGCCCTTCCTGAAGTGCAGCGGGCCAGATAAATGGCCTCAGGGGGCCGCATGTGGCCCGCAGGCGGTAGTTTGGGGACCCCTGAGTTAATGAATGAGCAAACGCTTCAGTCAGGCAGGTGAGCAAGGGACCTGCCAACCCAGACAGCACCTGGGATGGTTGGAGCCTGGAGGGTGGCTTGGAGATCCAGCAGCTGCTCGCTCCATTCCCAGATGAACAGGGGTCTCAGGGAATAGGTGACTTTCCTCAACATCGAGCCTCGTGATTGAGGGACACACTTGTGTAAACACAGAAATGTTTTAAAGTCTCTAGTTTTAATAATTCACACAGGGATGTCATTTGCTCCGTCAGGGTGACTAAATACTGTGTTCGCCTTGATTAAACCACAGCAAGGTGTCATCCCAGCACCCTCGTCTTTGTTCAGTATCCCACACCTGAATTGCTGAACTATGCATCAGAGATACCGGGCATTCACACAAAGCCACGAATCAACGCACGGTGGTAGCTGCAGCCTTGTCCTCACTGGCCGATTTAACATGAGGGTTCGCTTTGTGAGCCCCCACATCTGTGAGTGCATTTTGCTTCAAAGCTCCGTTGATGCTGTGGGGATGCCTGCCTTGAGTGGTGATAGCTTTTCCTGGGCATACCTAACTCAGTGCTGAGAAAATAAAACGTGTATTTAATTATGGTTTTCTTTTCCTGTGGAATGCCTCATTACTAGGGTAACCAAATAGGAGCGTTATTGATTTTGTGTGTGCGTGTGAAAGTGTGCGTGTCGGGCGGACAAGCGTGCTCCGATGTCCTTCCAACTAATCCATTGTCAGCCATCAGCTCCACTTCTCTCCCTTCCTGGGGCCTCCAGTGTGTTCCACCAGCGGCTGCCAGCGCGGTCTTCCTGAGAGACAGAGTTAATGATGTCCTTTCACCACTTAGGAGGGGTCAGTGAGTCTCCACAGATTTCAGGGTTAAGTCCAAACCCTCAACATGGTTTTTTTCTCACCTGTAAGATGGGAATTGACATAGCATCCACTTTATGGGGTTTTTAGGAGATTTAGGTGATGGATCAGTGTAAGCTCGGTGGTGAACAATGAGCTGGCAGAATGGAGACTTGGAGGGATGAGCAGCGTCTGAGGCCGAGGGCTGGAGGTCCGGGCTCATCTGGGATCTTGAGCTCTCTGTCTCCCTGCAGTGCCCCAGTCTGAGGCTGCTGACGGCCACTCCCCACCCTCCTCCCTGGTCGCGGTCTCTGCTGCCACCCCAGTGGACTGCTGAGTTCTGAGCTAAGCTCCCTGGAATCATTACCACCGCCTCTGCCACAGTGTGTGCTGGTAAAATGAATTCCCTGAAACCTGAGACTGACCTCCTCTGACTCAAGTCCCAGATCAGAGACTCATGCAGGTGGTGGGACAGAAGCCATGTGTGGAAACCTCCTGGCAGGAATCTAGGAAATGGGTGTGCCTGTCGGCCCATCCACCCACCCACCCATCCTCTGTCCAGCTCTGCACCCTAGGGGAGATTGGAGTGGGTGTGGAGTCAGGCAACACGGAGCCCACGGAGCGTTCATTATGGGAATACAGCGTGAGTTAGAAGTCCCAGTCACTGATTTCAACGAGCCTGTCTTCTCCCAGGGAAGGTAGGCTTGTAGGATGTCCACCGTCAATCAGCGTCTGCGGTGATGAGATGAGAACAGGGCCTGGAGAGTGGGTGGGAGGGCTCCTCTCGGTTCAGGGAAAGGCTCTCTGACGAGTGCACTTTGGAGGAAATGTTAGAATAGTAGGAAGAGGCCGGACTTCAGCAGCTTTGGGGACAGTTTCCAGTCAGGTGTGTGTCATGCTAAGGGGCCAGAGACTGGAGAGAAATGTAGGTCACATGCCCACAACGGCAGGGTCAGGCTGCTGGGGCACGGTGGTCAGTGTGTAAAACCATGGAAGACGAAGCCGGAGGGAAGAGGTAGGATGATGGGTGACCCAGGGCCTTTGAGAATGTACTGGGACTTCATTTTTACCCAGAGTGGGCTGTCAAGTTACTGAAGGTGCCAGATGCTGGTGGAGTAACTGGGGGTGGGGAGAACAGGGCAGGAGACCAAAGATGGGTGCACGCAAAGAGGAAGATGTTTTGTCATGGGCCCAGGGAGTTAAGAAACTCGGGGGTGTTTGGGCATGGATGTGCAGAGCCCATGACCCTGAGGCGAGGAAGGAAGAGCAGCACTGAAGGCAACTGCCCGTGTTCGACCTGAGCCTTCAGGTCATGGCAGCATCGTTTCCAGAAATAGGGAAGGGTGAGGATGAAATGATGTGCAGGGGAAAGTCATGGGTTCTCCCTGAGCCCCAGTGAGTGCAGTAAAGATCCAAGCAGACACGTCAGGGTGGCAGCTACCTGGAGATGCCTGCAGTCCCGGAAGGAGGCCAGGACCCAAGGGAACGGTAGCACCTCAACCTACGGATGACACTGAACTCTGGAGCCAGACGAGAGGGGAAGGAAGGGACATGGTGAAGAAGGATGGGCAGCGTCCAGGAGCCCGGCAGACGGGTGAACGGGTAAGGTGCAGGCGCAGAGCCACGGGTCCTGCATTGATGCAGTAACCATGCCTGTGCTTGAGCTCGGCCTGGTGCTTCATGCTCAGCTCTGTCAACTTCTCAAATGCGTTCCAAGCTCTGGTCATATGGGACCAATCGCAGGTGTCCCCACGCACAACGTCCTTGCCTCTCTCTGCTTTAAACCAGCTGCCACTTCCCGGCACCATGTGCACACCCACCCCACGCGTGGCTGGACCTCTCCAGCTCCTCTTGTCATCTTCCCCCAAGCCATAGTCCCACAAGAACAGTGTGGCAACAGCCATGGCAGCAGGTGCCTCCACCTGTGTCTGTGTGCGTGTGCGTGTCTCTATGTGTATGCATCTGTGTGTGTGCATGTCTGTGTGCACAGTTGTGTGTGTGTGTCTGTGTCTCTCTGCATGCATCTGCCTGTGTGCATGTATCTGTATGTGTCTCTCTGTGTCTGTGCATACATGTGTGTGCATGTGCCCATGTGTACACATGTGTCTGTGTATGTGTACATCCATGCTCGTGTGTGTGCATGGTCTGTGACTGCCATGCTGCTCGGCTCTCATGGGAAGACTTGCTCATGGCCTCTGCCTTCTACATCTGCTTTCCTCCACAGCTCACACGAACCCAGCAGATAATTGGTTTTATATCCGGACACTGTTTTGCATACTCACCTTTAGTACTAGAGAGGAATTGAAGCTCTTATCGGGATGTTTAAAGTCACATGTGTAGAGCTAATGGATTTCTGTAGAACTCAGTTTCCTCATTTATAATATCCAAATTTGGTGATTCTCTGACTTTAGAATTCTAAGCGGGAAAATGTGTAATTAGAATTCTAATGGAAAGAATGTGTTTGGTGATTATTTGGATTATAAATAAACAGGAGTTTCTTCCTTTATTTTCAGTTAGTGGAATTACTCTCAGAGCCATTCTTCAGCTTCCAGAGCAACTAAGCAAACTGATTCAATAAATACAGACATTTAATTTTATGTTGCGGTTTAAAATCTAGCTTATTCGTTCTACTATAAGGACACGTGCACACGAATGTTCATTGCAGCACTGTTTACAGTAGCAAAGACCTGGAACCAACCCAAATGCCCATCAATGATAGACTGGACAGGGAAAATGTGGCACATATACACCATGGAATATTACGCAGCCATCAAAAACGATGAGTTCGTGTCCTTTGTAGGGACATGGATGAACCTGGAAACCATCATTCTCAGCAAACTGAAACAAGAACAGAAAATCAAATACCGCCTGCTCTCACTCATAGGCGGATGTTGAGCAATGAGAACACATGAACACAGGGAGGGGAGCACTACACACTGGGGTCAGTTGGGGGAAAATGGAGGAGGGACAGTGAGGGGTGGGGAGTTATGGGGGGATAGCATGGGGAGAAACGCCAGCTATAGGTGATGGGGAGGAAGGCAGTGAATCACACTGCCATGTGTGTACCTATGCAACAATCTTACATGTTCTTCACATGCACGCCAAAACCTAAAATGCAATAAAATAAAATAAATAAAATCTAGCTTAAGCCCTGAAGCATTCTTATATTCTAGAGATTATATCTGTTCTAATCTCCAATGGGTTTTGTTTTGTAAGTGAGCCTACAGGTTAGCAGAGACCCAAGATAACAGTGAACTACTGATAAAAAGTCCTGACTTCTTCTTAGGTGAATACAGTTTCTATTTCTAGCAAACTATCCCTTCATCATATGTGGATTATTTAATTTTGAATTAATTAACCACTAAATATTTCAGATGTATAACATTTACTAGAAATCAGACTAATACTTTTTAAAATATAATTTTAGTTGAAAGCTAAGCATACTGAAAAAACTTTGAAATCCCAAACTTAAAATGTTAATTCTTTACCACAATAAATAAAATGACGACAAATCAGGACATGTAATAATAGAGAAATGTCTGTGGAAATGCGTGCACCCCTCGCCAGGGGTGCTGTGTCCCGCCTCTGTGACTTCACACGTGTTGATCTGTGGAAATCTGTGCACCCACCTGGCGTGCCGTGTCCTGCCTGTGACTTCACATGTGTTGATCTAAGCATGGTGTCTGGAGCGGAGGGCTGGGCCGAACCGGAAGCCGGTGGAGTGGGTGCTGGGCTGCAGTGGGAGCCGGTGGAGTGGGTGCTGAGCCGCACTGGGAGCCGGTGGAGTGGGTGCTGGGCCGTTCTGGGAGCCGGTGGAGTGGGTGCTGAGCCGCACTGGGAGCCGGTGGAGTGGGTGCTGGGCTGCAGTGGGAACCGGTGGAGTGGGTGCTGGGCCGCTCTGGGAGCCGATGAACAGAGGGCTGGGCTGTACTCGTAGCCGGAACGAGGGCATTTCATGGGTCACGTTTCCTAATTATTTGTTGATTATTGATGCTCTGCCTCTTTCAAACAGCACAGTTGTTATTTAATGGGATTAACATGGGGAGTTTTGATGCAGAAAAGAAGCTGCTGTTTCTTTACACTGGATTCATCTGGCCACTAAAGTGTGTGTCCAACAGGAAAGGCTGAAGTTCTGCCCTCGGGCCCTGGCTTAGTAAATAAGAAGTGTTCATCCAGGGGCTGGAAAACAACCCAAAGTCTGTATTCTGAATATGGACTGTTGCTCTTAAGCTGCTTTGAACACAATTCAACCTTTCCTAAATTAGGACAAACCGTGGTCCATGCCCCGTAAGACAGAGTGATGACTGTAATTCACTAACAGCAACGTTAATCGTTGGATCTCAGAGAGCGCGTTCCCATCCCTCGTCTTCTGTCCTGACTCAGCTGTGTCCCGAGTTGGCTTTACAGCACTGTCAGAATGTTGGATTGATGTCTCAGCTGCCCTTTTAAAATTGCACGTGATTTTGTGTGTGTTACTGTCAAATCCTTCCCGGCGTTCATGGGGCGTGTTTCCACGTGTAGAGCAGGCATGCTCTCCCGAGATCACCTTATCCGTTAACACATCGCTCAGGATGTAAAATTGTCTGAGACACACAGTGTTACGTCCATTCTCCATAAAGCCTTTCTTAAGCTGCATGGTTTGCAATTTAAGGACACAAAGTGTTATCCTCTCAAAACTCCATGTGACCGGGATTAATTCCTGTGTCCTGGAGCCGGGTCTTTTCAGCCACACGGCAATCCCTTCACTATTGAGGACTTAACGTATATAAGACACTCGAGCAGGTACGACTTCCGTGGTCCTGCCTTTCTTCCGAAAATATCAGAGGAGCGGGAATTACAGCATCTAAACCGAAACTCATGTCGGCCATCCCGTGAGATACAGAGCTGACTTGTTGTCTTGCTCCGGAGAGCGGGAGAATGAAGGAAGAAGCCACAAGCCTCGTCTTGCGGATCGTGCTGACCTGCTTGGCTCAGCCTTGCCCTGGAGGCAGACTCAGGATGAGAATAGGGAGTCGCAGATATCCTAAACCAGACTTGTACTTCCCACGCCAGATCCTTCCCTCAGTTTAGACCCCTCGACCTGAACTGACGGATGCTCTGCCTGGCACCCTTGGCCTCCACCTCACCTAACTCTCACCTGCCTGTCTTTCCAGCATTAGTTTAAAACTCAGCTCTGCAGGGACATTTTTCCCCAGCCCCCAGAGCCAGTGTAGGGGCTTGTCATCCAGCAAGGCTCTCCTGAGGTGGTCAGCGTTGCAATGAGACGGTCATTCCAGGCCCCCGAGTGAGAGGCCTGATGGTTCTTTCCTGGACCAAGGCAGTTCCCAAACAACTTAGAGTCTTAGAGTTAGAGCTGCCTGTGTGTCCAGCCGTCTGCCCACAGCGGGGTATTCTCTGGCCTGAGTGTGGCCCCATGACCCTGCAGTCCAACTGCTGTAATGCATTTTTGAGCTACCTGCTAGTCATGTGAGCTTTCACAGTTGCCCAATGGTTTCAAGATTTGGGGTGCTCAGTGAATTTATCTTTAATAAACTTTGTCCACATAAATTGCTAACTCAGCCCAAATCACATCTAATTAACATTTTCTTTTACTTCATTTGGGATGCAGAAGGAATCTTCTCTGAAGGAATGAAGGAGGCGTCTTCACATCCTATGGAGCCTGCACAGGGCAGCCTCCAGCAGCGCTTGCTTGAGATTTTCATTATTCCTCTGCGCATGTATTGCCCAGAGAGTTTAACGCAGCTTTGGTACAGCTTGCTAAAAGATGACAAACTCACATTCGCTTTTCTGAGATGGATGAAATGTTAAATTACTGTGTCGAGGGCATCCTCATCTCTTTGCGGGTGGTTTTGTTGCACGACCCTCCATGGAGATGGCTTTGCAGGCACAGCCCCTGTTTTCGTCTCCTCCTGTTTTGTAATCTTTGTTGTAGCTGTGACTACAGGTATGATCATGGTGGTCCCCACTGAGCTATAAGGCGCATGGGAATGTAAATTTCTGCCTCCGGGTCAGCCAAGCGTTTTCAAGACCCAGGGTAGAATGAAAATATGGGAACTGTTCAGTAAGCAGGAAAAACGCCGTAAAATGGACTAAGCTATAAAGCTTGTTTTCTTCCAGGGTTTCCTGACTTGCCATGGTACTGTTTGCTCCTTAATGATATTTTAAGTAATGAAAGATTGAAAGTCCAAACTATTAGCATGATTTCACCATGTGTCTTTATACTGTGTGACAGCAGTTTTAAATAAAAATAAAAGAGCATTGAACTTGTATGCAGAATCACTGAAATTAGGCAATGTGTATTTCACTGTTGAACATACATTTTGTTCTTCCCAGAACAATGGAAATATTGAACTAAATAACGCAAGTACCTTAATTCCACTTCCCGTGTGCCACGTTCTAACAAAACTCCCGTTGACTCGTGGATGAGTAAGGGAGGAATGAAAGGAGAGGAGCGCTGGACCACTCTGTCTCTCCTTCTCTTTCTAAGTCATGGCCTTCAACACAGGCGGTCGGCCATTGCAGGGAAGCAAGCTGACCTGGGAAGGGCGTGATAGGAGTCGCTGGCCGCCCGTATTTCTCGGACGCCATCACCACCTGTGAGCTTTGGAAGCTCGGTCTGGTTAGAAGGGAAAGCCTGGCTTCTCAGGGCTGTCGTGCCCCACTCACTCGTCCTGTGCACGGCCTTCTGCTCGCTGTGAGCCTTGCCCAACGATGGCGGACCTCCTAGGCTTCTGTGCTTGAAGGACATTGCGAAGGCTGGGCAGATGGAGGGCGGGAAGAGCAGGCACTTCAGTGTGCCACGTCCTTTCTGCCTGGGTATGCTCTACCATGTCATGGGACCTCATTCACAAAACACAAGAGGCAAAGACAAAGTTGTTAAGAACTGTGGGGTGGTGACAGCAGAGGCGTGAATCGAGCAGGATTCCTTCATGAGTCCAAGGCATGTCTGTGCAGAAGCCGGAGTGCAGTTGTGGGGGTGGGCCCCGTGGGAGCGGGACAGGGAGGCACCATGGCTGGGGTTCCAAGCCCCCTGCACAGAGCCCCCCAGCCAGGGCGGTGCCTGTGGGCACACGAGGTCAGCCTGGCCACTCCTGGCACTCAGGCACAGTGAGCGCCCCGTCCACGCTCGTCAAGTGAATGGGAGATTTCCATTCGGGAGGTTGAAACCTGTTGGAACAATGCCTGAACCCTAGTTTTTCCTCTTGTTTTTTCAGCTGGTGAGACTAACTTCAGGGCTTTTTCCGTGTCTCGTTTATTCGCGTGACTCTGATTTATTCCCTATTTTCAAGTTCTGTCCTCCTTTTGCTGTCGTAGTAGATGATGTTGTGGAAGTGTCTCAATCACGTGACAAAGAGGGTGGTAAAACTGTTACGCGCAGTCAGCCACACTCTTTAGCCAGACATACGCTGTCTTGAGCGATGACACAGGCCTTGGCCTTGAGGGTGAACTGGGGCCTGGGCAGTGATTCTGAAGCAAAAGTCTCCATAGCGAAAACGAGGCCAGCCCCTCAGGCGGGGCTCCGGTCCACACGGCCCAGCCCTCTCCCGAGAGCAGAGCCTGCCCTCCCTCCGACTGCCGGTGCTGCGTGGGATAAGCGTGTCATCGTCCAGGACGTTAGCAGTGCTGTGTGGTTCTCTGCCCTTTTACAGGTAAGGCTGAGCTAGGTGACCCACCAGGGTCCCTCAGCCGAGGAGGACGTGTGGGTCCCCTCCTCGCTCGCAGCCTCGTGGCTCCACATCTCGGTCCCCGGGGGGGCAGCAGGTTTTATCTCTAGGCTGTCAGTCTCTGCAGAGTATCTCGGGCTCATCAGAACGATGCCTGCCTGAGGCATCATTCCGTCTCTTCCTTTGTCTTATTTATTGGTTTAGAGACCTCTGATCATCTGGTTATTACTTGCTATGGTTTGTGGAAAATAGGTCCAGAGAAGTTGAACTTGATGTTTTCAAAAAGTTTAAATCTCTCACAACTACAAAGAAACGTGGGGGAGCAAGACTCAGGGAGAATTGTCGACAGGAAGAGCTGCCTGTCCCCATGCGCCTCACGTGTACGTGGCACAGACGTGGCGAGCGTGCGCCTCCCAGGTAAGGCCGGTGGCGTGGCTTCGAGCCACCCTTTATCCCAGGAGGGTATCCGGGCACCCGCACTCGGAAGCCAGCAGTTTGTGTGTACCACATGGGACCTATTGCCTGGAGGACCTCTCTGCCACGTACACTGAGGGTCGCGTGGCCTTGTGAGTCGGCGAGGTCCCTTCATTAGAGTATCGTAAGAGGTATTCGGAAATCCAGGAGGATAACCCAGGCTTCAGATGGGCACTCATTTTCTGTAAGCTCCAGGAAGAAACACAAAACCTCCAGACTGGGAAGAAATTTGTGCTTCAGTACGTTCTGGAAACTAGAACGCAAGCCGAATATACAGTAAAGCTGATGGTTCCCGTGTGACAGTTTCAGGCAAAGCATACATATTGGTAAAAAATGGAAAATAAGAAAAGGTACAAAGAATGAATGTGTGTGTGGGTGGCCACACCGTGTAGATGAAGACCTGCCATGTGACCCACTTGTGCTGGGCACACGGGGTGACGCATTGGCCCTTAGAGGGGTCGTTGTTCTCTTGCTTGACATGGAAGCAGCTATCAGCCAGCCAGTGAAACAGAGTCAGCAACAGCAACATCACGACATTCTGCTAGAAATTAGCTTGAACCTTATTCAAAAGCCATTGTTTCGAGTGGGTTAGAACCAATAATGAATGTGTATCCTTTTAGTTTGTGGAATGGCGCGAACCGTGTGTCTGACCAGGCTTCTGGCTTCTCAGTTTCAGAGGCACACTGCCCGCAGGGTGGAGATGAAGCCCTCATCTCTGCTGTGACGTATGCAGAGCTCCTGTGCTCTGGGCGGCGCCTCCCTGGTGCCCAGCGGCGCTGGCCCGAGGCACATAGCCTCCTGGCAGTGACAGGCAGGCGGCTTCCCTGCCTGCAGGCCACACAGGATGACCCTGTGCTGGGCTGAATGCTCTGCTGCTGACATCCTGGCATTCTTAATAAGTTTTCAATAACACAGGGGTCTGCGCTTTTACTTTTCACTGACCCCTGAGATTTATGCCCAGTCCTGTGACCAAGGTGCAGTGCAGAGTAATTGTTTCCAGGGTTTTGTTTTTTTAGGGGAATACGTCTTATATTCATGCAGGTAGTGTTGTAATAATTAAAATGACACACTTGACAATGAATCCATTCTCCACTTTTTCATTCATTCTGATGGATCTTCCTCAGACTGTACAAGACCACAGAGATTGCTGGTCTGTGTCTTTGAGTCCTAGAGACAGAGCAGAGCCCTTCAGGCTTCGTGGGTGAGGCTGAGGCTGTGTTTCTGTAACAAGGGCCTTTCTACAGTTAATTTCTTTCTTTTTTTTTTTGAGTCGAGTCTCACTCTGTCACCCAGGCTGGAGTGCAGTGACACAATCTCGGCTCACTGCAATCTCTGCTTCCTGGTTTCACGCAACTCTTCTGCCACAGTCTCCCAAGTAGCTAGGATTGCAGGTATGCACCACCAAGCCCGACTATTTTGTGTTGTTGTTGTTGTTATTGTTGTTGTTGTTGTTTTTCCAGTAGAGACAGGGTTTCACCATGTTGGCCAGGCTGGTCTTGACCTCCTGACCTCAGGTGATCCGCCCACCTCGGCCTCCCAAAGTGCTTGGATGACAGGCTGAGCCACCGTGCCTGGCCTTACAATAAAGATTCTTAAACTTAGTGATCGTCATTATTCATTTTTCTTAAAAACTCTTAGTAAAGACAGAACCACCACCACAACAGAATGAACTGAGCTTCTCCTAATAATGGAAGGCATTGGAAATGGGGTGCCGCTTGTGTATTTGGGTGTTTACGTAGAGCTTCATTTCTGAGAAAGGTGGAGCACAGAGGCTTATGTGCACATTGCAGTGATTTGCCCATTTGCTGGGAAACGTGGTAGAAGCTTTCAGGAAATTGCAGGAAGTAAAGAACAGAGGGTCAGATTCTCTGCAGCACTGACACTCTGAGAAGGCCGTGTGGTGGGCTGTGCGTGGAAGGTGCTTCTCAGCCTTAGAGAGCGCGGGAGGCAGAGCTGCGTGCTGGGCACGTGTGTGCTGGGCGCGTATGTGCTGGGCATGTGTGTGCTGGGCATGTGTGTGATGCGTCACATGGATGCTGGGCACGCGCGTGCTGGGCACGTGTGTGCCGCGCACGTGTGCTGCGTCACGTGTGTGTGCTAGGCGCATGTGTGTGTGCTGGGCTTATGTGTGTGCTGCATCACGTGTGTGCTGGGCACGTGCATGCTGGGCACGTGTGTGCTGCGTCACATGTGTGTGCTGGGCGCGTGTGTGTGCTGGGCGCATGTGTGTGTGCTGGGCGTGTGCGTGCTGCGTCACGTGTGTGCTGAGCACATGGGTGCTGCGTCACGTTTGTGCTGGGCGCGTGCGTGCTGCGTCACGTGTGTGCTGGGCGCGTGCGTGCTGCGTCACGTTTGTGCTGAGCGCCTGCGTGCTGGGCGTGTGCATGCTGCCTCACGTGTGTGCTGGGCGCGTGCATGCTGCATCGCGTGTGCGCTGTGTCATGTGCGTTCTGGGCGCGTGGGTGCTGCGACACTTGTGTGCTGGGAGCGTGCGTGCTGGGCACGTGTGTGCTGCATTACAATGGCTCCGTTGTACCACCAGAGGTGCGTGGGAAGCAAAGTCACCAGAAAGTGACAGATTCAGAAGTATGGACGAGACGGGCCCAGGTCAGCCTTGGGTTCTCAAGAGATCTGGAGAAACCTTTATGGATTAAAAACAACGTCTTTTGGTCAGTCTTGAAAAATATCTTTCATTTCTGAAACTGTTTCATGGAATAAAGTTTACTCTCAATAATCACAGAAGTACACCTGTGAATGCTGCATTCTGCAGATTTCTGGCTGATTGAGATTTAATGGCATTTCATTTAGAATCCATATCCATTTTCAGTGTTTTATTAATTAGTTCAGCCAGATCCATTTTTGAAGGTCATTTTAGACCAAAATATTGTTTTTATTATTTCCAAAATTTTGCAGCTTTTTCCTTTCTTCCTGTTTCGTTTAGAGAGTGTGTGCGTGCATCTGTGTCCACGTGCATACATGTTCAAAGAAAAAGTAAGTTCTGTTCCGGGAAATTCAATTCAGTAGACAGTTACTGACTGCCTCCTCCATTCTGGTTCTGTGCCAGGTCCTGGGGTAGCCGAGGTGAATGAACATGAGCTGTGCATGAAGCCACCATGTAGCAGCAGAGCCCTGGGGCTGGGGGTGCATTAGCCTAGGCTGCGCCTGCCTGAGCCCAAGTTAGCACCACTCTGAGTCCTGTCAAGCAGGGGCCAGATTTTCCACCATGTGTCTCATGCCAAACAGGCCTAGGATGTTTCAGAACCTTGTCTTCTAGCTCTCCTGAATGCACAGCTCAT
Organism: Saimiri boliviensis; assembly: GCF_048565385.1. Lineage (NCBI taxonomy): Eukaryota > Metazoa > Chordata > Mammalia > Primates > Cebidae > Saimiri > Saimiri boliviensis. The sequence continues at coordinate 112,659,367 of NC_133461.1, read as the reverse complement.
GGCTGTGAGCCGTAGTTTTCCTGCCATGCAGTAGAACGCCACAGCTGCTTCTCCGCCTCTGGTTCCCTTGGTTGTCTGACTGGGGCTGGGACTGAGTGAGCTGCAGACCCCATGGACAGCACGGGTGTCCATTAAAGTGGCTTTGCTCCATGTCCCACAGTTGTGGCGGGTCACGCTCCCTCATTTTGGGCAGAGCGTGGTGCCTCAAGTCTCAGGACACGGGGACAGGCCAGGCTGCGGTATGGGCGTCTCCGTTCCCCGGGGAGGAGGAAGCAGAGGTTGTAGAGGTTTTGCTGTTGTCCTCTCAGGACAGGAGGAAGGGCAGGGCTGGGATGCAGTCACCTGCCTTTGTTATTGCCCTGCAAGAGGTGTGGCTGTGGGAGTGAGGAGGTGGGGGCAGCAGGTGCTGGCCATGGTGCTGACGCCCAGAGACTGAGTTCTTGGTGGAAGCGCAGCCTCACAGGAGCTGAAGAGACGGAAACACCGGGGAAGATGGTCTGTTCCCGGCTGGCTTAGCCGCGGGCTGGACACTCACAAATGTTTCCTTTCATCCATGTTCATAATCAAATGGCCATCACAGTGTGCTAGAGAAAGTGGATTCTTCTTCAAAAGGGAGAAATCCAGTGACGTGGCACTGATGTGTGCATCAAAGCCATACTGCGTGCTGTAAGCACGGCCGTGAGTTCCCTCAGAGGTCTCCAAAGTCACCGTCTCTGAGGTTACACGGGTTGGTCGGCTGGCTGCACGCTCTCCTCACACACGCATTTCACAGCCCAGGGTGGACCAGCAGGAAGGTCGCAAGCCTCTCCTACAGCCCTGAACCTGAAACGTGTCCCTCCCTCCCTCACAAACCTGCCCTCCTTCCAGACAGTGTGCTGGGCAAACACCAGACCCTTCCTGCCCCGGGAATCTCTTCTGATGATCTGGACACTGTTGGTAAACTCCTCTTGCGTTTTGAGGCTTTCTGTTCTGCCATCTCAGCATTGGATGATATAATCTGTCTTCTGTTTTTCGTGGGTGTTTGTTTTGTGTTAATATCAGTTTGGGGGTATCATCTTGGGTATGTGACACATGTGGTAAACATGTCCCAGACGTGAAAGATGGCCCACTTATACAAAGAACGTGTCTTGTTTTGCTCGTGGCCTGGGCCCGCCTTGTCTCACGTCTCAGATACGTGTGAATCCATGCACCTTTCCCAGAAGAGGCAGGGGCAGAGGGAGAGCGGCTGTGGTCCTTCCTTTCAGGCCTGCAACCTTCCCGCTAGACCAGTACTGGGGGGGATGGGTGATCACGTGTCAGCAAACAGTTCCTAGGGGGCCACCAGGCAGGGCACAGCCACCTTCTGCCAAACCCCCAGCAGCCCCAGTGTGGGCCAGGGCTGAAAGCAGGTGGTGGCGCCTTCTTCCTTCTGCCGGTGAACGAGTGTAGGGTGCAGGCCTCTGTGAGGGTCTCCGTGGCCTGGCGCAGCCCTTCCCTGACAGCCGCCCTCCCTTGCCCCAGCCAAAGTGTCCTGGTGTAGAAGTGGGGTGTGCATGTGTATGTGTGAATGTGAGTGTATTTGCATGTATGTGTGTTGTGTGAGCTTGTGATGGGGGGTGTGTGTGTGAGTATATGCGTGTGTGTGTGTGTGAGTGTATAGATGTCTGTGTGCACATATCTTCATGTATGTGTCAGTGTATAAATGCCCCTACAGACATACACACACAGGCATCATGGGCTTCTCTGCCCCTGGCTGTCACACATGATCTGAGAAGCACAGTCATCTCCAGGCCCCAAGTCCACGTGACTGGCCTTTGGCCCCACAGGCTGGGCCTGCAGCCTCCAGGAGCACTTGGAATTCACCTCCAGGTCATCAGTGAGCTCAGCCTTACCTCTCACGCCCCAAGCAAGGCAAGGCCATCCAGGCTGCAGGTAGCTCTCTGTAGGGTCCTGGACCACGTGTAGCCGAGCATAAAATCAGCGTGGCTGGAATGTGTGAAAACACACTGGCTTGCTGCTGGGTGCAGCAGACTCGCATGTTGATAGTGCTGAGCAGGTCTAGGAGTGGGACCGCCCCTCACAGCCGGCCACCTTCCTCCCATGGTGTGGCGCAGCAGAGCTGAGGCAGCCGTGTGACGCCTGCGGAGTGCTGAAAGAGATGGCGTCTGGAGAACATCAGGCTCTTCATGCCTCCTGGAGGCTGCTTCTCCTAAGCAGATGGACCCCCGGCTGCAGGTGCGATCACAAGGAGAGAGATCAGGGACCATCCAGAGCCTCTGCAACTGCCTCCTCCACACTGCAGAGACGGAGGGAGGAGAAACCCGCCGCTACCCCGGCCAGGAGGACCAGAGCCCGTGGTGGGCTGTGCGGAGCGTGTCATCTCAAGTCTCAGGGCGTGGGACGGGCAGAGCTGGGGTGTGGCCTGTCCCTTCCCAGGGAGGTGGAAGCAGAGGTTGAGGTTTTGCTGTTGTCCTCTCAGGACCCAGGGACAGGCAGGGCTGGGGTACAGGCGTCTCTTTTCCCGGGGAGAAGGAAGCAGAGGTTGAAGCGGCTTTGCTGTCACCCTCTGATGTCATAGCAGGTCTTCATTTATCCAACTGTGATCTCGTCATTCCTGACACTTTCCCATCCCGCCATCAGATTGTCTAAGTTGCGATGTTTTTCTGTGAGCTCTTCCACGGACAGGGGTTCACACCCCGTTTCTCCTCCTATGAGTCCCGCGTGCCGAATTTATTCATCCAAACACCCCCATTGCCTGAGCATTTGCGGACTCCCTGTCGATTCCTCATAAAAAGCAGCAACTGTGGAGTGAGAAAGGCATGGGCCGTTCCTGTGCTGATGTAACCGCAGGCTCTCCAGGCAGGTCTGGACTTGCACCGGTGAGACTTGTCTCAAATTCAGTTTCATATGATTCCCACCTATTCTCACACCCGATTTTAAAGGGGGACTTTCTTTCCGAGGAGGTGAGATGCGTTCTTACCGTCCAGACTTCTCTAGCAGTGCAGGTGGAATGGACACTCAGATCCCACGTGTATTCCTGCGTCCCACTTCAAGGCTTGGCCCTGGGCTGCTGAAGGCACAGATGTGGCGGTGCAGGAGCCAGCGTGGCCACAGCCACGCACTCTGCGACTGAGAGCACCACGGCTGTGAAGCAGCTTCCTTGCATGAGGAAGGCCCATGGAGTTCAGACTTCACCCAGAGACCCCTGGGCCCCTGTGAGCCCCAGACAGTAGCCCATGCCTGCGCTGGAAACAGAGGCACAGTGATGTCGGTGAGGCTCAGAGCTCTGCGGTGCTGTTCTGGAAGTTCTGATGGGCTGCCTTGAAAGCAAAGGAAATGTTTTCTGTGATGGAGATCACAGCTTTTAGCAGTACACCTGAGCTGGTCATGCTGAGAAGCCATGGTGGTCAGCAGCTGCTGCCCCACGCAGCCCTGGCAGCTCCCCGAGAGCCAACACTGTGATGAGGGCATCGGCCCTCATCCACCTGTCACCAACTCAAAATGACATCAACAAAACCACCCACTTCAAAACTGGATACTTCAAGGGTTCTGTGAATTTTCTGTAAATACATGCTATGGGAACATGCTGTGGATTTCTCGTATCTACTTTTTGTTCCACTAAATCTTCTGTGAAAGCCACGGGTGTGATTCGTAAATCAGCTTCCAGTGAGGAAGTCACGCGGATGTGAGCGTGAGAGGCTAGCCCTTCCCCACCTGCCTTCAACCCCAGTGCAGAGATGCGTCCACGTGGGCCGTGTGTGGACTCCAGTGGAACGACCCATGTGGTTTCCTGGTCGGCATTCCTGGCCCTCCGGGCTAAAGACCAGCAGCAGCCAGGCCATAGTCACCGTTGCTGGCCCTCCAGGGAAAAGACCTCCACAGCAGCCAGGTCACGTGCCTTGTGTGGCACCACGTGGCAGTTATTTCTCTTACCAACCAGAAGCCGTAATGTAACATGATAAGCACATGACACGTGTTGACATGGTGTAGACACACAAAATGGCCTCAGGGACACGCCCTCTTGCCTCTCTCGCCTGTTTCCTCTGAGTGTGCGTCTGCTCCTCCTGCCTTGGCCCTCACTGCGCGGGGACTGGTTCACTGCTTCCCGTCACGCAGCACCCAGGACCCAGCCCTCGCAGGGCTTTCCGTGAGTTCTGGAAAACATAGAGATCTCATAGGCATCTAAGTAAATTGTGGCCGGCGCTGATTGTCTGGAAATTCAGGGCAAACCTGGAGGAACACTTAGTTCTGGGAACCATGGTCTGGCATTTCTGCAGAAGGGAACTCATCCAGGATGTGGTTGGTGAGTCACTGCCCAGGTAATTTCTGGGTTTCTTGGCCGTAACAAGGCAGCGGTGGCATGGTCTTTCTCCTTCGGTCTACACCTAAACTGTCAGGCGCTGTTGAGCTCCAAACCAGCCGTGACCAGTAGTCTGGATGCTAGCATGGCCTGAATGAGGATGCAGCTAGAGATACAACCTCCCACTGGCCACCACGGACGAGGGATTAGAAAATCAAGTTTGCTGTTGCGTTTTCACTCTAAGTACCGTTCACACTCAACAATACATACGAGTGTGTGCTATGGGCTGGTGTTACACTCTGTCCAGAGACTGAGAACCGAATAGACAGGGAGCCTCTTCTTCAGGAATGGGTCATAATTACACTGCAGTGTCAGACGTGATGCCCCAGAAAGATGTGCCAACTGTTGAAGGAACTCATAGCAGGAGGGCAATCGTTGGCAGGGCAGGGTGAGGGTGCCGGGTGGAAGCGTCAGGAAGCAGGGATGTTTTGGACTGATCGTGATAGATGTGTAGGAGTTTGATGGATGGAGAAAGAGCCACGAGCAATCCAGGAAGAGCACATATTGTCTGAAGGACACAGGACGCGCAGGGACCCCTGAGTATGATTTACGTGTCTCATCGCCATGTTTATTTATGTCCTTCCTTGTGCCTGGATGGATTTATTGTGTGCAATAAAACAAGTTTCATATAAATAAGAAAAAGCAGCTCAAAGGAAACCAAGGGGAGTCAAGTGTGGCAGAGCTGGGGCTGCGCGTGGTGGTGCAGGAGGCATCAGGCACCTCTAGAGCCAGAGCTTTGTGCTTTTTCTCCAGCCTGATCCTGGGCCCCCAAAGACAGCCTGAAACAGAACCAGTGCACACACACATTCATACAGAACCAGTGCACACACACATTCACACAAAACCAGTGCACACACAATTTATACAGAACCAGCGTGCACAAACATTTATACAGAACCAATGCACACACACATTCATACAGAACCAGTGCACACATTCATACAGAACCAGCGTGCACACACATTTATACAGAACCAGTGCATACACATCATTTATACAGAACCAGTGCACACACACACATTCATACAGAAGCAGTGCACACACACATTCATACAGAACCAGTGCACACACACATTTATACAGAACCAGTGCGCACACACATTCATGCAGAACCAGTGCGCACACACAATTTATACAGAACCAGTGCGCACACACAATTTATACAGGACCAGTGTGCACACACATTTATACAGAACCAGTGTGCACACACATTCATACAGAACCAGTGCGCACATACAATGTATACAGAACCAGTGCGCGCACACAATTTATACAGAACCAGTGCGCGCACACAATTGTTACAGGACCAGTGTGCGCACACATTCATACAGAACCAGTGCGCACACACATTCATACAGAACCAGTGCACACACACAATTTATACAGAACCAGTGAGCATACACACAATTTATACAGAACAAGTACACACACATTCTTACAGAACCAGTGCACACACATTTATACAGAACCAGTACACACACACATTTATACAGATCCAGTACACACACACACATTCACACAGAACCAGTGCACACACAATTTATACAGAACCAGCGTGCACAAACATTTATACAGAACCAATGCACACACACATTCATACAGAACCAGTGCACACATTCATACAGAACCAGCGTGCACACACATTTATACAGAACCAGTGCATACACATCATTTATACAGAACCAGTGCACACACACACATTCATACAGAAGCAGTGCACACACACATTCATACAGAACCAGTGCACACACACATTTATACAGAACCAGTGCGCACACACATTCATGCAGAACCAGTGCGCACACACAATTTATACAGAACCAGTGCGCACACACAATTTATACAGGACCAGTGTGCACACACATTTATACAGAACCAGTGTGCACACACATTCATACAGAACCAGTGCGCACATACAATGTATACAGAACCAGTGCGCGCACACAATTTATACAGAACCAGTGCGCGCACACAATTGTTACAGGACCAGTGTGCGCACACATTCATACAGAACCAGTGCGCACACACATTCATACAGAACCAGTGCACACACACAATTTATACAGAACCAGTGAGCATACACACAATTTATACAGAACAAGTACACACACATTCTTACAGAACCAGTGCACACACATTTATACAGAACCAGTACACACACACATTTATACAGATCCAGTACACACACACACATTCATACAGAACCAGTGCACACACACATTTATACAGAACCAGTGCACACACACATTCATACAGAACCAGTGCGCACACACATTCATACAGAACCAGTGCGCACACACATTTATACAGAACCAGTGCGCACACACAGTTTATGCAGACCAGGGCGCACACACAATTTATGCAGAACCAGTGCACACACACATCATTTATACAGAACCAGTGCACACACACATCATTTGTACAGAACCAGTATACACACACATTTATACAGAACCAGTGTGCACACACACATTTATACAGAACCAGTGCACACACATTTATATAGAACCAGTGCACACACACATCATTTGTACAGAACCAGTGCACACACACATCATTTGTACAGAACCAGTGCACACACACATTTATACAGAACCAGTGCACACACACATCATTTATATAGGACCAGTGCGCACACACATTTATATAGAACCAGTGCACACACACATTTTTACAGAACCAGTGCACACACACACAATTTATACAGAACCAGTGCACACACACATTCATACTGAAGCAGTGCGCACACACAATTTTATACAGAACCAGTGCACACACACATTCATACTGAACCAGTGTGCACACACAATTTTATACGGAACCAGTGCACACACACATTCATACAGAACCAGTGCATACACACATTCATGCAGAACCAGTGAACATACACATTTATACAGAACCAGTGCACACACACATCTATACAGAACCAGTGCATATACATATTCATATAGAACCAGTGCACACACACATTCATACGGAACCAGTGTGCACTCACATCATTTATATGGAACCAGTGCACACACACAATTTATACAGAACCAGTGCACACACACATTCATACGGAGCCAGTGCCCACTGACATCATTTATACGGAACCAGTGCACACACACAGTTTATACAGAACCAGTGCACACACACATTCATACAGAACCAGTGCACACACACATTCATACAGAACCAGTGCACACACACATTCATACAGAACCAGTGCACACACATATTCATAGGACAACGTAAGCCCTCCACCCTTGCTGTGGTGAGATGGTGTGTCCTGGAGAAGGCAGCACCACTTATTACAAGATTGGGAATACTGAAGTGGCAAAAACAGAGAACTGTAAACCAGGGAAAACAAGAAAAAGAAAACCAGGCGTTCCTGATTATCCACTGAGACATACAGAAATCTCACTCAGGTTCTCCATGGGGAAAGTTGCTGGGTCCTCCTGGAAAGGAGTGGGCGATGTCTGACGCCCAGCATTCTCATCTGTGGCGCTGGCCCCAGACCCTGGGTGAAAAGGTACCTGTGCGAAATGGCACACACACAGGGGCAGTGCAGCAGCCCTCCCGTGCCCCAGGATTGTCTTCAAACTCAAGGTAACGAGCACCTAGGAGGGACGACATCACAGTAGAAAGAACTCTGAGCCGTGCTGGGTGCTCAGCTGTCTGGAGTCTGGAGTCTGGTCCCCCACACCTGCAGTCTTGGCCGCTGTGTCCAAGAACACCATGGTCCTCCTTTCCTTGGTGACCCCTGGGTCCCTCCCTTCTGCAGATTTGTTCTGAGTATTAAATAATGTATTCAATGAATGGTTTTGAATGTGATTATTTTTATTACCTGGATTTATTTTGAAGATGCTGATTCGATGCTAGCATGGAAACAGTCAAGCAACTCTGAGATCTGAGCACCTTGGTTCTGGGAAGAAAGGGTGGAAGTGAAGAAGGGAGAAGGGTGGTGATAGAAAGGAAGGAAAGCCAGAGGGAAAGTGGTGAGGAGGAAGAGGAAAGACACGGTGCATCCAGAGGCTGCCAGGGACAGGCAGGCAGAAGTCCAGGCTCTTTCCCGCATCTTTACAGACATCTGTTATGAGGAAGTGTTCCTGTGTGCCACTGAAATGCATGTGACTCTGTGCTGGAAGCCTTTCCCAGCACAGGAAGGCCCTGGGCTTGGGGACTGGGCTTGGCACAGCTTGTTCAGTCACCCAGTGACTAGCCACAGGGGCCTGGCCTGTGGCTCCTGCACCTCCAGGGCATCTGGAAGGGGCTGGGGACCTTGGAGGCCCATGTCTTGCTTCCATTGAGGCACTCTTGTCTCGCCCTTAAATAAGATGGGTGCATGCAGTGACCTCTCAGTTTACCAGTGAAAGCAGTGGACTCTCCTTACCCTTTTTAAAAAAACTACTTAAGAGCTGTTCGTTTAATATACACATTTTTCCTTACGTTTACTGCAAAGGAATTTAAGGAGTATTTAAAAGGTGTTGATTCTGGAATTGGAAAAACATGCTTTTTACTAGCAAAATGACATTGAGCAATTCAGTGAAATTTTCTCAACACAAGTTACTCCATCCTAAAATGAAGGTATCGTTGACCATATGGGACTGATGAGTGGAGGTGATGAGTTCCTAGAATAGTCATTGGTGAACAGTAATGACAGTGTGTGATACGATGAGAAGGAAGCGGAGGAGAATAGAGAGAGGAGGAGGAGGTGGAAGAAGAAATAGGTAATGATGGTGATGGTGATGATGAGGATGATGGTGAGGATGGTGATGATGATCATCCTGATGGTGAGGATGATGGTGGTGGTGATGGTGAGGATGACGATGGTGGTTATGGTGATGGTAGCGTAATGGTGATGATGGTGATGGTGAGGATGGTGACAGTGATGGTGATGATGGTGATGGTGAGGATGATGATAGTGAGGATGATGGTGGTGAGGACGATGGTGGTGATGATGACGGTAAGGATGAAGATGGTGAGGATGATGGTGGTGAGGATGGTGACAGTGATGATGGTGATGGTATGGATGATGGTGGTGAGGATGATGACAGTGATGACAGCAATGATGATGGTGATGACAGTAATGATGGAAGAGAAGAAGAGGAGGAGAATGAGGAGAAAAAGAATGGGGGAGGAAAGAGAAAAAAACTGTTGCTGATCATAATGGTGGTGATGAAGAGGGGAAGGAAGATGGTATGCTTGGGTTCCCCATTGATTAATGCATTAATTCATCCCCCACAAAATGGTTAGGCAGTGGTTTCTTAGAAGTGACTCCAAAAGCATAAGCAGCACAAGGATAAAACCAGACGAATAAAACTTTATCAAAATTGACATCTTTTGTGCTTCAAAAGACACAATCTAGAAAGTAAAAATACAGCCCACAGTATGGTAGAAAATGTATGCAAATCAGATATCTGAAAGTACTCTTATGTCTAGAACATACAAAGAATTCTTAAAACTCAATGAAAAAGACCGCTCAAATTACAAATGGGCAAAAGACTTGAATAAACAGTTCTCCAAAGAAGGCCTGCAAATGTCCCGCTTAGTATAGGGAAGCTCAGCGTCTTGAGTTGTTACAAAACTTCAAATCAAAACCAGAGCGGGATACAGTTGCATTCCCTCCAGGATGGCTGTCACTGAAAAGTGGACAGTGGCAAGTGCTGCTGAGGACTGGAGAAATGGGGCCCTTCAGATACAGCCCAGGAGAACGTGAACTGGTGCTGCCACGTGGTTTCATTTGGCAATTCCACAAAAAGAGTTACCTTTTGAACCAGTGTGTGCGTTTCTAAGCATTCATCCCAGAGAAATTAAGACATATGTCTACATGGAAACTCACCCACAAGTGTCCACAGCAGCATTGCTCAGCCAGAAAATGGAAATGGCAGGAAGTTTCCCCATAGCCCATCCACTGGCTAACGGATAAACAAAACGCAGTCTGTACATCCAATGGAGCACACACCACACTCAGATACAAATATTACGTGAAATGGAAGAAGGCAGACTCAGGTCCACCTACAGCATGATTCTATTTATGTGAAATGTCCAGGACAGGCAAGTCTATAGAGACTGAAACTGACTTGCCCGGGTCTAGGGGCAGGAAGGAATGAGTAACTGCTGATTGATACGGGTTTATTTTGGGGTGATGCAAATGTTTTGAGATTACATAGTAGTGATTCTTGTGCACCTTTGTGAATATATTACATCACCAAATTGTAAACCTTGAAAGAGTGAATTTTATATGTGAATTATGCCTTTATTTAAAAAATCTAAAAACAAACCTAAAACTATAGATATGTTCTGTACAGTATCAGGAACATACAGTCCCATAATGGGGAGAGAGTGAGCCGGGACACGTTATGGAATGGGACACACGTCCTGTGGACACTGCACAGGGAGTGCAGCTGTGTCAGGACCTGTGAGGGAAGGCAGAGACCTCAGTGAGGCATCAGAGAGAAGGTGACGCCTAGGACAGCCTGGGGCACCTGGAGGTGTGACGGAGGCACCCAGGGACCCTCCCTTGGTGAGCTCCATTCTGAAGCCGTAGTGCTGTGCCCTGGTGCCCTCGGCAGGAACAAGCTTCGGTGTCACGTAGATAGTCCTCATTATTTCTCAGTATGGATTATTTTTTCCATGCTTTCCGACGTAGAATCTGTAATGAGAGGTCCACATGCATTATCTCATTTAATCCTGTGCATTTTTTTTTTTTAATTTTTTTTTTAATTTTTTTAATTGCATTTTAGGTTTTGGGGTACATGTGATGAACGTGCAAGATTGTTGCATAGGTACACAATTGGCAGTGTGGTTTGCTGCCTTCCGTCCCCTCACCTATATCTGTCATTTCTCCCCATGCTATCTTTTCCCACCTCCCCACCCCCCGCCCCTCCCCCATTTCCCCCCAACGGACCCCAGTGTGTAGTGCTCCCCTCCCTGTGTCCATGTGTTCTCATTGTTCAACACCCACCTATGAGTGAGAATATACGGTGTTTGATTTTCTGCTCTTGTGTCAGTTTGCTGAGAATGATGGTTTCCAGGTTCATCCATGTCCCTACAAAGGACGTGAACTCATCGTCAGATTCACCAGGGTTGAAACGAAAGAGAAAATGCTAAGGGCAGCCAGAGAGAAAGGTTGGGTTACCCACAAAGGGAAGCCCATTAGACTCACAGCAGATATCTCAGCAGAAACCCTACAAGCCAGAAGAGATTGGGGGCCAATATTCAACATCCTTAAAGAAAAGAACTTTCAACCCAGAATCTCCTATCCAGCCAAACTAAGCTTCATAAGCGAAGGAAAAATAAAATCCTTTGTGAACAAGCAAGCACTCAGAGATTTCATCACCACCAAACCTGCTCTACAAGAACTCCTGAAAGAGGCTCTACACATATAAAGGAACAACCAGTACCAGCCACTCCAAAAACACACCAAATGGTAAAAGAGCATCAACACAATCAAGAATCTGCATCAACTAACCAACAAAACAGCCAGGTAGCATCAAAATGACAGTATCAAATTCACACATAACAATACTATCCCTAAATGTCAATGGACTAAATGCCCCAATCAAAAGACACAGACTGGCAAATTGGATAAAAAGCCAAAACCCATCAGTGTGCTGTATCCAGAAAACCCATCTTACATGCAAGGATACACAAAGGCTCAAAATAAAGGGATGGAGGAAGATCTACCAAGCAAATGGAGTGCAAAAAAAGGCAGGAGTAGCAATTCTCATCTCTGATAAAATAGACTTTAAAGCAACAAAGATCAAAAGAGACAAAGAAGGACATTACATAATGGTAAAAGGATCACTGCAACAAGAAGAGCTAACGATCCTAAATATATACGCACCCAATACAGGAGCACCCAGATACATAAGGCAAGTTCTTAATGACTTACAAAGAGACTTAGACTCCCACACAATAATAGTGGGAGACTTTAACACCCCATTGTCAATATTAGACAGATCATCCAGACAGAAAATCCACAAGGATATCCAGGATCTGAATACAGACCTGGAACAAGCAAACCTAATAGACATTTACAGAACTCTCCACCCCAAATCCACAGAATATACATTCTTCTCAGCACCACATCACACCTACTCTAATTGACCACATAATTGGCAATAAATCACTCCTCAGCAAATGCAAAAGAACAGAAATCATAACAATCCTGTGCATGTTTTTAGCCATCGCAACCTTCATCTCATGAGGGATCCGGAGTCTCACAGGAAAAGTCTCGTCCTGGCACATCAGGGTGGAGGAGTCCCCTGCCCTGCACTGTGTGCTCCTTGGTCGAGATACTCTAAACAGCATGGAGGGTGATCACTGAGCACTGTTGGAAGGAATTCAGTAGGGTAAGCTCTGATAATAAATAAAGTTGGACCTTATTTTTTTTATCTCTGGGATCCCGTGATTCAAAGACAAAATACGTGCATATTGACAGGAAGCTGTACAAACAACTAGTATCATGTGACCTTGCTTAACATGAGAAAAGCATTCAAATACTTTATGTTTTATAGAAAGGATTCCCTGTTCAATCAGTGGTGCTGGGAGAATTGGCTGGTCTTATGCAGCAGATTGAAACTGGACCCATTTCTTCCACCATATGTAGAAATTAATTCAAAATGGATTAAAGACTTAAATGTAAAACCCAAAACTATAAAAATCCCAGAAGACAACCTAGGCAATAGGAAGACATAGGAACTGGCAAATATTTCATGATAAAGACACCAAAAGCAATTGCAACAAAAGCAAAAATTGACAAATGGGATCTAATTAAACTACAGAGCTTCTGCACATCAAGAGAAACTGTCGTCAGAGCAAACAGGCAGCCTACAGAATGGGAGAAAATTTTTGCAAACTATATCTCCAACAAACATCTAATATCTGGCACCTATGAGGAATTTAAACAAATTTACAAAAAAAAAGACATTAAAAAGTGGACAAAGGACAGGAACAGATAATTTTCAAAAGAAGACATCCATCTATCCAACAATTGTCTGAAGAAAAATTCAACGTCACTCATCATTAGAGAAATGCAAATCAAAACCACCATGAGATGCCATCTCACATCAGTCAGAATGGCGATTATTTAAAAGTCAAAATATAACAGAATGGTGTTTAAAAGTCAAAATACTGGTGAGGTTGTGGAGAGAAAGGAGCACTTATACACTGTTGGTGTGGCAGTAGTTCAGCCATTGCGGAAGACAGTGTGGCGATTTCTCAAAGACCTGAAGACAAATACCATTCGAGCTAGTAATCCCATTACTGGGTATATGCCCAAAGGAACAGAAATCCATCTGTCACATGCACAGACACATGTACCTGTGTGTTCACTGCAACAGTATTCACAATAGCAAAGACCTAGAATCCACCTAAATGCATATCAGTGCTAGATTGGATAAAGAAAATGTGGTACATATACACTGTGGAATACTATGCAGCCATCAGGAAGAATGAAATCATGTCTTTTGCAAGGATTTGGATGGAGCTGGAGGCCGTTATCCTTAGCACACTAATGCAGGAACAGATAACAAAATACTGCATGTTCTCACTTACAAGTAGGAGCTAAATGGTGAGAACTCATGGATACATAGATGGGAACAACATACACTGGGGCCTATGGGAGGTCGAGGTGAGGAGGGAGGGGAGCTGGAAAAGTAATGGGTACTGGGCTTGATTCTTGGGTGATGAAATAATATCTACAGCAAACCCGCATGACAAAACTTACCTGTGTAACAAACGTGCACATGTACCCCTGAATGTAAAATCAAAGTTTAAAAAAATGAGATTACCATCAACTGAGTTTTCCAATATTCTCATTCGATTTGAATAATAAGCGTGTTTTGTATCCCCCAGCGTTTTTCAACAGAGTTGCGCACAGTTCTTTTGGCATGCTTTCTTTTTACGGTACATTTAATTTTATTAGATAGTTCTTATCCAGAAATTCTTCATAGCCAAATTGTTATTGAGCATTAGCTTCATAAATCACTGCTCTCTGAAACACATATAGGTATATTTAACAGAATACTCACGTCAGCAGTTCTGCCTACAGTATGGGCTGGATGAGTTCGTTGAAGCCATGTCTCGAAAAAATCAGAGATGGGAAGGAGGTGACTATTGCTGACCCAGTACAAAAGTTAATTCTGTTTTTCCCCAGAATCCTTGCAAGTAAACATGAACTTGTGGACTGTCTTGACCAGAGGGGCTCTCAGGGAAACAGATGAGCCCCCGACCCTCTGGTGTGTCCCGTCACCACCCTTGGGGGCACATTAAGACAGTGTGGTGTGCTGGCACGTGTCGTCTCCCGGCTGCAGTGGGAATGCTGCCCACAGGGTCTCTCTGTCTGCAGGTCCTGGCACACTGCGAAAGTTGTGGCCTACAGAACTCATCGGAGCTGAAGTCAGTGGGAGTGTTGTGGGATTCCAGCCTGCACGTGAAGTAGTTGAGATCCTGTGGTTTTGTTTTGTTGTGTTTGTTCTGATTTGTTTTGTTTTGTTTGAGACAGTGTCTCTCTCCATCACCCAGGCTGGAGTGCAGTGATGTGATATCAGCTCACTGCACCCTCGACCTCCTGGGCTCAGGTGATGACCTCACCTCAGCTCCCCAGGTAGCTGGGGCAATAGGGGATGCCACAACGCACAGCTGATTTTTTGTCGAGGTGGGGTTTTACCGTGTTGCTTGCTGAGGCTTCTCTCAAATTCCTGGGCTCAAGCAATCCACCCACCTCAACCTCCCAAAGTGCTGGGATTACAGTCATAAGCCACCGCCCCTGGCCAGCTCGCGAAGTTTTAAGTGACTTGATCGGGCAGATCAGAGACTGGATTGCAAACCTCCCAACCTCACATCGTATTTCCAGCAATTTAGTGAATTGCTGGATCTCACCAACGATGCATTTAATTTGTGATATATGAGAGGTCTTCGATTTTAAGTTATACATAATATAGTGTAGTGTACATGCTGTTGACCCACTTTGTTGTTATAAAATGGTACAGAGCACAGTCCAGCTAACCTTTTCTGTGAAGGGCCAAGTAGTTAACAGTTTGGTTTTGTGGGCCATGTGGTCTCAGTCACAACTACTGCCCTGTCGTCACAGGACATCAACTATAGACAGTTGCAAATGAATGTGCCAGTGTGTACCAATAAAACTTTATGTTAAAATATCAGGTAGGGGGCGAGGTTTAGCACAAAAAATGTCATGGTTTGCCACCTGTGGTACTGGGACTTTGTGGCATAGCGTGCTTCCTTATTGTTACATTAAAAATACATTGTGATGTGTTATATGGTAAGGACTATATACGTAACATTTCTTTAAATGCTTTCTGCCCAGCAGAATCATCTATAGACAGGAAAATATCCTTCCATAGGTAGCTTCCGGTTTTAGTTTTGATGCAGTTAGTTGGACAAACCACATGGAGAATTTTAGTTTAAGCTCAAGTGTGTGTTTTATAATAAACTAGTGGTAATCCATTCCAGTAATTAGTAATAATCACATTCATGCAGCACTTCATTAACTTCCCCACAAGTTGTTATGAAATACATGTGAACTCTCTTTACTGTAAGTGCCCACTTGCCCATCTGATTTCTGTAAGCCACATGACCTGTCCACAGGCATT
Organism: Saimiri boliviensis; assembly: GCF_048565385.1. Lineage (NCBI taxonomy): Eukaryota > Metazoa > Chordata > Mammalia > Primates > Cebidae > Saimiri > Saimiri boliviensis. Next base: position 112,643,425 of record NC_133461.1, on the reverse strand, counting down.
CGTGGGTTTGGCACACAGAGGTAGAGGGTGCCTCTAGGCCTCAACAGCCTCAGCACAAAGAAGTGGAGAATATCGTGGGAGAAACGCAGGTACCCACACCTGGCAGGACGTGGGATGGGGCGAAAACTCACTTGGCTGCTGTGTCTCTACCCAGCAGCTGTGCACGTCCGCACATCCGGGTAGGGCCCTGCCAGGTGAGAGGGGGCAGGTGGGGAGGGGCGGGTGAGAGGACAGAGGAGGGGCAGGCGAGAGGGGCAGGTGAGGGGCAGGTGAGAGGACAGCTGAGAGGGCAGGTAAGGGGCAGGTGAAGGGCAGATGGGGAGAGTCAGGTGAGAGGGCAGGTGAGGGGCAGGTGAAGGGCAGATGGGGAGAGTCAGGTGAGAGGGCAGGTGAGGGGCAGGTGGGGAGGGCCAGGTGAGAGGGCAGGTGAGGGGCAGGTGGGGAGGGCCAGGTGAGAGGGGAGCACTCGGTGTCCTCCACCGCTTGTCCTTCAGGATCCCACACAGGCGTCATCTCCTGAGCCCAGTCCACTGCAGGTGGCTGCCCCTTTCTCTTGCTCCTCATTGCTGTAGATGCCTCTGTCTCCCCCGGGGGACTGCAGGTGGAGCCTGTGTCATTCCTGCGTGGATCCATGTTGCCTAACCATTCAGTGTGTTCTGTGGCAGATGAATAAATAGAGAGCGAAAGTCGCTGTACGGGTGAAGAACTGTCCGCCGTGAAAGCTGGGGCTGTGACCAGTGGTCATGCTATCTGGTACACGACTTTCTGAGCATTACTGAGTAAAATTCGTAGATTCCTAGGAAATTCAGTGTGCAGGGTTGGTTTTCGGTTTGGCTTTGGTTTGGTTGTCAGATGGGCTGGGAGCGTTTGGAGGCTCCCATGGTAAGTTGTGATTCCTGACATCCACTAGTGCAAAAGCCTGGCTGTGTGCTGCGCTGGGACTTCAGCAAGTGCTTTACCACTTGCGAATGCTGCATTTTCAGCTATTTCTCATCCCTAACTTTATATTCCTCTCTTAACACTAATTGGAAGTGACTAAACAGAACTTCAAAATGAAAATTAACAAGCTTGTAAAATATGGTGTGCTTGTCAAAGTGCCAGAAAGAGTCACGTGGTGCCTGTCATTTCTTCCCGTGATTAGGTCCGTGTCATATTTCTAGGTTGCAAGTCACCGTTCTTTCCCTTACCTTTTGCTTTCCTCCTAAGCTGCTTTCTGCCATCTTTGTCATGAGACCAGGTGCCAGGCGCCAGCTGCTTCTCTTTCTCTGTAAATGTGAGGCTCTGGCGTATGCTCCTGCTTGGGGCCTGGGTACTGGGACTGCAGAGATTATTGAGAAATCTATTCTTGCCACATTAATTTTTCTAGTTTTTATTCATATTTTCGTGAACTGAGACACATACCTTGCCCAGTCCTTAGTGGATGATGCTTCGTTATGCACCAGGTGGGGAGAAGACGCCCTGGAGGCTCAGGATATGCCAGAGGGATGCAGGAAAGTCGTGTGCATAGTCATGGTCTAGCACAGCAAAAGGGCACCGATTACATCAGCCACGGGGAGAGGTGTGCCAGGCAGGGCTCAGGAGAGGCCAGGCCTCTGCCTCCAGGTGCCTCCCCGTGGAGTCACACAGGCAGTGCTTGACTCACATACAGCGCCAACCGGGGCTGCCCACAAGCCTGTGTCCTGAGGTTTTCTTGGGGTCTGTCATGTAGGCTTGGGGTGCCCAAGTGACTGAACCTAGATGTCCAGTCTGCAGCCCCCTCAGAGGAAAAACTAGTGCCACATGGCCCAGGGCCCAGGTGAGCAGAGACTCTTAGACAGGATGCCCCAAAGGCTCATAGGTCACCCTCCCTGGTGCTGGTCAGGACCAGATGTTTCTTGGTGATACTAACCTTTCACGGCACATAAAGTAAATGCATGTCCTGTTTTTCCTTGATAAAAACAGGGAGATGATCCCTGCAGTGGACTTTCAGAGCAGTTTGCATATGGGGAGGGCTGTTAGAGACTGATGTGCACCACAGTGGGATGGCAGCATCTCCGGGAGGGCGGCCCATGCTGTGGGCTTCACGCCAGCGGTGGCATGAGATCTTCCCCGCACGCTCACCTGTGACGAAGCGGGTGATGCTCCAATTCCAGGGGTGGGGAGAGCTCAGCCCTCCCGCACCTGTCACGGGTGCCAGCTTCCTGCCAGGTGACGCATGCCGGACGCTCCCTTGTGTCTCAGGACAGGCATACAGAGAAACACGGGGGGCAGAGGAGAGCCGCATTCACTGACGTCCCATTCACAGATGTGTCACGTTCATTCACGGATGAAACGGTCCCATCTTACACTGATGGAATAATGCCTGCAAATGTCACATGAACAGGAGGTGTTGGCCCTCGGGCCTGCGGTGTGCGGTGTGCGTGTGGCGCTGATGGCCGCAGGATGGAGAGAACAAGAGAGCTTATCAGGTTATGAACTAAGATTTCACCCACTGCCCTTGCTCAAGGCTACACATTTATTTACTTTGCGTAAGATAAGCAGGTGAGTCAGCAGGCTGCCCGAGTAAAGCCCTGCAGGGTGGGCTGGCCTAGGACTAGCGCATTTCCTCAGTCCCACAGGCTGGAAGTCCAAGACCGAGGCCGGGGCTGGGCTGGTTTCCCCGAGACCTCCCTCCTGGGCGTGCAGAGGCCGGCTTCTCCCCCCGCAGGCTCGTCCATCTGTGCCGTCGGTGTCCCGGTCTCTTCTTAGAGGGACAGCAGTCAGATTGCGTCAGGGCCTACCCTAGTGAACTCATGCTATCTGAATTACCTCTGTGAACTTCCCTCTTCAAGTACAATCATACTGGGGTCAGGGCTTCAACAGACCCATTTTGGGGCAGCACAGTTCACCCCATGACAGTAAATATATTCTTAAGAATTCGGTTAATGCCTCGTGAAGCTCCTTGCTTCCAGCAGTGGGTTCCAAACTCTGGCTCAAGAATGTAACCAAGTGTGAAATTTTCACTGTCCTGCAGCAAAGTAAGAAAAGAGGCCATGTGCTGAGATTAAGAAAAAGAAACTAAATGTATTCCACCTAAAAAGCTGGGGTTTTTTTCCCTTACATTCTACCCTTTCTAGAATTACAGGTTATTTTATAACAGGAAGAAACTGAACGGTATTTTTGTTTTTACTTTCTCATTTGTTGAAAACGACGTTGGGAATCTCACGTGGGCCCCATATATTCAGGGCGCTGTTGTGGGTCTGTGTATTCAGGGCACTGTCGTGGGTCCGTGTACTCAAGGCCCTGTGGTTGGTCCGTGTATTTGGTGCCCTGCTGTGGGTCCACGTATTCCAGGCATTGTCTTGGGTTCGTGTACTCAGGGTGCTGTTGTGGGTCTGTGTATTGGGGGCACTGTGGTGGATCAGTGTATTTGGGGCACTGTCTTGGGTTTGTGAACTCTGGTGCCTGTTGTGGGCCTAGTGCCATGGAGAATCTGTAGCCACACTCTTCACTCAGCCTGCCCGCACGCTACGTGCGCCTGGCATTCCGGGTGCTGGCGAGTCTGTGCAGACAGCGGCCTTCATGGTGCCACCTGCATTCCCCTCAAACCTCGCACACGGCCAGGGATAGCCGTGCATTCTCCAGGGAGGTCCAGTGTTGCTTTCTCTGAGAAGCTGCTCTCCATACTCAGTGGCTGTGTAGATAAAAGTCTGGACTCAGACTCAAGGGGCTGCCACCTGTTGGGCATTAAGTTACTGATACACTTTGTGCCTCAGTTTCCCCATCTGTAAAATGGGAATATTCACGTGTTCTGCATAAAGCTGTCACAGAGATTCCGTGGAGTAATTCATGCACTGGACTAAGAGTGCCTGTACCTGTACCAGACCCCAGCACTGGTCTCTCTGCTGTGTCACCGCGCTGGGCTCCCCTCCATTTGCGGTGCCCCTCCTTGGGGATCACTGGTATCTGGGCATCTGTGCAGGGCTGGGCATGCATCTGTCTCAACAGCAGGTACAGAACCCATGCTTATTGAACAAATGAATGTGAGACTGGAGTATGAAGGCTGGCCTCTCTCCTGGGCTAGAATATTCCACTTCCAGCCAAAGGACGGGGTCTCGTGAAGGCGACTCAACATCACCAGGTACTACAAGAGGGCTGGACCACCAATTAATCACTTTCAATAAAGTTCCTTCCAAATTTGATATTGGGGCCATTGATCTTTCCGAGGAATCATTTGAAAGCTCAGTGATCTGGCCCTTTGCAGATACCATGACTCTGGAACAATTAGCTCAGCTGCTTCTACACATGACAGAAGTCAGTTCTGGTGCAGTGACCACAGAAACCCATTAGGGACCAGGACGTTTTATGTAACATAGAGTTCTAAGAGCGCCACTGTATCCTGTGCCTAAAAACGCAGGTTCAGTTCCTTCGAGAGCAGAGTGAGGTGGTTCTCTTTCTGTTCTCTAAACAAACGTGTTAGATTTCTTTCCTCTGCTCTTGAGAAAAAGCACATTGCATACAGCTTCCCCCATTTTGTCCCAGTTGCCAAAATCTAAAGAAACTGCGTCTGTTACAAAATATACAAACGATGTCACTCTCTCTCCCTTTCTGGAAAATAGTTTTTGATATTAGTATGCCTGGGTTTTTCTGTTCTATGCATTACTAAAACAAGCCATCCTAATTATTTGAAGAAATTCTTTGGTTGTCGTAGTCCTGAATCGGATCAGAACACAGCAGCTCTGAGGAGTGGCAGGACAGGCAGTGACTCCCACCTCAGAAAAGGCCTCTGAACAGACAGGTGGTGAAGGGCTCATGCTTAGGAAGCAAACAGATGTTGTTTCAAATGCAAGTTATTGAACTTCCCTAAGCTTTTTGTCTTTGATTGGTGGAATGATGCTTGTAATGCCTACCTCAGTGTTGTTGTGAAACTAAATGAGCATGTTTAGGGTTCACTCCTTGACATTATCACTAGCGGTTGCCCTATCGGAAGGAAGCAGGTTCAGACACGTGAAGGGACTCCAGGCAGGAAAGACACAAGGAGCACTTGACTTCTGAACCCTTGAGCTGCCCGTGGAAATGGGGTCCAGACTCTGGCATTGGCTCCTGTGTCCACTGTCAATGGGACAGGTTCAGTGCCCATGCCATGAGCATTGTACCCATGCTGGCGATGTGGAGCTTGAGTTCCCGTACAGAGCTGCGTTGCACTCATGGCGGCTGTGTGGAGGCTGAGTTCCCATGCACAGCTGCGTTGCACTCATGGCGGCTGTGTGGAGGCTGAGTTCCCATGCACAGCCACGTTGCACTCATGGCGGCTGCGTGGAGGCTGAGTTCTCATGCACAGCCGCGTTGCACTCATGGCGGCTGTGTGGAGGCTGAGTTCCCATGCACAGCTGCGTTGCACTCATGGCGGCTGTGTGGAGGCTGAGTTCCCATGCACAGCTGCGTTGCACTCATGGCGGCTGTGTGGAGGCTGAGTTCTCATGCACAGCTGCGTTGCACTCATGGCGGCTGTGTGGAGGCTGAGTTCCCATGCACAGCTGCGTTGCACTCATGGAGGCTGTGTGGAGGCTGAGTTCCCATGCACAGCTGCGTTGCACTCATGGAGGCTGTGTGGAGGCTGAGTTCCCATGCACAGCCGCGTTGCACTCATGGCGGCTGTGTGGAGGCTGAGTTCCCATGCACAGCCGCGTTGCACTCATGGAGGCTGTGTGGAGGCTGAGTTCCCATGCACAGCTGCGTTGCACTCATGGCGGCTGTGTGGAGGCTGAGTTCCCATGCACAGCTGCGTTGCACTCATGGCGACTCTGCCAATCCCCTTCTGAATGTGGTGGAGCATGTTAATGGGTTCAGCACCAGCCGGTATCAGTCCCCACCACATGTTGGCTGCTTCCCCATCCATGTCCTGCTTGTGCCTTTGGAATCTGATGGCATCATCTCAGTGTAGAGTTCTGGATGTGACCTGAATTGTAATGGAGAAAGGTCACCATGGTCTGTCACCTTGCTTAGAGGTATTTTAAATATCCTCAGTGTTCATTTATCTTTCCCGAACTCACAGTGGGATAAGTTAGCTGGAGAGTGGAGATGTGGCCACTTGCTCCTGTGATGTGACCTCAGGGGGAGCTGCTCCAAGAGCATTGCAATTTTTAAGGGGCCAACAAGCCCATCGGGCTCCTTCCCTTCCCCTTAACCTAAACGACAGAGCTTTGTAAAACACAATCATGGTGTACACGCACCTTAACTATTAAGATGTGGTGTTAAAGTCGTTGAGAAATGTAAACCGTGTTTGAGGGGGACTGTCGCGGTCCCGCGTCACAGGCAGGAAGGAGGGAGGTGTCTTCGCATCAGACCACCGGGGGCTCCATAAAGACGGAGAACTCCTCACACACCTGGAATTGCTCTAACAACTTTTGTTGCTATATAGTAACTTCTGTACCGCAGTTAAATTGTGTAGACTGTATATCTTTGTTTAATATTCAAGACAAACACATTTGCCTGTATCTCTAGGCAGATTCTTATACACTTTCTAGAGGCTCTTTTTTTTTTTTTTTTTTTTTTTTTTTTTTTTGAGACGGAGTTTCGCTCTTGTTACCCAGGCTGGAGTGCAATGGCGCAATCTCGGCTCACCACAGCCTCCGCCTCCTGGGTTCAGGCAATTCTCCTGCCTCAGCCTCCAGAGTAGCTGGGACTACAGGCACACACCACCATGCCCAGCTAATGTTTTGTATTTTTAGTAGAGACGGGGTTTCACCATGTTGGCCAGGATGGTCTCAATCTCTTGACCTCATGATCCACCCACCTCAGCCTCCCGAAGTGCTGGGATTATAGGCGTGAGGAGGCTCTATTTTCTTAGCAACCACAACAAACTTATATGACCTTATAACTAATATAAAAGGGAACAAAATGATGGCTTTAATATTGAAACTGTTTCCTTAAAAGGTGCAAGAATTTATTCATATTTGTAAAATAAGCTGGTTATGAAAATGTAGGAAGAAATAAAATCCTCCTGACTGCTTCATGCTCTTGTGGTGTTGAAAGCCCATGCAGACCCTGATTGCAGAGGAAGCTGCTGGTTAGAGGCCCCGTCCATCCTGACGGCTGCTGGACAGAGCCCTGTCCATCCTGGTAGCAGCTGAGCAGAGCCCCGTCCATCCTGGTGGCTGCTAGGCAGAGCCCCGTCCATCCTGGTAGCAGCTGGGCAGAGCCCCGTCCATCCTGGTGGCTGCTGGACAGAGCCCCGTCCATCCTGACGGCTGCTCATCAGGCTGCAACATCTCATCATGGAGGAGCACCTGATGTGGTCCTCACTGCCACAGTTTGACAAACCCCTGGTCTGTCCCAGCTCAGCCCCAGGTGGCCACAGGGCTCGATTTAGGTTCTCATCTGCAATGTCAGCTCTTCAGTCGTTCTTTGCTGGTGCCCAGTAAATGCCTGTTCTCTCACACCTGAAAGGGAGGTTGAGTAGGAACGGAGGAGAAGAGCCATTTCCCTCTCTCTCATCCTGGCTTTTGGAATGTCTCCCACGTGCGTGCATGTGGTCAGTGTTTTGGGCACTCCTCTTCCTTCAGAGCTTCTGTGTTGTCCAATGTGCCCTGAACACTACCTTCTCCATGTCATACATCCTCCAACAGAACCGTGGGTAAGGAAATGAACACGAAATTCGCCAAAAGAGGTGCAAATAGCCAGTAAACACCGCAACACTCATGGTTTCTATCATGCCTGGCAAACACCACCTTCCAGCCTAGGAGCTTGGAAGTGCTGGTTTCCTCGCTGGGCCGTCTCCTCCCTCCCTGGGCCGTCTCCTCCCTCCCTGGGCCGTCTCCTCCCTCGCTGGGCCGTCTCCTCCCTCGCTGGGCCATCTCCTCCCTCGCTGGGCCGTCTCCTCCTCTCCCCAGCAACTCGCCCAGGTTCCTGCCCTTCCCTTCCCTTCCTGAGGTCACCGCTGGGCCTCAGCTCTCATCACCTCCTGAAAACCCTTCCCACCCCAGACAGATGCTTTAAGTGCCACCATTACATTGATATTCTTAGAGTGTTTATTATGCTATCATTTTAATTCATTGTAATTTGTAATAATTACTAAGTATGTCAGTCGGCCCATTTCTGAAACAAGCAAGCTTCAGTTGGCCCATTTCTCAGAATCAGCTTTGGGTCAAGACTTGAACCCTGCCTGGGGGCCCAGCTGGTCTTGGCCATGTGCCCTCTTTATATGACTTCATGAACAGCAAGACGCTATAAAGGTCCACCTGAGGCTGATGATCGAGATGGAGTTTGCCAGTTCCTAAATGTGTCCGTTTGCTTCCCACACTGCTTGTGTGGCTGATTTTCAGAGTCAGGCAAGGACATCCCACATCCGCTTCCTCCCATGCTCAGCATGCAGTGCCCGGCTGTGTGTGCACGGGAGGCTCTCTCTAGACACCTGTGAACAAAGGGACGGATGTTCCTCAGCTTACAGCAGTTCCAAGAGATTGCTTTACTTTATGATGCCGCAGAACTAGCACACATTCATGAGAACCGGTACTGCCAGTCCTGCACATCCCTTCTGATTTTTGCTTTCAGTGTCGTAGTCAATGAATTATGTAAGATGTTCACTTTATGGTGAAATAGGCTTTGTGCCGGATGATTCTGCTGCATGGTAGGCTGAGGTGTTCCAGGCATGTTTGAGGTTGGCCAGGCTAAGCTATAACGTTTGGGAGGTTAGCTGTATTAAATGCATTTTTTACTTAACGATGTTTTCAGTTTCTGATGGGTTTATCAGGACATAGCCGCACCATAACGTGAAGAATATTTGTACTATGACAAAAATATAGGCAAATCTTAGATTAGCAAGCCTTTAGAAGCATGAAATTGAATGAGGAACAGTAACAAAAATAATTTACTTAACCTAAGGTTCAAATTTCTATAGGTCAAAAAACATCATAAACAAAATTAAAAAGCAGAAACATGACAGGAAAAATATTTGCAATGCATTGACACAAAATTTTTAGTATAGAAAAATATCAAATTTATATGAAAAATGCAAGTTAATATCCCTAGAGGGAAAAAAAGTCAGCAAAGGGGAAAAAGCAGTTATTTTTCACAGTGAAAATTGTTTATTAGCCCAGGAAGAAATTCCAACATCACTAGCAATGAAGTAAGTGGACATTTTTTAAAAGTTAAAAACTTCAGTGCTTCTTCTAGTTACATGGAATGGCAGTGATCATCTCTGTTTATGGAAGGAAGAATAGATGCCATCTTCATGGGGCCAGTTTTGTATCAGAAGTCTTGAAAATATTCATTTATTTGACCCAAAAATTGTAATTCCAGAAGTTTACCTTAAAGGATATTTTGTCAGCATGAATTGTTAAATACAAGCTGTTGAACACTGCAATGTAATTTTTAAAAAGAAGATACTTATGGAATCCAGGTGCAGTGGCTCACACCTGTAATCTCAGCACTTCGGGAGGCCAAGGCGGGTGGAGTGCTAGAGGCCAGGAGTTCGAGACCAGCCTGGACATCATGACGAAACCCCATCCCTACTAAAACAAAAGTTAGCTGGGTGTAGTGACACACACCTGTAGTCCCAGCTGCTGAGGAGGGTGAGGCGCCAGAACCACCTAAACTCAGCTGGAGTGAGCTGATATTAAGCCACTGCACTCCAGTCTGAGCAACAGAGCGAGATGCTGCCAAAAATAAAAATAAAAAACTTGCGGAATGAGAAACTTATGGGGCTGTTGAGATGATGTTGTGGATGAAAATGCAAAGCTGCAGAAATATGCGTTTATGTGTTAAGAGGTAACGCAGAGCAGAAAGCACCATGATGGGGCGAGACCTGTGTGCCAGTGTGGACGCACAGGCAGAGAGCACCTGTATGCTAACGGGCACTAACGGGTTGTCTCTGGGCAGTGAGATTGTCGGAGATTCTTTCTGTTATTTTATCTAAGCAAGTATGAATGTTTTTTAATGAAAAAGATAAAATAAATGCTTGATTGACTAGTAGCCACAGAGCTCTGAACAAGACTGGCCCCGTCCCTGTAGACGAGTGCTCACAGCCCTGTGGCTCCCTGACCCCGCCGTTACCTCTTCACAACACACCCCCTTCACCTCTACCCTAGGGTCACTGTCTGCATTATAATCATCCGTTCAACTGAAGCAAAATACCCACACAGGAACACACGTGGCCCTCACCCAGGGCTCCTTATTTGGGGGTGTGTGTGTGTGTATTTCTCAGTCTCCCTGCCCTGGATGGCCGGGGCCACGGCACTGCCAGTCACTATGGGGCAGCCCTCAGGCTGTGCCAACCAGCGTGGGTCCCTGGACAAGGTGGGCCCCACTGGGAGTTGAGGGATGGTTCGTGTGGACCTCACAATCCCTCCACGGCTCTCGCCCCGTCGTCGTTGCTTTTCTGAGGATCCCGGAGAGGCTCCGTTTGAAAGCTTTTGCTCTGGGAGATGGGACGTGGGGAGGCATCGTACTGAAAGCTCACCCGCTGTCAGCCGTCCTCTGGTTTCATAGGGGATGCTGATGTATTGATCCACTCGCCTTTACTATTTGAATGTTTACAGGCAGTAAAACAAATCCTCATTTTCCAGATTTTGAAAGTTCATTAAGTTCAGGATACCAACCAGAAAAATAAAGCCATGTGAAACCACAGGCACTTTCAGGGGAAATGGCGTCGGCATCTCCACGGCTCCAGGCTCCGGGTCCTGGTTCTGTCTGTGCCGGCGGTCTGGGACGGGATGCCAGGAAGCGCTCCTCCCTCGGGGTGTACACCACAGGAGGCATCTTGTGGCCCCCTCTCTGTGGAACGTGGTGGAGTTGTGCAGGGATGGCAAAGTATGAGGGAAAGACGGACAGTGGGATCTGGTGAATCGGTGACAGTGAGTCAGTGAAGCAAAGAGTCGTTTGCCTCAATGTAACACTGTAGTAAGAATAACAGCCGGGGTGCACAGTGAGGAAACACCTTGTTTTCAGGGTGTACGCTTATGTCTACGCGCTCATGTCTATAGTGAGCTTGTGTCTATGGCACTGGTGTCTACAGCCCACATTCGTTCCGCAACCATGAGTAGCCGTGAGGGCTGAGGCTGTGCTCACAACTGGGAAGACACACCGGGGTAGGGCTCCCAGCTCAGGATCCGGCGGGAGAAATTGTCCTCCCTGTTAACGTTTCTTCTGTTTGCAGACTTTGATCCCACAACATTAAAGCTGATGAGCAACCCAAAATAAACATGCAGTGCTCTGCCTCAGGAGAAATGTGCTGGACGCTGCCTGTGACCTCGGAGGCGAGCCGCCAGGGGTCCCGGTCTCAAGGGTGGGCTCGGGTGGTCTTGCCGCAGACACTCCCAGTTCTCCGGACTATGGGATGTGCCCGTCCTGTGGGAAGGGGGTCCGTCAGGGCAGCGCTTCTCTGGCTGGTGCCACAGCCTGACTAGTGGACGGTCAGACCCATCGCAATGACACCCCCGTTCGCCTAAACCAGACACAACCCCTTCCTGATGCATCCGTTGGTGGCAAACTTTTTTTTTTTGTAGCTTACTATTATTAAAAGAGTCACTGCAATGATCAGGGGTCCTCTAATGCACAGTGACTGCTATTCCTGTTGCTGGTGAATAATGATACTAATACTGTCTACAGTAGCGGGACAGCAAATGTTCCCTGCCTCACAGGTGCCCTGGCATTTTAGTGCAGAAAATATTCTCACATGTCCCCAGAGAGCACACTTTATAAACTCTTGCACAATTTCAAAATAAAAATTGTTTAAAAAGCAAAAAAAAAAAAAAATCCTGGTGCCTCTGACGGATTTTAGCTCTCATAACGTGAGACGTCAGCCTCGCTGCAGTACCCAGCACCACCCAGCACCATAGCAGAAGCCTCCTGAGAGCACCGGACTCTGCCGTGCTTTCCAGCAGCTGTGTGCTCCCATGCAGTGCTCTTCAGACGTACACTGGGGCTCAGGGCTGTCGGCCTCAGGAGCACGGCGTGGGACCTGGCCCCATGGGCGGCAGTGCCTGCCCTGAACACCTGCAGGTGCGTGACATGGATGCCGGCTCCCCATGCGTGAGCACCCAGGTGTTCAGGCTCCTTCGTTGGTGACATTTAGGACAGACCCCGTCAGCTTAGAGAACCGTCTCAGGACCCCTAGACCAACCACATGGAGGAAGGAGGGGAACGGCCGGCAGGTGCTCCAGGAGTGGGGGCACAGGCAGCATCAGAACGCAGCCCCTCCCTGGAGGAAGTGCGGGTAGAAGCGGAGATTGTGAAATAAATGAGAACACCCAGGTGCATCCTTTTCTGAAGCAGCTTTGCAGGTGAAAAGTTATTCAAAAGGATGTGGTCAAAGACAGAAAGAGGGGCCACGGAAGGTTTGGCGAATGGAATTAGGTGGGAATCGAAACGATTTCACTGACTTGTTTTCTTAATGTCTTCATTTCCAGTCACAGCTCTTGTTGCAAATGTGTCAGGTGCAGTCACAGATGACAGGGGAAAGGTAGGATGGACAACTCAACAGGTCCAACGTGGGACCCAGGCCTGGGGTTGACGTTGTGTGGCTTAGGTGGGTTTTAGATGCATTTCCATGCTCACCGAGGTGACCACATGAGGTGAGGGGTGTGCTCGTTAGCTTTGCCATCGCCCCGGTTTCACGCTCTGCTTCCCATAGCATCATCCTGCAGACCTCAAATGTATACAATACACTTACTGCAAGAAAGACAGACAGACATGAAATGAAAGCAGCATTTGGCCGCCTCTTTGGTTTTGGTGTTGAAGGCCGGCCATGTGAATAAGGCTTATGATGGGCAGCATGTCTTTAGAGAAAACGTGTTAACCCCACGGTGTGATCTGAGCCATGGTGTAGAGCCAGGGCCAACCCTGGCCTATTCTCTGACTTGGGTTAGGCTGTGCTGGCCAACTCGGAACAGAACTGCCTGATCAGGCCACGTTTGTGCTCAAAGGCCTGAGGAAACAGGCCGGCTGTGGGCTTCCCACCACATGAGGGTGAGGTCCAAGCAGAGACTCGGGAATTCCCGCAAGCCCCAGAGGGAGAGAGTCCAGCAGATCAGCAGCAGAACCGCCATGGCTCTGACACTTCCCTGCGCATCAGAAGCTACTGAAACACAGATTGCAGGCCCCGCCCCCAGAGCTTTGGACTCAATAGGTCTGGGTGGGGCCCAAGATTCTGCATTTCTAGCAAATTCCCAGGGGATACTGAGGTCACCAGTCCGGAGACTGCAGTTGGAGAACCACCCCTTAAGGCCATGTATCCCTCCGCCACAGAAAGGAGGGCCCAGGGCACACTGGAGGACACGCTGGGGGACCCACAGCAGGAAAATCCACCTCCCGCAATGCAGCCCCCTCTGCCCCCTGCCCTCCGTCCTGGGAAGACCCTGTCCTCAGGTGCTCCATGCGCCCTGGTTGGATGCCTTCACCCACAGAGAGGCAGGGCACCCGGGCGCAGTTTTGGAGAAGGGAGATTGAGCCTATGCTGCCCTGGGCTTCAGAGGAGGACGGTTTCCTTTTGTAAAAAACAGGAAGTAGAGACAGGTTGGAGCCCAGGAATGTGGGCGTGGGGACACAGGTGACACAGAACTGCCGCTGGCCTAGCCTCCTAGCAAAGGGGAAGCTGGCCCTGGGGACCGCCTGACGGCCCGGTGGGACTTGGGCTGAGGCCCGGCCGCGCGGCGGGAGCGTGTGCTGCAGAGCCTCCTGTGCAGAGGCCGATGCCGTGGGCAGCTATCCCTCAGGTGCCATCACCCCCGTCCCTGTGGCGATGCAGTGGCACCAGCAGAGAGCCCCCCATGGCAGATGCTGGCCCCAGAGTGCTTAAAAAGCCCGCACAGCAGGCACTGGCCTCAGCGCACTTACAAAACCCACGTGTCTCCTGCGCAGCATGGGATTGTGGATGTTGGTGGGAGGACCTCTGCATTCCCTTATGATTTAGAAACTAAATGGGCTTCGTGTACTTCTCCTTAGGGTTTCTGTCCGTCTATAAGCCTTGCTAGATGAAGATAAAGTGCTTTTCTGTCCCTAAATTTAAGGAAAATCTCTTTGAATGTTGCTAATGTGTCCTGAGTTTGTGGACACGTCCCACGGGTCCTCCATGCTGCAGACTTGGCATGTGGGCCACCAGCACACATCAGCATCGTTGGGTTTCAGCAAAGAATCCAAAGGAGAGCAGGCCCATCACAAGCCACTCTTCGTGTCTCCATTCGAGTATACCGAAGAAATCCACCAAAGCCCCCATGTGGCATCCGGAGGAGAGTGGATCGCAGGGTTTGCCTTTGTGGACGTGACCTTTGTACAGACACACTTGAGGATCAGCGACTCCTGCCGCTTCCCGGACAGGCTCCACGAAGGGGCCTTCCACAGATCGCCCACCAGGCCCATGTGCAGCCACAGGCTTCTCTCTGCGTCTGTCCAAGCCTGTGTTGGAATAGAGGGCATGGGCGCCCTCCAGGTGCCCAGAGTGTTTTGCCTGCTCCAGGAAGAAGATTGGAGGGACCCACCCTGCCCCACTGCCTGCGGACGTGGCTCAGGGTTGACTGTTTCCCCTGGAGAGGCAGCATGATACCGCGGCTACCCCATCTGGGTGAGCTGGGCTGGCAGGCTGATTCCAGCACCCTGAAAAGCACACAGGGAATCCGCTTCAGCCAGGTGTGTGAGCAAACCTCCCGCACCCTGAAGGCAACGGCAGCTCTCAGAGGCCAAGAAATACACACCACCTCACCCCAGTGTGGAGACCTGCAGCCTCATTCTTCCAGTAGCTTCCAGACTCGTGTTTGGTCATGATGGCCTGACTCTTGTTTAGCCTGACATAGTTGTGCAGAGGCACAAGGAAGCAGAGCCCTGAGGTGGAGCGTGGGCCGTCTGCCACTAAAGGGCGAGGTCCAAACAGAGCCCCAGGAACTCTCTGGTCCCACTGGACACGTGAACACATTTTCACACCGCTCATCGCCCACGTGTGTTTGAGAAGCACAGCGCCAAGTGTCTAAAAGGGAACTGGGTGATTACAAAAAAAAAAAAAAAAAAAAGTAGCCAGGCTTAAAATGTCATCCTGGGAAGGGAAAGGAAACTTTTCTGTGATCCTTTTCTTTTAAGCTTCGT